>NW_016807367.1:738751-758762 GCF_001698545.2 Rhinopithecus bieti
CAGCTGGAAACCATCATTCTTAGCAAACTATCACAAGAACAGAAAACCAAACACCACATGTTCTCACTCATAGGTGGGAACTGAACAATGAGATCACTTGGACTCGGGAAGGGGAACATCACACACCGGGGCCTATCATGGGGAGGGGGGAGGGGGGAGGGATTGCACTGGGAGTTATACCTGATGTAAATGACGAGTTGATGGGTGCTGATGAGTTGATGGGTGCAGCACACCAACATGGCACAAGTATACATATGTAACAAACCTGCACGTTATGCACATGTACCCTAGAACTTAAAGTATAATAATAATAAAACAAAAAAATAAAAAAATTATTCAGTTGACCCCAGTTTCCTTCAAAATAAAGTTCACTTTTGTTGTGAGAAAAAAAAAAAAAAAAAAAAAAAAGAAAAGAAAAGAAAAGGTGGGCTCACAAAGTTTAAAGAAAGAAGCTGTCTCCAAAACATGAAAGTACCAGGTGAAGCAGCAAATGCTGATAGAGAAGCTGCAGCAAGTTGTCCAGAAGATCTAGCTAAGATAATTGATGAAAGTGGATACACTAAACAATAAATTTTCAATTCAGACAAAAACAGCCTTCTATTGGAAGAAGATGCTACTACCCAAGACTTTCACGGCTAGAGAAGAGAAGTCAATGCCTGGCTTCAAAGCTTCAAAGGACAGATTGACTCACTTTTTAGGGGTTAATGCTGGTGACTTGAAGTTGAAGCCAGTGCTCATTTACCATTCTGAAAATTTTAGGGACCTTACAAATTATGCTGTATCTACTCTGCCTGTGCTCTGTCAATGGAACAACAAAGCTTTGATGAGAGCACCCCTGTTTATAGTATGACTTACTGAATATTTTAGCCCACTGTTGAGAGTTACTCCTCAGAAAAAAAGATTTCTTCCAAAATATTACTGCTCATTGACAATGTACCTGGTTACCCAAGAGCTCCAATTGAGATGTACAGAGAGATTGATGTTGTCTTCATGTCTGCTAACACAATACCCATTCTGCAGCCCATGGATCAAGAAGTAATTTTGACTTTCACATCTTATTATTTAAGACACATATTTTGTAGGGCTAAATTTGCCATAGATAATGATTCCTCTGATGGATATGGGCAAAGCAAATTGAAAATCTTCTGGATGCCATCAAGAACATTCATGATTTATGGGAGGAGGTCAAAATATCAACGTTAACAGGAGTTTGGATGAAGTTAATTACAACCCTCCTGGATAATTTTGAGGGGTTCAAGATTTCAGCGAGGAAGTCACTACAGATGGGGTGGAAATTGCAAAACAACTAGAATTAGAAGTGGAGCTTGAAGACGTGATTGAATTGCAAAAAAACTCATGATAAAACTTGAATGGATGAGGAGTTGCTTTTTAAGAATGAGCAAAGAAATTGGTTTCTTCAGATGGAACTACTTGTGAAGATGCTGTGAACATTGTTGAAATGACAACAAAAGATTTTGAATATTATATCAACCTAGTTGATAAAGCAGTAGCAGGATTTGAGAGGACTGACTCTCATTTTGAAAGAGGTTCTATTGCGGGTAAAATGTTGTCTAACAGCATTGCTGTAGAGAAATCTTTCATGAAAGAAAAGGTCAGTTGATGTGATAAACTTCATTGTTACCTTATTTTAAGAAATTACCAGCAACCATCAACATCCAGGCAAGACCCCCTATCAGCTGAAAGATTGCAACTCACTGAAATTTCAGTTGCTCATTAACATTTTTCAGCAATAAAGTATTTTAAATTAAATTTTGTACATTTTTCTTAGATATACTGCAATTGCATACTTAATATACTATGGTATAGTGTAAACATAACTTTTTTAAAATTTTATTTTTTATTGGTACATAATATTTGTACATATTTATGGTGTACATGTGATACTTCATTACATGCATAGAATATGTAATAATTAAGCCAGCATATTTGGGGTATCCATCACCACAAGTATTTATCATTCCTATGTGTTGGGAATATTTTAAATTCTCTCCTCTGGCTATTTTGAAATATACAACACATTGTTTTTAGCCGTAGTCACCCTACTCTGTTGTCAAACATTAGAAATTATTCCTTTTACCTAACTGTATGTTTGTACCATCAACCAACTTTTTTTCATCCCCACCCCCTCCCACACACCCTTCCTAGTTTCTGATATATATCTTTCTATTCTCTATCTTCACGAGATTAACTATTTTTTAGCTCCCACATATGAGTGAAAACATGCAATACTTGTGTTTCCATGCCTGGCTTATTTCACCTAACATTATGATCTCCAGTTCCAAATTACATGATTTCACTCTTTCTTATGACTGCATAGTATTGCATTGTGTATACATGCTACATTTTTTAGTCCATTCGTCCATTGATGGACACTTAGGTTGATTCCATATCTTTGGTATTGTGAATAGTGCTACAATACCCACGAGGGTGTAAGAATCCATTTGATAAATTGATTTCATTTCCTTTGGATAAGTATCCAATAGTGGGATTGCTAAATTGTCTAATAGCTCTATTTTTAGTTTTTTTGAGAGATCTCCATACTGTTTTCCTTCATGGCTGTACCACTTTATATTACCACCAACAGTGTGTGGTCCCCTTTTCTCCACATCCTTGCCAGTATCTGTTATTTTTTGTCATTTTAAAAATAGCTATTCTGAGGTGAGATGATAAGTCATTATAGTTTTGATTTGCATTTTCCTGATGGTTAGTGATGTTGAACATTTTTCATATACCTGTTGGGGCTATCTGTGTGTCTTCTTTTGAAAAATGTCTATGCAGAACCTTTGCCCACTTTTTAATGGTATTATTTGTCTTTTTGTTGTTGTTGCTGGGTTGAATCCCTTGTATATTCTGAATATTAGTCCCTTGTTGGATGAATAGTTTGCAAATATTTTATCCTGTTAAACAGGTTGTGTCTTCACTCTGTTGATTGTTTCTTCAGTTGTGCAGAAGGTTTTGAATTTGATATGATTCCATTTGTCTACTTGTGTTTTTGTTGTCTATGCTCTTGAGGTCTTCGCCATAAAATTCTTTGCCTAGATCAATATTCTGAAGTGTTTCCCCTAAGTTTTCTTTCTAGTAGTTTTGTAGTTTTGGGTGTTATATTTAAGTCTATTCCATCTTGAGTTAATTTTTGTATATGGTGAGAGCTATGAGTCCAGTTTTAGTCTTTCCAGATGATGTAATCTTGTATCTATAAAAACTTAAAAGACTTTACCAAAAAAGTCTTAGATCGGATCAATAAAATCAGAAAAGTTATAGAATACAAAATCAATATACATAAATTCTTAGCATTTCTATATACCAATAATGAAGTAGCTCAGAAATAAGTCAAGAAGAGAATCCCATTTACAATAGCTACCAAAACTGAAGAGGACGCAAATAAATGGAAAGATATCCTATGCTCAGGTATTGGAATAATTAATATTGTTAAAATTTATCATACTACCCAAAGCAATCTGCAGGTTCAGTGGAATCCCTATCAAAATACCAAGGTCATTTTCCACAGTCATAGGAAAAACAATCCTAAAATTTGTATGAAACCAAAAAAGAGACTGAATAGCCAAAGCAATGCTGAGCAAAAATAATACATCTGGAAGCATCACAATACCTAAGTTCAGAACACATTACAGGACGATAGTAACCAAAGCAACATGGTATTGGTATGAAAACAGACACATAGACAGACCAATAGAACAGAATAGAGAACCCAGAAATAAATCCATATGTTTACAGTCAACTGACTTTTTACAAAAGTGCCAAGAACATTAGGGAAAGAGTATCCTCTTCAATAAATGGTGCTGGGAAAACTGGATATCCATATGCAGAAGAGTGTAAACAGAACTTTTATTTGCACTGGGAAACCAAAAAAGAAAAAGAATCATGTGACTCACTTTATTGTGATACTTGCTTTATTGCAGTGGTCTGGAAACAAACCCACAATATCTCCAGTATATTATTACCGGGAAGAAAGCTCTTACTAGCAGTTCTCATTGTTGTGCTCAGTCCAATATTATATACTATTCAAGTCCACCAGGATCCTTTCTGTGGTGTCATTTCAAGCCAGCTCACGTAGATTTCTCATTTCTACCTTTACAATTACTCCCTTCATTCACTGCAAATTAGATGCCTTTAGTCAAGGGGTTAAAATCCATGATGGCTAGATTTCAGGAAAGGTTTCACTGATACCACTTCCTGGGATCTCTGATATCTAAACCAATGTAGCCATGGATTATTACAGGAGCTCAAGTCTACTAACCTTTCCTGTCACTCCAGCCTCCCTCCTTGAAATGAGTGTAGTGATACTTTGTGGTACAACCTACCACAGTTTCAGAAGTCAAAATGGCAAAATAACCAGTCACAAGGCTCTACGTACCCAGATATTTTAGCTTTTAAAATCCTAGAGAAAGATCTTGCAATAAAGTGGACAAGTTATTCTTTATTTAGAAACGTTTATAACAAAATAGTGTAAACTAAGATGGCAAGTCTTATTTTCACCTGTTTCTGCAATGATAGAGGCTTACAAAGCCTCTCATTTGTAGACAGGCACACATTAACTTATTAGCCCGGCAATTCTCCCAGTGTGTTCAATGAACTCCTGGAGGCCCTGAAAACCTTTTGGGGGACTATCAGGTCAAAACTGTCTCTATAATAATACTAAGGCATTATTTGCCTTTTTCATTGTGTTCGAATATGCATTGATGGTGCAAAGCAACGGCATGTGAAACTGCTAGTGTCTTGCCACGAATCAAGGCAGTGGCTCCAGGCTGTGCTAGCAGTCATTGCATTCTTCAAGCCAAATACTCACAGGACAGAAAATGTCAGTTTCATTGAAGAATGTCCTCGATGAAGACATACAAATTATTAATTTTATTAAATCTAGACACTTGAATACAGGTTTCTAAAAACATTCCTTGTGAGAAGTGGAAAGTATACAAAAAGCGTTCTGCATTTCAAAGTACAATGGTTGTCTCAGGAAAGACACTAGAGTGACTGAATGCAGCCGAACTAGCCGCTTTTATCATAGGACACCATTTCTACTTGGAAAAAATGATTCAGACAAACTGTATCTTTTCTGACTGATATGTTTGGTAGATTTTTTTTTTTTTTTTTTTTTGGTGAATGAAGTGATCCTGTCACTTGAAGGAAAACAACCTAGAGTTTTGCTGCCAATGGTAAAATCTGGGCTTTCAAAAGAAAATTAAAATTTTCAAAACCTAGATTTGCCACCATCAGTCCAACAACTTCCAAATACTTAACTATTTTTTAATGAGTTTGGTGGTGACACTAATGAATATGGTTCTGATATTGTACAGTGAGGTATGTCAACATTTCAGATATTTGCATAATTGAGTATACCAATATTTTCCAAATGACCTATGTTAAAATTATTTCAAAACAGATTTCAATGCAATAAAACAGGAACTGTTTATTGCTAAGATTTTGGATTCTATATTACAGTTAACCTTTAAGAAATCACCACTTGTCAGTCCTTGGTGTGGTATCAAAGAAGAATATCCACAAATATCTAAAAAGGCTACTAAAATGCTCTCCTGTTTTCCAACTACATAGCTGAGTAAACCTGAATTTTCTTCATACTTTAACCCAGAGAATGTATAATAACAGATTGATGGCAGAACCATATCTAAGACACTTGTCTTTTATTAAACCAGAGAATTCTTTTGTGTTTTCTGAAAATAAAGCCTTTTTTTTTTTTTTTCTTTTTTTTGAGATGGAGTCTCGCTCTGTCGCCCAGGCTGGAGTGCAGTGGCCAGATCTCAGCTCACTGCAAGCTCCGCCCCCCGGGTTTACGCCATTCTCCTGCCTCAGCCTCCGGAGTAAGCTGGGACTACAGGCGCCTGCCACCTCGCCCGGCTAGTTTTTTGTATTTTTTAGTAGAGACGGGGTTTCACCACGTTAGCCAGGATGGTCTCGATCTCCTGACCTCGTGATCCGCCCGTCTCGGGCTCCCAAAGTGCTGGGATTACAGGCTTGAGCCACCGCGCCCGGCCCAAAATAAAGCCTTTTTTCTGTTGTTTATTGTTTGTTTGTTTGTTTGTTTGTTTTGAGACAGAGTCTCACTGTGTTGCCCAGGCTAGAGTGCAGTGGCACCATCTTGGCTCACTACAACCTCTGCCCTCAGGTTCAAGTGATTCTCATGCCTCAGCCTTCCACGTCGCTGGAATTAAGGTGCATGCCACCACACCCGGCCAATTTTTGTATTTTTAGTAGAGACAAAGTTTGGCCATGTTTGCCAGGCTCGTCTCGAACCCCTGACCTCAAGTGATATGCCCACCTTGGTCTCCCAAAGTGCTGGCATTACAGGCATGAGCCACCGCACCCGGACGTAAAATAAAGCTATTTTTTATGAAAAGAGTTATGTATGTTAACAAGTAAGGGATATATCATTTTATTTTTGACTAAATTAATAAATAGATAATTTAAATTTTGTTTTAATTTCCAGTAGCTAAATATTAATAGATAATTCGTGTCAACAAAAATTCTTTGGTGTCCTCAATAATTTTTCAAAGTGTAAAGGGGTCCTGAGACCAAAAAACTTGAAAGCCCCTCTATGAAAACGTTAGAGATCCATGCAGTTAATAGTTGATCTGAAGAGTCAGATAAAATCTCACCATTCATTTGTGAGGTTCTATACTGGGTCAAGGTTCTTAGTATTAAGCAACAGAAATTAACTTTGGCTACTTTAGAATAAAAAATGTATTGGTAAGATAGTTGCTAGTTCATAGAATCAGAAAGTGAGCAGGAGCCAGGAATGCAAAGCACAGCCAAGGGCCAGTCTCAGCCACAGGAAGAGCCTTTTGATGATGCCCTGTTCCTGGCATTGTGATTGTTGAATAGAGCTACTGCTGCTGGCACTGGTGCCCCTGTGCACTCTTTTCCACCCCAATGGGCTTTCAACTCCACAGCTCCACCACAGTCACCGCCCATAATCTCTGATCCTCCTGCACCAAGAGTTGGCATTGGTGGGGTAAGCCGGGGTGGGGCCGCGGGGAGGGGGATCATCAGATTGGCTGAGCCTCATTTACATGTCCTCATCCCAGTCACCAGGGACCTGGCAAAGGTAACATCTGTTCCCTTCAGTTTCCAAAGTGGGAGGAGAGGGACTGCCTTTTACTTTTTCTTGGAAAACCCCCAAATAGACAGAGGGTTTGAAATAATACCAGGCAGCCAGAAGAGATAACTATCTAAATCTTAACTTACGAAGAACAGAGGAAAAAGAAAAGTAATTGAGGTGTGTGACTTCTACATTTATCAGTCCTGTGTGAAAAAATTAATAACCACATCTGTAGTTTCCCATGATGTCATTAGATGTTATGCACCTAACACACTCTTGTGGATTGCCCATTCTTCCCAAGGGAATACTATTGAGCCATTCCTGGTTTCTTTTGTTGATTTGTTTAATTTTAAAAATATCCTCCTTGATAATATGACACAATCAAGTTATTTGTTATAATAGTTATAATGTACAAAGGAGGGCCATCCAGAATATTAAGCAGCTTACAGAAAATGTGAAAAGACTTTCTTTTGCCAGGTCTTCACAGCCAAAACAAAGCTCAATTCTATTAGGTTGGTGCAAAAGTAATTGCAGTTTTTGTCATTACTTTTAATTAATATCTAAATTTATTGAATAAGGATTGTTTCCTGAGTTATGTGGGTAATTGTTTCAAATTGTTTCTTTTGCTTTGGTTGGTGTGATGGTTAACTTTATGGGTCAACTGGACTAGGCTATGATTCCCAGATGTTTGATCAAATACCAGTCTAGGCTGGGAACGTGGCTCAAGCCTATAATCTCGACACTTTGGGAGGCAGAGGCAGGAGCATTGCTTGAGATCAGGAATTTGAGACCAGCCTGAACAACATAGCAAGATCCTATCCTTACCAACAATTTTTAAAAATTGGCGAAGTGTGGTGGTGCACGCCTACAGTCCCATCTACTTGGGAGGCTGAGGTGGGAAGATAGCCTGAGCCCAGGAGTTTAAGACTGCAGTGAGCTATAATTGCACCACTGTACTTCAGTCCCTGGGGCAACAAAGCAAGACCTGTCTCAAAACAAACAAGCAACAAAAGAAACACCAGCCTAGATGCTGCTTTGAAAGAATATTTTTAGACATGATTAACATTTAAATCAGTAGACTTTGAGTAAAGCAGCTTACTCTCCACAATGTGGATGGAACTCACCTTATCAGTTGAAGGCTTTAAGAGAACAAAAACTGATGTTTTTTGAGGAAGAAGAAATTCTGCCTCTACACCGTCTTCAGACTCCAGCTGTAGCATCCGTTCTTCCTTAGGTCTCCAGCTTGTTGACCTGCCCTGCAGATTTTGGACTTGCTGGCCTCCACAGTTGCATGAGCTAATTTCTTAAATCTCTCTACATATATATTTTATATACACATCCTATTGGTTTTGTTATTTGGAGAACCCTGACTTATACAGTTGGGAAGTCTTGACTTGCCATGATTTTTTTTTAACATGGAAAACTCCTTGTAAGAAGTGGTTGCTTACTAGGATTAACTGAAGAAAAGGATTTCCCAAGAGAACTATCTAGTGTTGCCCTCTCCAATATAGTTGCCACTAGCCACATGTGGCCTGTTGAGCACTTAAAATGCAGCTATGCTACATGTTGAAATGATATTTATGAATATATTGAGTTAAATAAAATAGATTATTAATATTAATTTTAGGTTTTAAAAAACTTTTCATAACATTTTACTAGAAAATTTAAAATTTGCTATGGATCTCATTATATTTATGTTGAACAGTACTGGTCTAGCATAACTCACAAACTCTCCAACTGTAGGACTTTAGAGCTCTATAAAGACCTCCTTGGTTTCCTCCCTGCAAGTGGTTACAACCTAATCATTTTGGGTGCAGACAATGATTCCTTCACCCTCACTGAGGTATCTGAGATGTGGCTGATGTAAGACCAAGGATGGATATGGCCAATTAGAGAATAACCAGATAAAATTGTCAAGGAACACAGAAGACGGGAGCCAGATGTCCGAGGAATGGCAAATGTGTACCAGTGGTTGTCCTAACAGACAATGTCAGAATGATGCCACTCAATCTGTAGTTATAAACCAAACACTACTCTTGATCACTTGCAGATAAAATAACCCTAAGAAGAGCCATATTTATTTGCTTACTTTATTGTCTTCATGTCTTCATCTGTAATGTGAAGATTTATTCTCTGCCTAAAATTACTAAACGAATTTGAACTGGCTTATTACACCCCATAGATATTGTTTTATTGGCTTTGGAGGTTGAATTAAACTATCTGGAATCACAAAGACACAACTCCAGTGAATGAGCTTGAGAATTTTTAAAACAGATTTCTCCATGTGGATGTTTTGGCTACATTCTCATGCAACCTACAGTTATGGTAACTTTTTGGGTAAAATTAAGAACAGGGAGTTGTTTAGTGAACTCTACGCTAATACGGGTGTCAGGCATGTCCATTGCCTTCTTATGCAGGCTGGGATAGAGAGGATGATGTGTTCTTTCCCATTTTAAAATGTTACGGTTCTGTTTTACTAGGGAAAACTTTCTGAAACATTCTAGAAATTTCTAACACAGACTAGGTTATTTTCCTTATAATGCTTAAATTTTGTTATTGCATCATTGTCTTCATTTTTTTAATCCTTGGAAAAGTAGAAACATTTTCACACTAAGGTCAAGCAGAGTGATAAAGAGACCAGGCCAAAGTTGGAAATGTGAGTTCTAGTTCCAGCTCTAGGAAAATTACTGAGCTTTTCTCTGATTTATATTTCCTATTCTGTTAACTGAAAAGGTCAACTATATGGTCTTTTGGGTTCCTTCCTCTTGCCTCTAACGTTTGATGATGTTGGAAGGAATTCAGGAGACTAGCTTTGGAAGTCTGCATCATACAGCCTATTCAGTAATTGAAAACCTTAGACAAATTGACTTTTGAAGTTCCTCTTAGTTCAGTGATAACTTAGGCCTTTTCTACTTAGGAAAATCAAACATATATCACATTCACAGGTGTGGCAGAGGGTGTCTTAAGACTTTATGATCATTAGGGACAGAAGCACACGGTTCAGCTGTACAGATAAAATTTGTTGATTTGAAATGACCACATTTTTCATTTCAGGTCAGTTAGACTGTGGTTGCATGAATGCCATCTGGATTTTCCAGAAGGATCCAGAGAAAATGTAACTGGATACCAGACATCCTGCTAAGATGAAATGCCTTAAGGGCTGGGCCCAGCAAAGTGTCTACCAGGAGTGGTTGACAAGCCCAGTTGGAGAGAGATTCTAAATCATTAATTTTAAATCATTGGAAATTAAAAGGTCAAAACTGGGCAAGTGGCAACCAAGAGGCTTTCAACCTGAAAACTGGTCATCATTTCAAAAGCCCCATTTGGAAGTAAGCCCTGGGATTATCAAGGAGAGAGCCATGCAGGATAAGCTGCAATGGTGGTGGAGACAGAGGGTGGATCTCTTGGCTTAAAAACCTAGTGCTACATAAACACCCCTTACTCTTCTGCTTACCAATAAAGAAATAGAGAACAACCTTGCTTAACATAGTTTCTCAAGTGTTCTGAAATTTAATGATTCTAGAAAGAGCTGAAATTTGTGACTAGAAGGTGTAAACAAGTGCAGAGAGTCACTACTGAGGTTTATCATCTTTATGTAGGTATATAATACTTTGACTAAAATTGCCAGAAAGCTCAGGGATACCTGTATCTTAATCCACTAATTTATATTAACCCATTTCTTCTATGTACAGAAAGTATCCATGATAAGCAGCTCTTTGGGGACACTTGAAAATCCTGTATCGACTAGAACTTAGACTCCACAGAATGAATTTAGGAAGGTGGTGTCAGCCTTCCCCATAAACGTTGAGGATTTGTGTAGTTTCATGTCAAAGACTTTATATTATTTTAACATTTCCTTGAATTTTGTCTTTTACCTTAACTAATGGAAGTGAGGAAGGGTTGATAATTTATCTATTTGGTGAACTAAGAAGCTCCATAGGTAAAGGAAATATAGTATGAGCACTTCATGATGTTATTTCACAGTGTGAGAAAAGCATTTGCCTTTACACAACACTCAGAGGAAAAGGAGAGGCACGAGAATCATGCAACTAACTCTGCTGCAAAATAAATATGACATTGGTAGCAAAATTAAACATAAAAGTTAATATTAATTGCTTAATGTCAAGGTAAGACTTTTTTTCCCAACAAGGTGCTGCAGCGGTACAATGTTTAAGTAGTCTCATTAACATCACATCATAATGATAACCAGCAGCATAGAAGAGAGACTGGAGACCATGTTAATAAAAACGTGGAGATGGCATGATGCTGGAGGGATCATAAATGTAGAAAGAATTGAATTAAAATTCATAAAATCACGACAGATTGGAGCAAATAATGAGATCAATAAAACGAGTTTAATAATGATAAATATAGAACAGTTATCAGAAGACAGTAATGATTCACTGTGTAAATTAAACAGAGGGAATGTGTTAGGAAGTAGTACAACAAGGAAAAATATGATCGTATATAGGGTGATTATTTAAAAAGACTTTATCAAAATAAATTGCGTACTCAGGGCTCACATGAGCTCTTTGTTTGTTAGAGGCCTATTACTTCACACATACATCCTCTCAGTTGAGACTTGGACTCGGTTTGGATTTCCCCAGCGGGAGAAGGCTGTGCAGACAAGGTGGTATGGTGTGGAGAGGTGAAGGGTGGTGTTAGACAATGATTAGTTGGGAAGAAAAGAGAAAAACTGGGGCACCCATGAGCTTACAGGTAGGGAGCACACCTGAGGAATGCTTATGTCAGAAGAGGTAAGTCTGACACTGCCTCTCTCCTGTGCAGTTACAAAAGTTGCCACCTTGGCCTTACATGGCATGGGTCAGCAGTTTGTAAAGGAAACCTAATATGCTGAGTTATCTGTCTGACATTCTAAATGAAGACTTTCCAATGAAATTGTTTTGTCCGGTTTTGGTCCATTAATAATCAGCCAATTGATGAGAAATTCCTGGCTGATTCTCTTTTCATCCTAACACTGTTTATTTAACTCAGTGAATTTCAAATCCGCCTATAGCTGATTCAGCAGAGAGCTGTTTTTCAAATACTGATTCCTGGGCCACAAACCCAAACCTCCTGAATCAGAAGTGTTTAGGGATTGGGCCCATGCAATTTTTTTTTTTTTTCGGTCTGCCCAGATGATTCCAATGTGGCCAGGTTTGGGAATGAATTGAACTGATATTCATAACTTTCATTTAGAGTTCTTGGAAATCTAATTTGTGAGGCTGCTAAAGCATTGTATTAGATTTATATTAATCTTATACATGAATTCGGTAGAATTTACAAAAATATCCCTCTTGCCTTATTAAAAGTCTGAAAGTAGTTAAATAAAGTATTTGAATGAATAGAAATATCAGCATAGGCACTATCTATTAATTAATTTACTGATTGATGAGGATAGGCAGTGATGATAAACAGCTGAAATATGGAGCAGAATTTATCACTTTCATCACCTTTAATGACTGTTGACTTCAATCATTTCACTCAGCATGAAATGAACCTTAGAATTTACTGCTTGTTTCTTGAGTACTGAGATGCTGAATACCCAAGGATCTAGGGAACTGTAATAAATATGAAGTATTTTTCATAGGCTGATTTCTTACAGCTAGTTTCACTTAAAAGCTCTCATGAAACTGCAACCAAATATTGGCTTTAAAGTACCAAGAACTGATGGGGGAAAAAAATCTGTGACAACGACACATAAAAATTAGGGCAAATCACTTTGACTTACATGTAACTACATTTCTCTTTCCACAAAATGAGGGTAATAGCAGTTGGGAACTCTCAACTTCACAAGTTGAATTAATAGGGTAATAGCTACACACTCACCTGAGCTATGCTGAGCCAAGAGCTCTTAGGAGAAAGATGTCAGATTAAATCGGTAGTACATTTTAAAGAAGAGATGTAAGAGTGTCAAAACTCATTATTAAGTATCTACTACACGTCATTTTTTTTTTTTTTTTTTCTTATTTAGACAGGGTCTCACTCTGTTATCCAGTCTGGAGTGTAGTGGTACAATTGTAGCTCGCTGCAGCTTTGACTGCCTGGGCTCAGGTGATCTTCCCACCTCAGCCTCCCCAGTAGCTGGCATCACAGGCATGCACCATCATGCCCAGCTAATTTTTAAATTATCTGTAGAGATGGGGTCTCCCTAAGTTGCCTAGGCTGTTCTCAAACTCGTGGGCTCAAGTGATTCCTCCTGCCTTGGCAACCCAAACTGCTGGGATTACAAGCGTGAGCCACTGTGCCCAGCCATGTGCCATGCATTCTATAAAGCACTGTCTCATAATATTTAGTTTTCTGAAATACTTATTAATAAAAACCCTGTATTTAGACATTCAAGGTCTTTATAAATGGAAACCAGCACTTTGAGAGGCTGAGGCGGGAGGGTCACTTGAGCCACTGCACTCCAGCCTGGGTGACGGAGTGAGAGCTTCTCTCAAAATACAAGATAAAATAAAATGGAAACCAGATTTGTCAGGGGAACATACTTTATTTTATGTAAGTTTCTGTTAAGAAATGTCTATAGGGATCGTGCCAGTTTGGCTGGAGCCAGATGAGCTAGTCTTGAGGTCCCTGGAGATGCAAAGTCCTTTTCTGAGATAAAAACCCTTCAACACCTTATTTACTTTTTTGAATGAGTTGTATTATCTTGTTGGGAAGAGGCGCAAAGCTAAATCAAAGGGTCTTATTAGTGATAGTAAAAGTGTATTCAGGCCGGGCGAGGTGGCTCACATCTATAATCCCAGCACTTTGGGAGGCCGAGGTGAGCGGATCACGAGGTCAGGAGATCGAGACCATCCTGGCTAACATGGTGAAACCTCATCTCTACTAAAAATACAAAAAATTAGCTAGGCATCGTGGCGGGGGCCTGTAGTCCCAGCTACTCAGGAGGCTGAGGTAGGAGAATAGTGTGAACCCAGTAGGCGGAGCTTGCAGCAAGCCGAGATTGCGCCACCTCACTCCAGCCTGGAAGACAAAGTGAGACTCTGTCTCAAAAAAAAAAAAAAAAAAAAAAGTGTCTTCAGAAGGCAGTAGGTTCAAGGAACATTGGGCAAGTTGATTCACAGAAATAAAAGCAGGAGCAGAAGTTTTCCTTGATCATTCTGGGCTAGAGTGAGGGAAATGAGACAGACAATAATTAATAAACACGGTGCACTAGTCAAATGTGTTAAAATGGCAAGTGCTATGGTAAAAAAAATATAAAGCAGAACAAGGGACTTTAAGTGTGTGTGTGTGTGAAGGAGTGAATTACAAATCCAATAAAGTGGTCTGTTCGAGCTTCACTGAGAAAGTTGAGCAAAGACTTAAGGAGGTGAGGGAGTTAGCCTGGTGAATATCTGAGAGAAGAGCACTCCAGGCAGAGGGAACAGCCAGTGCAATGGTTCTCGGGTGGAAACACAGCTAGAGTGAACCAGGAATAGCAAGGAGGCCAGTGTGGTCAGAAGAGAGCCAATGAAGGGAAGCTAATAGGAAATGATATCAGAGAAGTAGCATGAACTAGGTGATGTAGAACTTTGCCGACCATTGAAATGAGTTTGGCTTTTAATTCTGCATGAGAGTAAGCCATTGGAGTGAGCAGAGCGGAAGAGGAACATCTGGCTTAGATTTTAAAAGAATCCTGTTAGAGTTTCTGTCATGAGAACAAACTGAAGGAAAAAGAGTGGAGATCAGCTAGGAGGCTACTGGAAGCAATAGATGACAGTGGCTTGCACCAGGATGGTATGGAGGTGGGGATGTGTGAAATGGTTGGAAATCCAGATTCCTATTGAAGGCAGAACCAATAGGTCTTCCTGACTGATTGGGTGTGGGACGGAAGAGAAAGAGAACAAGAAAATGATTGCTCCAAGTGTTTGTCCTGATCTACTGGAAGGAGGTGTTGCCATCAACTGGGATGGGAGAAGGCTGTGGGTAGAGCACATCTAGAGATGGGGAACATCAGGAGCTCAGCTTGGGTCATGTTGAGTTTGAATTGTCTATTGATCATCCAAGTGGAGACGTAGACAGTTACGGATTTCTGGACTTTAGAAGAAAGCTCTAGGCTGAATATATAATTTGGGACTTCCTTGGCCTAAAGATTAGGATTACCAGATAAAATACAGGAATGTAACAAAATTCGATTTTCAGATAAACAAAAAATAATTTTTTAGGATAATATGTCCCAAATATATCTTAGATAATGGATTTAATTCCCTGATATAACTATTAGTAATTATTGTGACTATTAATAATAATTAATACAAATAATTATCATAACATAATTAATATTGTGCATCACATGTAATATTTGGGATAGTTTTATAGTAAAACATTTTTTGTTGTGTATCTGAAATTCAAGCTTCACTGACCATCCTGTAGCTGTATTTGCTAAATTAGGCAGCTCTAACATAGTTGGCATTTAAAGCAATGAGTAGATGTGATTACCAAGGAAGTGAGTGAGATGCGGAATTAAAAAAGATCAGTTGCTCAGCCCTGGATCACTCCAACATTCAAGGTCAAAACTGATAATGGAGCAACTGGGAACTAGGGAAAAACTCCAGAAAGTGTGTTGTCTTAGAAGAAAAATAAAGGAGATATATTGAAAAGGAAGGAGTAATCACCTGGATCAAATGCCACTGATTGGTCAAGTAACATGGGGATTGAGAAATGACCACTGGATTTAGCAACATGAGCATGACTCAACAAGAGCCGTTTCAATGACTGTGAACAAAAATAAAGAAAAATCTAATTACTGTGGCTTGAGGAAAAAATAGGAAGAGAAGACTTGGAGACAGTGAACATAAAACAACTCCTTTGACAAGTTCTTGCTGAAAAGAAAAGAGGGCTGGTGGGAGAAGTGAGATCAAGAGAAGACTTAAGGAAGAAAAAAATATATATGGGGCCAATAACAGCCTGTTTGAGTTCTGCACTTGTCTCCAGACCAGTGGTTCTCAAATTTTACTTTCTTTAATTTTGTGTGTGTGTGTTTCATTTTTATTACTTTATGCTATTTTTATTGTGGTAAGAACACTTATGAGATCTACCCTCAACAATTTTGTAGGTGCACAATACAGTGTTGTTAACTCTAGGCACAATGCTGTACAGCTAGAACTTACTCACCCTGCACAGTGAAATTTTATACCCATCGAACAGCAACTTCCCATATCCCCTTCCTCAGTCCCTGGCAATCACCATCCTACTCTACACTTCTAGGAGTTTGACTATTTTTTATACATTATTTAAGTTGAATCATTCAGTATTTGTTCTTCAGTGCCTGCTTTATTTCACTTAACATACTGTCCTCCAGGTTTATCCATTTGTGGCTTATGTCAGGATTTCCTTCTTTATCTAAAGAACTAAATACTATTCTATTGTATGTATATACTGCAAAGAAAAAGTGGTTCTAATACTTCAGTGTATGCCAGAAGGATTGTGATAACACAAATTGCTGTGTTCCAGCCTCAGAATTTCTGATTTAGTAGGTCTGGGATGAAACCCAAAAACTTGTATTTCAAAAAAATTCCTAGGATATAACTGATGCTGTCATTTAGGGACCACATTTTGAGAACCATCTAGACTTTGCCCTGCAAATAATGTGAACTCAAAATACCTGCTACCACCCGTAAAACAGGATGGGACCAACGCCAAGACACTCCAAATAGCCGACTTTCACACAGAGGGTCTCTCCTGGCTGGGAGCTGGCCCAAAATTGGACCCTAATTGTGAATGAGAAGAATAAATATTATCCTAAAAAAAGTTAAAAGTCTTGCTTAAGTATGACAACTGTGAAAATTAACAGAAGCATTATATTAGAATTTCTAAAGTCATTTCCACTGAAATCAAGAACAAGAAAACCATGCTGCTTTTACCAGCATTATTCAACATTATTTGGAATGTTTAGCTAATTAAACTAAAAGAAAACAATTAGCATGCATATTGTACAAAAAAGGTAAAATTCTGTATCTTTGTGTGTAATAGAGAACAGAGAAGGCCTAAGATTTAATAAGACAAATACTACTACAATTAAAATAATTTAATAAAGTATCTCAAATCAAGATATATACGGTACATGAAAATAATTGGTCTTCCTCAATATGAGCAACAACTAGACATGGATATAAATTTATTTTTTAAATAACTCATAAAAGCATTATATATTACTTAGGAATACATATAAAACCATTATATATTATTTAGGAGTGCGAACATATTTTTAAAATGTTCAAATGTATAGGAATCATACACACTGGCTTCTAGATACCAGTCACATCTCTAGAAAGGGGGAAGATGAAAACATGTCATCACATTCTATAAATATGTCAAAATGTTAAAATCTAGTATGAGAGGAGGGTACACATTGCCTTGAATATTATGTTTTATACTCTTCTGTATATTTGAAATTAATAATACAATTTTACATTTGAAATATCTTCTTTAAAATCATAATAAAACAATGATAATGGCTAAGAAATGTTTTAATTGTTAAGTAAATGACCCATATAAAAAAAAACATAAAGTCATTTTTAAAGACAGAAAACAAGATCTAAGCAAGTGGAGAGACATGCCAGTACTCCAGAAAGGATAGTGGTAATGTTAGTCCTTAGAAAAATTAATATACAACTATGATGCAATTCCTATTAGAATCACATTGAATGTCTTGGTCCCTCTGGGTTGCTGTAACAAAATACTACAGATTGGATAGCTACCAAACAACATAATTTGATTTTTCATAGTTCTGAAGGCTGGGAAGTCCAAGATCAAGGCACAGGAAGACCACTGTTGGGTGAGAGCCCATTTCATGGTTTATTTACAGCGCCTTCTTACTGTGTCCTCAATGGGGAAAGGGACAAACAAGCTCCCATGGACCTCTTTTATAAGAGCACGAATCCTATTTATGGGAGCTCTGCCTTCACAACCTAATTACCTCCCAAAGGCTCTATCTTTTAATACCATCACCTTGGGGGTTAGGATTTCAACATATGAATTTGGAGAGGGCACAAACATTCAAACCGTAGCAAGTCATTTTACAAAACTACATGAAATGAATGTAAAGTTTAAATGAAAAAAAAAAGCATCCAAGAATAGGCAAGAAAATTATGAAAATAAAAAATAGAAATAGGAGAATTACCCTACCAAATATTAACCTATATTATAAAGTCACTGTAATCAAAATAACTTTAAGAGATGAATAAAAATGTATCGGTGGTTCAGAAATTGATCCCAAAGTAAATGTAATTATATATAGGAATTTTAAATATGGAAAGGGTGCTGTTTCAATTCAGTAGGAAAAGATTGATTTATTTTTTAAATATAAATTGACCATCAATCTAGAAGAAAACAAAACTAAATCCACTATCTCATATTATCCACAAAAGTAAGGTTCTGATGGTTTAGAAATGTAAATGCAAGGAATGAAGAATATGAACAGCAATGCACAGGACAGAAATAAATATGTATTTTATAATATTATGAAAATACACTTAATATCATTAGACCTCAGTAATAAGCAAACTGAATAAACTGTGGTCTTACCAATAACTTGGAATGTGATGTTGTTTTAAAAAATATTGAGCCAGAGTCTCACTTACTGAAACAGAGATGAAAAAAACCACATTGCTTAACTGTGATTTTTTTAATCAATCAAAAAATACACTACACACAAATATACCAATTCTTACAAGTCCATATGAGCATAAGAAAAGATATGGACCAAGGTACATCAAGCTGTTACCATTGCTTATTTATGCGGCGAGGATGGAAGGGACTGGAAGGTTATTAATGTTGTTCTTATGTATATTTGGATCTATATCACTTTGTAAAATAAGCAGACTTGCTGATGTAATTAAAAAATAATCATGTAAAATATTTAGGTATATTGAGAAAATAAAAACAAAGGAAGAAATGAATTGGCCTTAAGAGGTATAATGGCCATTATCTTAGAGTGGTGGTCGAAGAAAGGAGAGGATGGGGAGAGATTAAATAAACTGGTTATTTACTGAGAACTTGTTAAGCACAAGCAGACTTCCTGGGGCCCAGAAGGATACACGAAAAGGCACAGACCTTACTTTCTATTTGCATAAAATCTGATGGTGGATGAAATTAAAACACTTGAAACCATATAAATATAATGATGCCAGCCCCTCCAAAACTGTCAGCTTATTCATCTTTTATATAACGGTAGTTTCCTTTTCAGTCGATGAAAATGTGAAATTTTCTTAACATGTTATAGGGCTGAAAAATTGACTTGTAAGTTTTAGAATAAGGAGTTGTGGAAATAGCAAAACTTAAGGAGACCTGAAGAAATAGATTAAAACCTGACTGGGGATCTTTTGGAATGTTCTTGAGCAGATGCATTAGGTAGGCACTCACTTTGTGGGACAGTGCTTTGCTAAAATATAAGTAATTTTATTTCTGTAAATTGACTTTTCCCCCTAATTTTAATAATTTAAGTGTTCCGGGCATTAAAATGTGAAGGAATATTAAATTTAGCCTTGAATTTTAGTAGAATAATCAGAACCATCACTGCAGGAGAGAAGTCAGTTTCTTTATGTGGCTGCTTGCACAGAAGCTGTGCTCCCATTAGGATCAGGCATAAGAAAGGATAATTGTCCCTCTGGGTACTTCTCCCTCTGGGAAGCAGAGGTCAAGATAGAATTAATACACACATCTGGGTGCGGTGGCTCACGCCTGTAATCCCTGCACTTTGGGAGGCTGAGGCGGGTGGATCACGAGGTCAAGAGTTAGAGACGATCCTGGCCAACATGGTGAAACCCCATCTCTACTAAAAATACAAAAATTAGCTGGGTAGGCGTGGTGGTGCATGCCTGCAGTTTCAGCTACACAGGAGGCTAAGGCAGGAGAATAGCTTGAACCCAGGAGATGGGGGAAGGAAGGAAGGAAGGAAGGAAGGAAGGAAGGAAGGAAGGAAGGAAGGAA
>NW_016807367.1:759017-775075 GCF_001698545.2 Rhinopithecus bieti
GAGGGAGGGAGGGAGGAAGGAAGCAAAGAAAGGGAAAGAAAGGGGAAAAGAAAAGAAAAGAAAAGAAAAGAAGGGAGGAAGGGAGGGAGGAAGGGAGGAAACCAAAGGAGCAAAAGCAGGCAGGGAAACCCTTAGACTGTGAGAAGGAAGGAGAGAAGGGTGAGAAGAGCCTACTCTCACCCTCTCACTGTGGTACAGCTCTCAGAAAGTCAGCCTGCTCAAGAGGGAACCACAGAGCAAGGAGTTCCTGTGAGAGGAGTCCTGCGTTTGGCAGGAATGGCCAGGCTCTAGTATCCCCACCATGCTCAATCTTTTAAGAGAACATGGTTTCAGTGTGTGAGTATGCGTGCATGTTGTACAGGGTCCAGAAAGTTCTGCAGCTGGAGGCTGTCAGTTAACTACACTCCTTGCAACAGGCTCTCTCTTGAAGGGAGTTCTGAATAGCACAAATCCAGGACCACTGCAGTTCACCCTGTGTGAGCTACCTCTCCATGCATGGTCAGGGGCTGCTCCTCCACAGTTACTGTGAGCTTTGCTTCCTGGAGGTAAGCTCAGAAGAGGCAGGTCAGATGAACCTCAGCCCCCATCACTGTGGTTAGTTTTGGAGTTGCAACTGGCACTCATTTTCTCTCTTCTCCACTATTTATTCCAACTACCCTTTACCCTTGGCTATTACCTCTACAAGTCTTGGAGGCTTACTTGGTGATGTGTTCCAGACCACATTAATGCAGGGGCTGAGCCCTGAGTAATCTCTGGCCAAAGTTGCTATACAAGGGGGTCCCTTCACACTACAAGTGGGCATGGGACTACTAAGAGGCACCCAACTAGGTTACCTGAGCTCCATATGTACACAATGACTCTGTCCATTATATAAAAATGTTCTTACCTCCTCTTGTTGATCAAGATCAATTACTCCTGCCAGGATGGTCACTTCTCTTATAACTTGATGGTCTCTGGACACAAAGAGCCCAAGGTGCCCTGGAAGGCTGCCTTAACTTTGTGTTTAATGGAACTCTGGCTTTTCTCCCTCGCTAGAGTGCACCCATTTGGAGGACCAGGAGCTCTAACCCTACAGCCACCACAGTTGTGCAGCCATGAAGTGAAATGACCCCTGTGAGTCATTGGAATGGATGAGAAGATGGTAGAAAGGAAGGTATTCCTGCCCCTTGGTTCCTGGGCCCATGCATACTTCTCAGTGGGGACACAGCTCCATACCTGAGGACAGACCTCCACAAGTTTCTGGTTCGGTGTATATGCTGTATCCTGAAGAATGATACCCACTCTTCTTTTTTTTTTTTTTTTTTTTTTTTTTTTTTTTTTGAGACGGAGTCTCGCTCTGTCACCCAGGCTGGAGTGCAGTGGCCGGATCTCAGCTCACTGCAAGCTCCGCCTCCCGGGTTCACGCCATTCTCCTGCCTCAGCCTCCCGAGTAGCTGGGACTACAGGCGCCCGCCTCGTCGCCCGGCTAGTTTTTTTTGTATTTTTTAGTAGAGACGGGGTTTCACCATGTTAGCCAGGATGGTCTTGATCTCCTGACCTCGTGATCCGCCCGTCTCGGCCTCCCAAAGTGCTGGGATTACAGGCTTGAGCCACCGCGCCCGGCGATACCCACTCTTACAGAGTATTGTCTGTGCTGGTGCTGAAGTTGGGCCATTAGAAGGTTATTCCAGTGCTCTTTGAGGCTGGCTGCTTCTAGATGATGTGGTTTGTGGTACAACAAATTGGCCCCATGGTCACGGGTTTCCTTTAGCGTGAAGTGGGTCTCCTGTTAGATGTTATGTTATGTGGGATTCCATGCCTGTGGAACAGACATTCCATCAACTCTCAAATAGGAAGCTTAGCAGGCTGAGGCTCCGAGGGCAGGAAATGCAAAACTTTTACCAGTATAGCTACCTATTCTAATGAGAATTAATTACTGGCCCTCCCATGATAAAAGGGACTCAATGTAGTCAACTTGTCACCAGATGACGATTTGGTTTCCTCAAGAGATAGCACCATATTGCAGGATCAGCATTGGTATCTATTGTTGGAAGATTGGACATTTGGAGGCAGCCATACCTAGATCATGGGAGTTCATGCTGTTGGACCCATCTCTGCCCCCATTGGCAGCTTCATTCATGTGCAGATCATGCTAATTCTGGGATAGCCAATGACAAAGGCTGGATAATACTGGCTGCCCAAGTCATTTTTCTCTACTTGCTTATTCAGTGCCTCTTCCTTGGAAAATGCTTTCTGGCAGGGTCATCACTTTCTTTGTGTTTCCAAGAACCACCCAGCTGTAAATCTGCATATCTCCTAAGATCCTTGATGGGGTGTTAAATCCGATGTCCCATAGTGTCCCGAGACTACAAAGTCTTGCTTTTTCAGTCTTACATCCTAGCCTCTTTGATCAAACACCCTCAACATCAAATCCCGGGAGTGCTTCCCTTGACTTCTGCCAGTCCATGGTGGCTAATTCTTCTAGCCTTTTTGGGATGTAATCTTTTTCTTCCCTTATCAGGCACAGCATGTCCTCAGAAGTGGGGTGCTGGAGTTTAACCCGGTTTATCCATCTGGCACCAAAAGAAGAGATAGTAAACCGAGGAGACACTTATTGTATTGAAGAAAAGAGGCCTCTGCAATGTCCTCCTTTCTGGGCAAAGCTCTAAACTTGTGGGAGGTGGGACACTTCTGCAGCCTCTAATGGCTTGGGAGTTTGCAGAGCCACAGTCTTCAGGGGTCCTTCACCCAGATGTCTGTATTCCATGTTTCAGGGTCCCAGCTTTTCTCAGCTAGAGCCCTGACATTAGCATAGCAGACATGCCTTGGCTGACCATTCATTGTCTTTGTAGTTCTGTAGCTCTATTAAGTGTTGACTTTATACCTCAGCTATGTCCACTTTGCACTCTGAAGACAAGGGATGCTGTGAAAGCTACCAAAAAGGATCTTTGTCTTTCATATTTATTTTTTAAATATAGGTTTATTAAGATAAAATCTACATAGAGTAAAATTTAGTGTATAGTTTGATCAGTTTTGAAAATATATATATATTAGTGTAACAATCACCACAGTTGAGATAAGGAACATAAGCATCACCCCAAAAAATTCCCTCATGATGTTCCTTTGTAATTAATCTTCTTACCAGTCCCAGCCCCTGGCAGCCATGGTTCTGATTTCTGTCCCTGTGACTTTTTTAAACTATCACATAAATGGAATCATTCATGAGGTCTTTTGCACCTGTCTCCTTTCATTTTAACACATTTGAGATTCATTCATGTTGCTGCATGCATCAGTAGTTCATTCCCAATGGTATAGATGCATCCCAATTTGTTTATCCATTCCTCATTAGGTGGACATTTGGGTTTTTCCAGTTTTGGGTAATTATGAATAAAACTTGTAAAAACTTTCACATTCAGGTCTTTGTGTGAAGCTATGCTTTCGTTTATTCCGAGTAAATAGCCAGGAATGGGATTGTTGGGTTACACGATAATGTGTAATGTGTATGTTTCAGTTAATTTAAAAATACTGCCAAACTGTTTGACAAAATGGCTGTACCATTTTGCCTTCCCACCAGTGATCTATGAGACTTGCATTTATTACACATCTTTGTCAGGACTTTGTGCTATCTGTAGTTTTAATTTTTGCCATCAAAACTATAATACATATATAGTGATATTTTATTTAATTTTGCATTTTTCTAATAATTCATGATATTGAGCTTCTTTCCATGTGCCTATTTGCCACCCATATCTCTTGTTTGGGAGCTATTCAAGCCTCTTCCCAATATTTGGCATCTGTCAGGTCTTCTCCCCATTTTTTAAAATGGCTTTTAGTTTTTCACACATAGTTTTTAGTGTTAATTTGTCATAATCCCTTTGCAGAACATAAAACAAATTAGTAAAATCCCATTAAGTCCATTATCCTTGTACATACTGTTCCCCTCATAATTTTTGAAGGCCTGATTTCCCAAATAACCACCAATGAAAGTTTTAGCAATTAGACCACCATCTTGTGCCAAAGATTATCCATGCCCAACATTCCATTCCAGAGGAGATCTTCCTCACTAGCCAGAAAGTGAGTGATCCAGTCCCCAAACCTCTTTGACTACCTGCCTTCTTTGATTAATCCTGGTTCCAGATGTGTCAGTTCAGTCCTCTGGGAAGCAGATGCCAAGATGGAATTAGAAGGCCAAAAGATTTATTGGGCAAAACACCTGTGAAAGGTAAAGGGATGAGGGAACAGAAGTAGGCAATGCGAATCTTCAGAACATGATGTGACTCTGACATTTGTGAAAGGAAATGAGGAAGGAAGAAGAGTTGGGTAAGAAGAGGCTCCAACTGAAGTGCAGTCTGAGAAAATCAGCCAGCACAATGGGGAACCTCAGAGTAAACATTGGCCATTAGAAGAGTCCCATGTTGGGCAAAAATGATGAGCTCTAGTGCCCCTGCCTGCTCAGTTATTGGCTGGGAACAGCCCATGGGGAGCATGACCTCAGTGTGCACGCTATGGCAAATCTCAAAGGCATTACAGCTGGAGGCTGAAGGCTGACTGAACTCATGGCAGATTTACTTTGGAAGAGGTATTTAGATGGCTCAGCTCCATGGCTGCTGCAACTCCACTGGTGGGGAGGATTAAATACGTAGTGATGGTGGGGGACAGAGTTGAGACAGCAGGAGACTCAGTGGATGGAGATCAAAGAGAGACTCTGGGGAGAGTATAGCAATGTCCAGCAAGAAAGTGATTAGACTCTACTCCAAGTGCTGCATAATTAAAGCCTTCCCTTCCATCTCCCCACTGAGTCCCCTGTCATTCCAATACTGCTCTGTCAGGAGATATCAGAAAGATCAGTTCTGCTTCAGACTTAAAGGAGGAAAACCTTACAGTTTCACATGAGAATAACTTTGACCCCATTTTACAGTTTAAAAAAACCACAAAAGTACCAAACCCTTAAAATCATGTCTTTAAATAAAACAGTATTCTAGTCTTTTCCATGTCTGACTCATCCTTCACCCAGCTACCAAATATATCTTCCTAAAATATTTCTCTGCACACATGTCTCTTGAATAACCTGTTAACAGGACTCAAAGCCCCCATCTAACTCTCCAAACTTTTCTACTATTCTTCAATACAACCGTCTGCTCCCAGTCTCCTTTTTAGAAACACAATCACATGTTTCCTCTGCCCTCCCTTTGCTTACAACATCAGTCTTTCACTAAAGGACCACTACCCAGAGCCAGCCAATAGACATGGTATGTTTGGCTCACATAGTGTTTTGATTTTTACAAATTCTTGTCAACATTTAAACATCACCAATTTCACAACAAAATTTAGATTTCTCCCTTTTCCTGAAAAATTGGAAGACCTGGTAAGACTGGGCCCTCCCCTGGTAGCATGCATCGATGGGCACAGGAGCCCTTTGCAAATGGAACATGGGCTCCCCACAGCCACCCCAGCCTGCCTCATGTGATGCATGGCTCTAATAAGCTTTTAAATTTCTTTTATTTCTTTGGAGGCAGGGTCTCACTCTGTTGCCCAGGCTGGAGTGCAGTGGCACGATTATAGCTCACTACAGCCTCAAACTCCTAGGCCCAAGATCATCCTTCTCAGCCTTCTAAGTAGCTGGGACTATAAGCATGAGCCACCCTGCCCTGCAGCACTAGTAAGCTTTTGAGTTTGCAATCCCAGCTCTCATTGTCTCCCTGCCTAGAATACACTTCCCATTTCTCTCCTCTCCCTTCCAAGGCCACCTCCTTTTCTAATCTGGTTCCCTACTCCTCCATTACTGTTCCTCCCTCTGAATGCACTCATTATTTACATGGCTCCTCTTGTACTGAAGGCTCCTAAGAATTTCATTTGTCTTTGTGTCCTGATTTCTCAAACTGTTTGAGGATGGACCCAGTGTCAAGCACTTAGTGCCCCACACTTAGTAGGGGAACAATAAAGGTGTGTTGTAGTGCTGCCTTTGACACACATGTACATTGTTCTTTTAGAAGTTGCTATAAATGCAACCTGAAACAGCATGAGCAGAAAAAGAGGGCTTCTTGGCTGGTGAGCTAGAAATGCAAGGAAGTAGCTGGGGACAACCAGAACCAGAAACTTGAATGCTGTCAGTTCTTGATTTCTCTCCCACTCTCAAGTTCGTTCTTTATTTCTTCCCCAGATTTCTGTGTCTGAGTCACTGTTGCCTACTATCTACTGCAGACAGGATATTTCACACAGAAGACATACCTGCTGACAGCTCTGGGGTTGCATTCACAAAGCTCCCTTCCTCTATTCAATTCAAAAACTTTCAAGACAAGACTCAGATTGGCTTGACGGAATCATATGCCAACTCCTACGTATAGGAGATAGGATAGTACTACAGATAAACCCAAATGCAAAAGGAGCAAATCTGTAAAACAAAGGGGATGCACTTCCTAGAAGAAAGGTGAGGCTGAGCACTTTGGCTCACATATGTAATCCCACCACTTTGAGAGGCTGAAGAGGACTGATTTCTTAAGCCCAGGAGTTCGAGACCTGCCTGGGCAACGCGATCCTGTCTCTACAAAAATAAATAAATAAATAAATAAATAAATAAATAAATAAATAAATAAATAAATAAATATTAAATTATCTGGGTGTGGTAGTGGTATCTGTGGTCCCAGATACCCAGAGAGCTGAGGGAGAAGGATCACTTAAGCCTGGGAGGTCGAGACTGCAGTGAGCTATAATGATGACACTGAGCTCCAACCTGGGTGACAGATTAAGACCTGTTTCAAAAAAAGAAGAAAGAAGGAAAGAAGGAAAGAAGGAAGGAAGGAAGGAAGGAAGGAAGGAAGGAAGGAAGGAAAGAAAGAAAGAAAGAAAGAAAGAAAGAAAGAAAGAAAGAAAGAAAGAAAGAAAAGAAAGAAAAAGAAAAGAAAGAGAGAAAAAGAAAAGAAAAATAGAAGAGAAAGGAAGGAAGAAGGAGGAAGGAAGGAAGGAAGGAAAAATATAAGTAGAATACATTAGTAGATGTTCACAGGGTTACAACACTTTGAAAATAATTTTTTTGTTTTTTCTGTATGAGCATTTTATACCACTTACATATCAGTTAAATTAAGTATGATTCATGACTTTCTTTTTTATTGTAGTTTGGAGAGCTTTTCTTTCTATTTATTTCTGATTTTATTTTAATTTTAGCAAAGAAATTCATGTACTTAGTTTACAAAAAGCCAATCATTATAAGTCTTTAATTTAAAAGAGAAAAAATCATCCCCTCTCTATCCTGATTTCTGCTCCTAGAGGAAACATTTTCAAATCGTTCAGCCTTCACTTCTGTATTTACCTTCATATTCTTAAATAACATTATTGCATTGCTATGTCTCTATCTTTAAGCTTTTAGACATAATGTATTAGCTTTCTAATCTGGAAGTTGAGTCTCCAGCTTTCTTTCTACTCCCTCCCCCTTGCACACTATACGGATGGTTCCCAGCTTATGACAGTTTGACTTTAAATTGTTCTGCTTTATGATGGTGTGAAAGCAATACACATTTCAGTAGAAACCATACTTCGAGTACCTATACAATTATTCTGTTTTTCACGTTCAGTACAGTATTCAATAGATTACATGAGAAATTCACCACTTTATTATAAAATAAGCTTTGCGTTAGGTAATTTTCCCAACTGGAGGCTAATGTAGGTGTTCTGAGCACATTTAAGGTAGGCCAGGCTAGAACAAGCTACGATGCTTGGTAGGTTAGTGTGTTAAATGCATTTTTTACTTACAATATTTTCTACTTACAAGGGTTTTATTGGGAAGTAACCCTATCGTAAATCAAGGAGAATCTGTACTCCTTACATGGTCCCAATACAGTTATCACACAATTTTGGTTGAAGTCATTCTTATGGCCATGAAAATATTGTTAACAGTTGGGGCAGGTGATCATGTTTTATCTTTTCTTGTCTAATTGTTTTGTTTCCTACAGAAAACCACCCCACTGCTTTTCTATGTGACTCTCATGTGTCAGCTCCAAGCTCTATAAAACTGTATCAATCTCCTTAATATGACCAAATGCATCAGGCAATCTCTCAGTGTCATTCTTCACCCTTGACTACCTTCCTCTTGCACCTGCTGTCCTCTTGCTAGGCTGGCTGCACATCTATGGCCCCAGGACTTCCTGTCACCATCACCCTGGGAATTCCCCTTGCCTCTCTTCCACATTGGATGCCCTGTTTCCTCTTCCTTGGTTTATTATGTCATGTTGGTGAAGCACATCCTCCAGGAGCTTCCTGAAAAAGAAATTGAAGGGAAATTTGCGGAGACCTTGAATGCTGTAAAATGCAATTTCTACCCTCAAACTTGATTGATAATCTAGATATGAAGAGAATTATAGATTGGAAATATTTTCCAGCAAAATTTTTAAAGGCACTGCTATTTGTTTCCTTATTTGAAGTATAAGAAAATACCTCAGGGAAGTGAAGGAATGGGCGGCTGAGGGAAGAGCACTCCAGATCATGCATGGCCAGTGCAAAGAGCCTGGGGTGGGGCAGGAGCAAGCCTGGCATTGTGGAGGAACAGATGGCCTGGGGAAGCTGGAGCAGGGTTTGTGAGGGGGAGAGAGGTAAGATGTGGATTGCAAGAAGTAGTCTGTGGCCAGATTATATCAGGCTTTGGAGGTTTTTTTCTTTTATAAGGATCTGGCTTTTATCCTGAATAAGCTAGGGAGGCAATGAAGGGTTTTGAGCAGAGAAGTGTCATGATCTAAATTATATGTTTAAAGCATCAGACTGGCTGCTGTGTTGAGAATAAACTGGTAGGCTAAGGCAGCAGGAGGGAGATCAGTTAGGATGTGATTGCAGTAAGTCAAGCAAGTGATAATGGGCTTGTACCCAGCTAGTGGGGTTCCAGTTAGTGATGTTGAAAGTGTTGAAAAGTGTTCCGTTTCTGCTTATTTTTTAAATGTGAAAGCAATAGGATACACCAATGATTGTAAAGCATATGATGATGATGTAGGATAAAGGAAGAGAGGAGTTAAATATGACACTGATGTTTTTATCCTGAACAAATGGAAGGAAGGAGTTGCTGAAATAGAGACATCTCTGGGAAGAGCAGAAGCTGTTTTGAACATTGCAGTTTGAGATTCCTATTAGGCGTCTGCTTGGAGATCCCAAACAGGTAGCTGGATATGGGAGTCTGGAGTTAAGGAGAGGGGTGTTGGCTAGATATATAAGCTTTGAAATCATCAGCCTGTAAATACTGACAAAACAAGTGCGATGGTAAGGAGTTAGTGAACACAGAAAAAGAAGAGGTCTGAGGGTTGAGATCTGAGGCATGCCCATCTATTAAAGATTAGGGAGCAGAGGAAGAATCCACAAAGGAGATTGAGAAGGAGTAGTCAGGGAGGTAAAAAGCAAGCCAGGAGACCGTCTGAAGAAGAAGGGAGTGATCAACCGCTGACTGATTAAATAAGATAAGGACTGAGATTTAGCAACATGCAGGTCATCAGTGATTTTTGACTAGCTTTACCTGTGAGAGTGAAAACATGACTGAAGTGAGTTCAAAGGGAAGTACAGGAGTGGTCTTAGAGACAGTGAATGTAGTCAGTCTTTTAAATTTTGTCCTGAAGGGGAGCTGAGATATGATATAAGGACAAGATTTTAATTTTTCCAATGGAAGATATTACAGCACATTTGCTTGCTGGTGAGAATGATCCAAGAGAGGAGGAAAAAACTGATAAAAGACAGGGAAGGAATGGACAACTTACAATCACTAAAACTTTCAAGGAAGGAGAAAAAACTAGGACTATATGTAGAGGGATCGTCTTAGCTCAGGGGATTGAACATGTGTGTACTGTAGCACACAGGGCGCACTAACAGATGCAAGGGAATGTGGTGATGGGAATGAGCAGGGGCGTTTTCACGTTACTTTAATTTTCTTAGTGAATTTGGAGGTAAGGGCATGAACTTGAAATGAGGGTGGAAAAGGATATATTGTAGGAAAAGATACAAAATAGTCATTTAGGAGGATGGGAGAGGAACTAAACAAGTCCTATTAATAAATGATAGGTCTCCCAGTTCAATTCTCTGATTTACTCGACTCTTCCATTTTTCCATCCCTTTGTCTTTTTGCTCAGTTTATTGAAGACTTATCTTCCAGCCCTTTTATTGAATCTGCTATTTCTGTTACCCTATTTTCATTTGCCAAGAATGATTTCTTATGCTCTACATATTCCTTTTTTCATGTAACCACACATTCTTATTTTGCAGATGTAACATTTTATCTTTTTTTTGAAGTCAATAATCATTTAAGTGTTCTTTTCATTGCACTCTTTGTTACTCTAAGTTGCCTTTATTCATTTATTTGTTTTTTTAATCTTTAATATTTTATGTCAGAGACTTTCCTCATATGTCTGGTGATACTTGATTGTTCACATTTAAGAGTGAGGCACTTAAAAAGCTAATGGGAAGCTTTGTGTGTATTTGCAGTGTTCATCCTTTGCTACTGTTTACTGTAGAGCAATCAGTCAGGCACCTGGTCATTTCGCTGGGAGACTTCAAAATGTCTGTATGCAAGTCTTTTCTCCAATCAGTTGGTTTTGTCAAAGGGGACTCTTCCAATTTCCTGGCTAGGGAATATAAATCTAGTTGCCAGTGCCCTAACTGCAAGTGAGGGAAAAAGGGTGGGAGTCTCACTAATTAGTATATGGCATGTAGACTTGACCTTGATCATCCTTTTTCAGCCTTACTCCTATCCTCTACAAAACATAGTATCATTAAGTCTGAAAATCCGTGGCTCTGTTTCCCTAGAAATTAAAACAGTTGCCTGCTGGGCTGGTTGGTGTACAAAAGAGGAGAAGGATTCTGAGGGGTCCCCTCCAGTCCCCTTTTTTTTTTCAGCCCCAGCCTGCATCCCTTCCTACAGAAGTAACAACAACTTCCAGTTTCTGAGCCTTTCCAGGGCTGTACAGTAGGTATTCATTTGCTTTTTGATATTTTCCACAGCAAAGCAAACTTTCTTGCTGCTCTGTTAACTTCGTTACCACTCACCCATCTGCCTTCTGTCTTCCAACATTTTGTTGCTAGCTCTTGTCTGCTGTTGCCTCTTCTGTTCTCTTTATCCTTCCAGGTTTTATAAGATTGTTTTTATTCCTTTTCAGTCATTTCATAGAGGCTTCAGGATGGAGTTGTGATAAACGCATGTGTTCAGTCTACAATGTTTAACAGAGACTGCCTCCTGATTTTTTTCATGTGAATTACTGAAGAGTAGGTAGTAGACTATCTTGATGCCCTTCCTCATGTCCCTTGACTCTGAGTTGACCTGCAGCTGCAGTGAATACTTCCTAAAGATTCTGACGGCTTCCCCTGTCAAGCACCTGCCTCATTCTGCTTCTCCGAGGATTTCCTCCAGTACACCAAGAGCTTGCCCGACACTCACAAGGTATCCTGGAATTGCTGGGGACTGAAAACCCCTCAACCCATGAAGAATGAGGATCAGTGGATTAATATGCAACTGTCCCANTTTTATAAGATTGTTTTATTCCTTTTCAGTCATTTCATAGAGGCTTCAGGATGGAGTTGTGATAAACGCATGTGTTCAGTCTACAATGTTTAACAGAGACTGCCTCCTGATTTTTTTCATGTGAATTACTGAAGAGTAGGTAGTAGACTATCTTGATGCCCTTCCTCATGTCCCTTGACTCTGAGTTGACCTGCAGCTGCAGTGAATACTTCCTAAAGATTCTGACGGCTTCCCCTGTCAAGCACCTGCCTCATTCTGCTTCTCCGAGGATTTCCTCCAGTACACCAAGAGCTTGCCCGACACTCACAAGGTATCCTGGAATTGCTGGGGACTGAAAACCCCTCAACCCATGAAGAATGAGGATCAGTGGATTAATATGCAACTGTCCCATACCTTGGTGGACTATTATAAGGCATTCTGCTTGATTCCTCAGAGGTCCCAAATGGGATTGAACCCAAGTTGCCCACAGTAAAAACCCATTGACCAATTCAATTTTCTATTTCACCTCTCTCACTTTGCACACTCACTCACTTGTTCTACCTGGGATACTCTCCAAGATAAACTCCTGTATCAAAAGCTTTGTCTCAAGGTCTGATTTTGGAGGAACTCAAACCAAGATAATGGGTACTGGTAGTGACTATAGAAAGTATATTCTCAACGGTATGGAGGCAAGAAAAACCCCATTAATGGTGGTGAGTAAGGTGGTGACAAACCCTGGCACTTTGAAGATTTCATTACCCACAATTCACCCATGGTGTACTTGGATGAGATAAAGGTGAAAGGAGATGCTTACCTTATGCAATAGTGCTAACTCCTGAAATAGGGCTGTGATAATCACATGAATTCAAGAGTTGTCTTGTTCTTGTTAACTCCCCTAGAAGAATTGGGGAAAAAAGGAAAGATAGGTTTACAACATCCAACTATCCATTCAGAGCATAGTAATGAAAGCCAGAAGGTCTCCTTGGGAGGATCTAAAGAGACCCCCATTTCACGCAACCAGAGGACAGCCTGTTCTAAAAAATGACACTCAGGGGTTCATTGCAAGAGGAATTGAACTACAGAGCACATTGAAGGCACAGTCCAGGCAGACCTCTCATGCAAAAGTCAAAGCCCTAGAGGAAGGAAATGGTCCTTAAAAACTACTGGGGTGCAGGCAGGCATCTGGATAGATGTGTTAGATAACCTTGAACCCCTAGATTCCCTGAACAACTCAGGCTAGCAGGAGTATCCTGCACCCTGTTACTTGAACAGAACAGCTTCCCATTGCCTAGAGACTCTACACAGTCCTCCTCTGAAGCAGACACCTGCAAGATTACTTCAAGGTCTGCTACTGCCTGCCCTCATTGCCTCTATTCCAAAAACTGGGAACAAGTCTCAGCATAGCCTGAGCAAGGTAGCACAGTTCTTGCTGTGAGACATGTGACAGATTATATTTTGTAAAGAAGGCTACAACCATATCTCTCATCCCAAATGCTCTTCTACAATTGCAAACTTGTCATTCCTCTACCAAGAGATGAAATCGAATCTCAATGCCCTTGAATCTAAGCTGGACTTTACTTGCTTTGACCTATAATGTACAGAAGTGATGCTGTGTGATTCTTACAGCTGAGTCATAAAAGGTGATGCAGCTTCTGCCTTGTTCCTGGGGACATTTGCCTCTGTGGGATTGAGTTACTGTGTAAGAAGACCACCTACCCTGAGGCTGCCATGCTGGAAGAAAGCAAAGCCACATGAAGAGCTAGTACACCGGTTGCTTTATCAAGATACTTCATACCGATAGTGAATGTGCACTTCTGTCTTTCTCTTGTGCATGCAAACCACTTTTTCAATAGTCTCATGGTAAATTCCAAAGATTGTTGTTTTTGTTGAATGAGTTATCTTTATTATTCACTACCTGGCCCTAGGAATTTGTTCAATGATCCTCTTTTCTGTTACAATATAGTTTTCAGTGACCTTGATCATCTTGACATTCTACAGAACATCATCCTGGCCCATTATATTAATGACAGAATAATAATTGAACTTGGTTTTTAGGAAGGAGCAAGTATACCGATGCTGAAGGATGAGAGATAAGCCCTATAAAGTTTTGGAAGTCTGCCACATCAGGGAATATTTTAGGGGCCCAAAGATCTAGGGGTATGTTGAGACATCCTAACTGAAAGAATACTTTGCATTTCTTACCACTAAGAGAGAGGCACAGCACTTGGGCACTTGGTGAGCTGCTTTGAATTCCTGAGGCAAAAATAATAATAATAATAACTACTATCCATGAGAATAATGCTCTGATCTATTGTATCAGAAGACTATTGGCTTTGAGGGGATCTGAGAGAGTATCTGAATAGCCTTTTAAAGACTTAAAAAGGCATCAGCTTAGGAATTGCACCTTGCATGGCTAGGTCATTGTCCTCGAAGATACAGCATGTTTGTTGAACCAGTGATCACTAAATGCAATCACTGTGCTGTTTTCCCAGCACTTGGAAGACACAGGAATGATAATTAAAGGATACAAGTAGGAATGACTTAAACACACTCCTTTTGACCCATTAGTGGAAACTACGTTTTTAATTCTTACAACTTTAGGCTCTTCCTGATTAAAAGGCTTGGACTCAGGATGTGTGTACAGAGGGAGACAGTAAGTGTTCCACTGTATCAGTACAGTGCCACCTGAGGATTTGGGCATCTTCATACTGACGGGTCAGCAGGCAAAAATGGGAGTACTATACTGGTGGGATAACTGATTATCTTGAAGAGTTGGAGTTGCTGCTACATAATGGGCCCAGGGAGGAAGATGTCTAGAACTTGGGGAATCACTTGGGCCCCCCCCATTAGTGCTTCTCTGTCTGGTGATAATAGCAGAGAAGCAATTGAGGTAGCCATGTCCTCACAAGGGCAAGGTAATCAAGGCCCAGCCACTCAGAGATGAAGGTCTGGTCATTCATTGAGCAAGCAACGATGACTAGTGGAAGTACTAGCCAAGGATTTGGGAAATCTAGAAGAGGTGGAATTGGAGAGAGAGGATGAGTATAGATTATAGCCTTGGGACCAGCTGCAGCAGTGAAGATTGTGACTTGTTCCATATATTCTTCTATTTTCAGTCATTTTTGGAGGCAGCCAGCTACAACTCTGAAATGTCAGTAACAGAGCAAACTCGGGGTGGGCATGAGAGGATCTGCTAAGAGCAAGGAATGAACATGGTAGTCACTATTGATATCCTGCCCATGGCGTCTGTCTCACCTGTTAGCTCCCCTGCAGCTTGCAAACATGTCTATACACACTGACATCTTACTACCACGAGTGCCATAACTCTCTGCTTCTCTGCTGAGGCCCTTCTCAGCCCACAGTGCGAGTAGCCTGCAAGTGCTAAGGGTATAATGCCTCCAAGGTCAACCTTTAATCAATGAGATTCAAGAGTTAGAAGAGTGAATTCCTTCTGAGACACATTCTTTCTGGTTCTCAGAGGCTCTCCAAAGGAAGTGAGCCCCAGTTGCTTAGGAAAAATGGAACCTACTCATTAAGGCACCCCCTTTTTACTTTTCTCCTTTCTTTCTCTCCCTTTCCTCACTCCATCCCATGAAGTTCCTGAGATCACCAAATAAACCATCTGTAATCAAGTCTTTATCTCAGTCTGCATTTTGGGGAACCCAAACAAAGATGGTAAGTTTGCTATCTACATTTATTTCTTATTTGCTACAAGTATTACTAGTAATTTTCTTGACAAAAGTAATATGATATCCACTGATAGACTGAAATAATACATATTTATAGTGATAACTGCAGCAAAAATGTGAAGAACAATTTTAAAAGTATTTTCACTAGTTTATGAAAAATGAAGAAATTGAACTTTTAAAAAGTGCAGTAATACATCCTAACACCGTATGAAGAGGAATATTTTCATAACTGTAGAAATGGTTGGTACTGCTGTCAACTATCCAAGGATTATTTTGAAATAGCTGTCATTGGCCAGCTACTATGACTAATGAAATCAACATTTTCACCATGCAGGCAAAATAAATGTCATGAGTCAAATTTAATAGGTATATGTTTTTTTCTTTAAAATCTGTTGAACTGTCTAGGTTACTCAACCCTTAACTTTTCATTTTACAACAGTTTTCACATACACAAATACACATACACACACATTTGCATTCAGACATACATGCACACATCTTTTAGTATTTTAAATATTTTCAAAATGTAGCTCTACAGACTCATGCATTTTGACTTTGGTAATGCATGCAGTATTCCCTTCACAATGCAGCTTATGAAGAAATCCACACTGGGGGCAAGTATATAGTAGTTCTTTCTTTATCTCCTGCATATATTAGAAAAATCCTCAGGAGGGATATTACTAAGACAAATTTAGAAAGATCTCCACATTCACAGAGACAAAACTATCAGTGGCATCCTGAAAAAGCCAGTGAGTGATCAAAAATCAGGAATAAACAAGCTTTGCTCATTTTAAACCATTTAAATATTTGTCGAATAAATCCTGTTTTGTTTTCACTTTTGATGGGATGTTAGTTTGTGAAATCAAATGATACCCAGATTCTTTCTTTCCATAGGCTTATGAATACCCAAATATGGCATATTTGACTCCATA
>NW_016807367.1:778331-782392 GCF_001698545.2 Rhinopithecus bieti
CAGAGACAAAACTATCAGTGGCATCCTGAAAAGCCAGTGAGTGATCAAAATCAGGAATAAACAAGCTTTGCTCATTTTAAACCATTTAAATATTTGTCGAATAAATCCTGTTTTGTTTTCACTTTTGATGGGATGTTAGTTTGTGAAATCAAATGATACCCAGATTCTTTCTTTCCATAGGCTTATGAATACCCAAATATGGCATATTTGACTCCATATACAGGCTTTGTTGAACAGGGATTGTTTTTATCTACCTTTCTCCATTTCAATCATGTGGTTCTAGTGTGAGCTTCTAATTATGGATCCCTGATCTCTCTGTTCCAGTCAAAGAGCAGGAACGTGGTTAATTACCATGCATCATGCATTGCATTTAGTGATTATTCCAAGAGGCTACAAAAGGTAAACCAATCAGAGGCCTTCCCCAGGATTCTGAAGTGGAGCTCCACAGGGAAGAAGAGCTTTCTTTGCTAATGATGATGTCTGGAAGCAGCCTTGTAACTCCACCCCATGGAGATAGCTGGTATAAAAGAATGAAGCCAGATTGTAGGGACAGGTGATGCCAAGTGTAAAGTCCTCCGTTCTAGAGTTGGAGAATCCCACTGCCCAACTCTGTGCCCCCTGTCTTCTGGGGTTTGGTTGTTCCCTTCACCAGCTTTCTGGGAGCACCTCTTGTATCTCTCCCCTTATTCCTCCATGGAGCTCAAAGTAAGTCAACTTGGGTTTCCATTGTTTACAACCAAGAGCTCTGATATATGTGCTGCATTTACTTTTGCTGTTTTATCAAATACTTATAAGCTCAACTGCTTAATTAGGCAAAGCATTTGTTGCTTTTCCTTTTCGATATCTCAGTAATTGATTTCTAAGGAAGAGATGGCATCTTGCTGGGATTGTTTTCATCTATTGCTCTTTTGTCCAGCCCCACCCAGCTCAGATATTGACTAAAGCTATTCAACTCAGCTGGTCTGGCTACAGAGTATAGGGGTAGGTGCGCACCACGGCTCAGGTGCAATAGCAACCTTAGCTTCCCAAATTGCCATGTCAGGTTACCAACGCTGAGAAGCGCTGGGATTGCCTAAGTGATTCCCTGGATACCCTCACCTTTTTACTCAATGATAAAAATGAGAGGTCTCAACAAAATAGCTCTTATCTATTACTCCGCACACTGACAATTCTTCTCTCTCTCTCTTTCTTTCTTTCTTTCTTTCTTTCTTTCTTTCTTTCTTTCTTTCTTTCTTTCTTTCTTTCTTTCAGATAGAGCAAGACCGTTGCCCAGGCTGTAGTGAGTGGTGCAATCTCTGCTCACTGCAACCTCAACCTCCTGGGCTCAAGCGATTCTCCCACCTCAGCCTCCTGAGTAGCTGGGACTGCAGGCGTGCACCACCAGACCCAGCTTATTTTTGTTTTTTGTATTTTTTGTAGAGATGGGGTTTTATGTTGCCCAGGCTGGTCGTGAACTCCTGGGCTCAAGCAATCTGCCCACCTCGGCCTCCCAAAGTACTGGGATTACAGGCATGAGACAATGCACCCAGTCAACAATTCTTAAAACTATTTTTTGTTACAATTCTGAAGACAGAGCTCAGTGTTGGTTTTAGGGGTTTTGTTTTATATTTTGCTGACTACTCACCCTTTTTAAAATCATTTTAGAGCCATTTTGAGGATATAGAAATGTCAACCATTATTTATTTGTCAATTTCTCCAAATTTTAGATTTAAAAGAGGCAGTATGTGATTGACCTAGCTTGGGTCACGTGGCCTCTCTTCACTAGGAGGTATGCAGGGCACACCCAAAAAGTTTATCCATTGGGGAGTGTAATGCTCTAAGGGAAATCAGATGCTGTTGGTAAGGGGAATGGATACTAAGCAGTAAAACAGCCACAAATGCCCACTACAGTGAGCATATGAGAGTATTTTCACTAGAGCTAAGCAGAACATAACTGAATATTAACTGCTTCCTAAAACACCACATCCACCTGCAATATGCAAAGAGCTGAGACTACTTCTCTTGAACTTCCCACTTTCATTTTTCTTTTCTTTTCTTTTCTTTTTTTTTTTTTTTTTGCTATGGAATTTTGCTCTTGCCCCCCAGGCTGGAGTCCAAGGGATTGGGGGATTTCCCTTTCCTAGCCAAGGGAAGCCATGACAGACTGTACTGGGAAAATCGGGACGCTGTCACCCAAATACTGTGCTTTCCCAACAGCCTAAGCAAATAGCACACCAGGAGATTATATCCCCCACTTGGCTCAGCAGGTCCCATGCCCACGGAGCCTTGCTCACTGCTAGCACAGCAATCTGAGATCGAACTGCAAGGCAGCAGTCTGGCTGGGGGAGGGATGTCCGCCATTGCTGAGGCTTGAGTAGGTAAACAAAGCAACCAGCAAGCTCGAACTGGGTGGAACCCACTGCAGCTCAACCAGGCCTGCCTGCCTCTGTAGACTTCACCTCTGGGGGCAGGGCATAGCTGAACAAAAAGCAGTAGAAAGTTCTGCAGTCTTAAATGCCCCTGTCTGACAGCTCTGAAAAGAGCAGTGGTTCTCCCAGCATGGTATTTGAGCTCTAAGAATGGAAAGACTGCCTCCTCAAGTGGTTCCCTGACCCCTGAGTAGCCTAACTGAGAGACACCTCCCAGTAGGGACTGACTGACATTTCATACAGTCGGGTGCTCCTCTGAGACGCAACTTCCAGAGGAAGGATCAGGCAGCAATATTTGCTGTTCTGCAGCCTCTGCTGGTGATACCCAGGCAAACAGTGTCTGGAGTGGACCTCCAGCAAACTCCAACAGACCTGCAGCTGAGGGACCTGACTGTTAGAAAGAAAACTAACAAACAGAAAGGAATAGCATTAACATCAACAAAAAGAACATCCACACCAAAACCCCATCTGTCAGTCACCATCATCAAAGACCAAAGGGAGATAAAACCACAAAGATGGGAAGAAACCAGAGCAGAAAAGATGAAAATTCTAAAAACCAGAGCATCTCTTGTCCTCCAAAGGATTGCAGCTCCTCACCAGCAACGGAACAAACCTGAACAGAGAATGACTTTGACGAGTTGACAGAAGTAAGGCTTTAGAAAGTTGGTAATAACAAACTTCTCTGAGCTAAAGGAGGATGTTCGAACACATTGCAAGGAAGCTAAAAACTTTGAAAAAGGATTAGATGAATGGCTAACTAGAATAAACAATGCAGAGAAAACCTTAAATGACCTGATGGAGCTGAAAACCATGGCACAAGAACAACATGACGCATGCACAAGCTTCAGTAGCCAATTTGATCAAGTGGAAGAAAGGGTATCACTGGTTAAAGATCAAATTAATGAAATGAAGCAAGAAGAGAAGTTTAGAGAAAAAAGAGTAAAAAGAAATGAACAAAGCCTCCAAGAGATATGGGACTATGTGAAAAGACCAAATCTACATTTGATTAATGCACCTGAAAGTGATGGGGAGAATGGAACCAAGCTGGAAAACACTCTCCAGGATATTATCCAGGAGAACGTCCCCAACCTAGCAAGGAAGGCCAACATTCAATTTCAGGAAATACAGAGAACACCACAAAGATACTCCTTGAAAAGAGCAACCCCAAGACACAAAATTGTCAGTTTCACCAAGGTTGAAATGAAGGAAAAATGTTAAGGGCAGCCAGAGAGAAAGGTCAGGTTACCCACAAAGGGAAGCCCATCAGACTAACAGCAGATCTCTCAGCAGAAACTCCACAAGCCAGAGGAGAGTGGAGGCCAATATTCAATATTCGTAAAGAAAAGAATTTTCAACCCAGAATTTCATAACCAGCCAAACTAAGCTTCATATGCGAAGGAGAAATAAAATCCTTTGCTGACAAGCAAATGCTGAGAGATTTTGTCACCACCAGGCCTGCCTTACAAGAGCTCCTGAAGGAAGCACTGAACATGGAAAGGAACAACTGGTACCAGCCACTGCAAAAACATGCCAAATCGTAAAGACTGTCAATGCTAGGAAGAAACTGTATCAACTAATGGGCAAAATAACCAGCAAACATCATAATGACAGGATCAAATTCACACATAACAATATTAACCTTAAATGTAAGTG
>NW_016807367.1:784964-808960 GCF_001698545.2 Rhinopithecus bieti
CAAACAACCCCATCAAAAAGTGGGCAAAGGATATGAACAGACACTTTTCAAAAGAAGACTTTCATGCAGCCAACAGACACATGAAAAAATGCTCATCATCACTGGTCATCAGAGAAATACAAATCAAAACCACAATGAGATATCATCTCATACCAGTTAGAATGGCGATCATTAAAAAGTCAGGAAACAACAGGTGCTGGAGAGGATGTAGAGAAATAGGAACACTTTTATACTGTTGGTGAGACTGTAAACTAGTTCAACCATTGTGGAAGACAGTGTGGTGATTTCTCAAGGATCTAGAACTAGAATTACCATTTGACCCAGCGATCCCATTACTGGGTATATACCCAAAGGATTATAAATCATGCTACTATAGACACATGCACACACATGTTTATTGTGGCACTATTCACAATAGCAAAGACTTGGAACCAACCCAAATGTCCATCAGTTACAGACTGGATTAAGAAAATGTGGCACATATACACCATGAAATACTATGCAGTCATAAAAAAGGATGAGTTCATGTCCTTTGTAGGGACATGGATGAAACTGGAAACCATTCTGATCAAACTATGGAAAGGACAGAAAACCAAACACCACATGTTCTCAATCATAGGTGGGAACTGAACAATGAGAACACCTGGACACAGGGCAGGGAACATCACACACTGGAGCCTGTCGTGGGGTGGGGAATGGGGGAGAGATAGCATTAGGAGAAATACCTAATGTAAATTAGGTGCAGCAAACCAACATGGCACATGTATACATATGTAACAAACCTGCACGTTGTGCACATGTACCCTAGAACTTAAAGTGTAATAAATTAAAAAAACAAAATTTAGTAACAACAACAACAACAAAAGAATGTACTATTTGTAAGTTAGACACTAGTATATACAGTTTTTGATGCTACCATACAAATAGGTTAACAACTTATTTTCAGAAGGGTGTACTGAATTTGTCGAAATTATCAGTTTCCCTATGAGAGAGGATTTGCTACTTTATGTTCATAGATATTTTTAAATACAGGTATAGATTCGCATTACTTAAGAAATATCTCTGTGTTGACATGAATATGTATCTGTATGTATATGTGTGCTTGTATACACACCATATTCATTTATTTGACCAAGATCAGGATTTAATATTCTCTCATGTAACTAGAAGACCAAGAGTCCAGAGGAAGAAGACCCAGGGCTTGTCAGAGGTTTCAGGTTTATCCGTTTCTCAGTATTTTTCTAACTCTCTGTTCTGACATCTGAACACACGGTTTCCATTCTCAGGGTTGTCTCATGGCTGCACCTGTGGCATCTGTGTTCTGGGCAAGAAGAAGAAGAAGAAAGAATGGGTGCAAAAGAGCACATTCTAGCTCTTTAAAAGGAATCAACCCTTTTAAGAAGCTTTTTAAACTAACATTGACAATAGTCTAACCACATAGCCACCTCTGTCCACAAGGCAGGCTACGAAATGTAGATTTTTAGTAGGGTACATTACCACCCCTAACAAAATCAGATTTCTCTTAGTGATGAAGAAGGGGAGAAATTGATTGGGGTAAGCAACTACCAGCCTGTGTACAGTCTTCAGTGACAACCAAATTATAAAGTGGGGGATTTTGTAACTATATATTTAAAGATCAACATTATGCCATAATAAACAGTCCTTAACTGTTCAAGGCAATATAAATAGACATACCATAAACATTTTATAAGTCTTCAAAGCTAACTCATTATAAAAGAGAGAAAAAAAAGCCATAAAACTAAAACCTAAAACAAGCAGTTTGAGTATGATTTGGTTTGTAGGACAACTCAGTAAATTTAGTTTTAAAAAAAAATCCTAGTTTAAGATGAACTTCAGAAGGGATATAAACTACCCCTCTTTGAAATTGTATGCACAATTTATGTGGTTGAGTATTTTTCTGATTGGATTTCACATAGATCCTCAAAGGAGTAGGTGACCCAGAAAAGGTTAATAACCTGGATCTAGGTGTTGTGCCTATTTGGAAAATGCCACACAACTAGTCTAACTGAACTCAGAGAGGAATTGGGAGTTTGGATGTCACACATATTCTCAGGCCAACAGAAATTCAAGGATGTGACATTGCCTAATGCAGTTAAGAAAAGTTGAGGGCACAGCCAGAGTCCAGGGACTGGTCAAAGACATGCATTAAACAGCAAAATGCAGAGGCTTTTGGCCTCTGAAGGAGTAGGAATGAACTTTGTGTGCTGGCAAGCCCCATACAGACCCAGCTACCGGGCTGTCCTTGGAATAAGTGAAATCCTAGAGAGGGCAGTGTTTCATTTTGAGTCTGAGAAGCAAGAAAAGAACAACATGGCCCATCTGTTTTGACATATCTACCAACACAGATATTTGGCATTTAGTATTAAAACTGTTTATCAAGCCCCTAATGTTGATGATTAACAAACAGAAGCCTCATGTACCATGTTACTCTATTGATACATGGGGGGAAGAGGACTCTAATCCATCCATCTCATGAATTTACCAACACTGATTTAAGAGGACTTAGAGAGACTTGGGGACTAGAACAGAGTAAATCTGATTATTTCATGAAAAGGGTCCCAAAAGAAAAAAATTAAAGTGGTGTCATTGTGACATAATGGTTACCTGGATTTTAAGATACCTGGGATTGTATTTGCCAGGGAAAAAGTACCACTTTAGGGCTCCATCCTAGGGTGTTAGGCCCTCCTGCTGTCCCCTGCCTCTCTGTGGAAAGGATAAACGATTCTCTAGTTCCAAGATCTCCGAAGTGGGGTGTGAGTGTGCAGCTTGCAGGACTGTCAACTTCATCATTGTGGTGTGGGAAGAAAATATTCAAACATTTAAAATGTTGTCTTAAAAATTAGGGAAATGCCACTACAAATATCCACTAAATGAAGTGACAGCAGTGCCATTGCTAGGTGGAGATGTCAGATGGTCAGGCCTCACTTATCAGAGGGGACACTTCTCCAGAGGAGCAGGAGCTTCACAGCATGGAGGTGTTGACTGTGGAGTTCCCACTTCCGCTCTTCCAGTGTATTGCGACAGATGGTCGTTTGTTTATGCCAGGGGATGTATAGATCCTAGTATCTAATTCATGTAAACCAACCCTCACAAAATATACAAATGACTTTAAAAGAGTACAGAAAAGAGAAAACCTCTTCTGATTAAATATTTCACTAAAGCAAGCAACATCAAACAGGACAATGGCAGAGCTGACCTTTGTGTGCCTGGATAAGGTCTCTTTAGCTACTCCCAAGACAATGACAATCTAATTAGATCTAACAAGAAGCTGCTCTCACCAAACTGCAAATGTCAAGAATACTACCAGAATATGGAAGTGTATCTACAGTCATACACCTAGATTTCACTTTAGGTGTGTTTATGTTGTGTCTGTGACATATCTTTTGCAATTATGACAGCCCATTAAAACTAATGAAAAAATAAACAACTGAAAAGCAGACCTTTGAATTGCTGTGTCACAAATGTGAAGCTACCATTTTCAAAAAGAAAGAAGGATCTTCAACCACACTGCACTGGTTTAAAATGGCAGTTTCAAGGAAAAAAAGTATGCCATGAATAAAAATTAATAAGTATTTTCAAATATTATTTATTTCAAATTTAGCTCATCCTTTAAGCACACCTATTTTGTGTATGTTTGGTATATATAATATATTGATACAGCAATACATGTGTAAGACAAAAATATAATACATACTTCTGTGTTGGTGCTCAAAATTGTATTTACTATTGGCTTATAAAATCAAAAATGTTTAGAAACCACTGGTGGTAGTGATTTATTCATTAAATGATCTAATCCTTGTCAATTTAGTAATCCTTCTGGATGGCTTAACGCCTTAACGCAATTAAAATATAATCTTTCTCCACTCTCACAACACTGTAACTATAAAATTTCTGTCACTTTTTACTAATTATGCTTCACACACTTTTCTTGCATTATAACTACTTGAGTAGGCATATGGTTCTCCCTGTTGACTTGAGGGAAAGCTCACTGAAGGCAGGAATAGGATTTGAGTCATTTCTGCTTAATTATTTACTTCCCATAGCACTTAGCACCTAGGAGATGCTCAGCAAAAATTTATTTGGAAGTTAAGAGAAAATGAGTATGTGTCTAGAAGCCCTTCAGGACCTGTGATCGTAATGGGAAATTTCATTATTCGGCAAATTATTGAGGTCAACCACTCAGCACTGTGTCTTACCCAGAGTGTTATCTGCATAGAAGATGATTTTTTTGTCATCCTCTAATCTTACAGGTCATTGCTTACTCAAAAGTATGCTCATCTGTGCTCAGAAACAAAGTGGTAATACATTTAGATACTTGTGGTTTGGAGATACCTAACTCGTTTTAATGTTTCCATATTAAATTATTGCATCAGGCACAATGCTCCATAGTTGTCTCAGTTTGATTCTCACACATATGTTAAGAAAACCAAATGTAGTATCACATTTAACTAACTCATATATAGATACAGATATAGATTATTAAATAACCTGCAATGGCAGCTAACCTCACTCTTAAAAATCATCCTAAAAGTTCAATCACTTATAAGCTATGCGGTAAGTCCTAATGAACTTCTCAAGAGTAGGGACTAGGTGGAAACTTGCCTTGTGTGCCGACCTGACGATGTCTTATTTGCCTTCAGCCATGTGTCTGATTCAGCCATGTATCTGATACTTTCCCACTTTGGCGTGTGTGTCAAAATTATTTTAACGTAGTCTCTCTGCTTGGAATAGGTACACAGGGTCCCCTTGATTCCTTAGCAATTTTCTAACTCATGAACCCATCAAAAATTAAAATTAAAAATTTTCCATTTGCCTTTGCAAGAAAGTCATAGATAATTTGATCATCATTTTAGGCAATTTCTGCCATACTAAATCATGAAAAATCACTAAATAATGAAAAATAAGTAGGATGTGCATCTCAATAAAGAGATCTGCTCTTTTATAATTTCTGCACCAATTTGCCCGTACTTGGTGATGACACATAGCAACTTATTTTTTACTTTCTAAAGAAAGGATATGGCTGGGCACAGTGGCTCACACCTGTAATCCCAGCACTCTGGGAGGCCAAGATGGTCAGATCACCTGAGGTCAGGAGTTCGAGACCAGCCTGGCTAACATGGTGAAATCTGGTCTCTACTAAAAATACAAAAATTAGTTGGGTGTGGTGGTGGTTGCCTGTAATCCCAGCTACTCAGGAGGCTGAGACAGGAGAATCCCTTGAACTCGGGAAGGAGAGGTTGCAGTGAGCTGAGATTGCGCCATTGCACTCCAGCCTGGATGACAACAGTGAAACTCTGAAAACAAAAAAAGAGAAAAGAAAGAGAGAGAGAAGGGAAGAGAAGAGAAGAGAAGAGAAGAGAAGAGAAGAGAAGAGAAGAGAAGAGAAGAGAAGAGAAGGAAGAGAAGAGAAGAGAAGAGGAGAGAAAGGATACTATGGAAAGAAATCAAGCTGCCCTTCTATGAACATAATTCAGTTGCCTTCCAGCCATAGGCTGCATGCTTCAAATTATTTTTCAGAAATAAGAAATGGGTTGAACCGAACCATCCATAGCCTTACACGGAGAGTTCCCACCATGACCTCTAGCACACATGAAGTGACTTGGTTAATGTATGAAACCAATGAGAATGAGACGAAAAGTCCTATTCTCATGCAGGCCCGTTGGGTTATGCAGAGACACAGTAGCACAGATGCAGCCCTAACTACAGTCGGCCCTCTGGAAAACACGTGTTTCTGTTCGCATGGAAATGACACAAGTCTTGTGCTTTTCCAAAAGTCATTCAGCAAAACAAAAATGTCTCTGCAAAACTGGGAAGAGCTTTTTAAAATGACTTTAATTTTGAGTGTGCTCTTTAGCAGAGGATCTTGATGAAGGAAGAATTCTATCAACCAAGATGACCGAGTAGGAATGGATCTATAACTCCCTTTTTTAAGGCTAGAAGGCACCTTAATTAAGTTCCTTCTATTTACAGAGGAGAGAATTGAAGCCCAGAGATGCCAAAAGAAAGTGGTAAAAATGAAGGATATTGAACAAAAATACTAGGATTTTTTTCTATCTTGTTCAGTTAGTGTCAACACGCTGCAAGTTTTTCATAGTGGTTAACTTTACGGTAATAAAAAGAATACATTCTCATTGTATAAAATTTGGGAAATTCCAAAACCTCTGCAAAATAAATTTAAATTATCCATAATCTCACAATTTATTCATTTGCTTATTTGAGCTACAAATAAACAAAAGTGCACACCTTACTATGAGCATGTTCCAAGACTCACTATCCAGAAATGAAAGCCTCTGACTGATCCTTTTCTCAATGAAATACTAATAATAATTTAAAAATCAGATTATTTACAGTTTTGGATTTTCCTTTTCACTTAATATATCACAAACCTTTTCCCAGGTTATCAAATAATATTCCAAGCTATAATTTTAACAGCTGCATAACATCACATCACGTGAATTTACACTAATTTATTAAACCATTCTACTTGGGACACAAGAGATGATCAATTTTTTAATATTACCAATAGTGCTGCATCTAATATTCTCTGGCTGCATACCTGATCATCTTTGGAAAACTTCCCTAGAATTCTGATTGTTTAGATCAAAAGTCTTACATATTTTTAAGTTTCTACATACACAATTGTTCTACATCTCAATTGCTTTCTTGAAAGAGTGTAATAGTTTTAAGTCTGCCAGCTACAAGTGTCTTTCAGTCATATGGCAAGGCCCATCCCCAAAACAATGAGTATTAGCTTAAAAAAGTCATTGTCAACTGAGTGTAAGTGGTTTTTCTTCTAATTTGCATTGCTTACTTGACAACATAGGTCAAATTTTAAAAAAAATTTTGCTCTTTCTTCATAAATTATCTATGTATGCTCTTTGTCATTTTCCTATGGAACTGTTAATATTTTTTCTTAGCATTTTAGCCTTAATATTTCTCAGCAAAGGATTTTCTTTTTTAATTTTAATTTTCTATAAGTTATTGGGGTACAGGTGGTGTTTGGTTATATGACTATGTTACTTTAGCGGTGATTTGTGAGATTTTGGTGCACCCATCACCCATGTATACACTGCACCAAATTTGTAGTTTTTTATCTCTCTCCCCCCTCCCCCTCTTCCCCCCAAGTCCCCAGAGACCATTGTATCATTCTTATGCCTTTGTGTACTCATAGCTTAGTTCCCACATATCAGTGAAAACATATGATGTTTAGTTTGCCATTACTGAGTTACATCACTTAGAATAATAGTCTCTAATCTCATCCAGATCAGTGCAAATGCTGTTAATTCATTCCCTTTTATGGCTGCATAATATTCCATCATATATATGTACATGTGAGTGTGTGTGTGTATGTGTATATATATGTGTGTGTGTGTGTGTGTGTATACATATATATATATCACAGTTTCTTTATCCACTCATTGATTGATGGGCATTTGGGTTGGTTCCACGATTTTGCAATTGTGAATTGTGCTGTTATAAACATGCATGTGCATGTATCTTTTTCGAATAATGACTTCTTTTCCTCTGGGTAGATATCCAGTGGTGGGATTGCTGGATCAAATGATAGTTCTTTTAGTTATTTAAGGAATCTCCACACTGTTTTCCATAGTGGCTGTACTAGTTTATATTCCCATCAGCAGTGTAGAAGTGTTCCCTGTTCACCACATCCACGCCAACATCTACTGTTTTTTTGGTTATGGCCATTCTTGCAGGAGTAAGGTGGTATCGCATTGTGGTTTCGATTTGCATTTCCCTGATCATTAGTGATGTTGAACATTTTTCATATGTTTGTTGGCCATTTGTATATCTTCTTTTGAGAATTGTCTATTCATGTCCTTAGCCCACTTTTTGATGAAATTGTTTGTTTTTTCTTAATTATTTGTTTGAGTTCATTGTAGATTCTGGATATTAGTCCTTTGTCAAATGTATCATTTGTGAAGATTTTCTCCCACTCTGTGGGTTGTCTGTCTACCCTGCTGACTGTTCCTGTTGCCATGCAAAAGTTTTTTTTATTTAATTAGGTCCCAGCTATTTACCTTTCTTTTTATTACATTTGCTTTTGGGTTCTTGGTCATGAAATCCTTGCCTAAGTCAATGTCTAGAAGGATTTTTCCAATGCTTCTTCTAGAATTTTATAGTTTCAGGTTTTAGGTTTAAGCCTTTAATCCATCTTGGTTGATTTTTGTATAAGGTGAGAGATAAGGATCCAGTTTCATTCTCCTACATGTGGCTAACCAGTTATCACAGCACCATTTGTTGAAAAGGGTGTCCTTTCCCCACTTTATGTTTTTGTTTGCTTTGTCGAAGATCAGTTGACTGGAAGTATTTGGGTTTATTTCTAGGTTCTCTATTCTGTTCCATTGGTCTAAGTGCCTGTTTTTATACCAGTTCTAGACTGTTTTGGTGACTATGGCCTTACAGTATAGTTTGAAATCAGGTAGTGTGATGCCTCCAAATTTGTTCTTTTTGCTTAGTCTTGCTTTGACTCTGCAGGCTCTTTTTTGGTTCCAGATGAATTTTATAATTGTTTTTTCTAATTCTGTGAAGAATGATGATGGTATTCTGATGGGGATTGTATTGAATTTGTAGATTGCTTTTGGCAGTATGGTCATTTTCACAATACTGATTCTATCTAGCATGAGCATGGGATGTGTTTTCACTTGTTTGTGTTGTCTATGATTTCTTTCAGCAATGTTTTGTAGTTTTTCTTGTAGAGGTCTGTTGACTCCTTTGTCCGGTACATTCCTAAGGTTGTTTTTGTCGGTGGGTGTGGTGGGTTTTGTTTTGTTTTGTTTTTTGTTTTCATTTTGTTTTGTTTTGTTTTTTGCTATTGTAAAAGGAGTTGAGTTCTTGATTTGATTCTCAGCTTGGTTGCTGTTGGTGTATAGAAGAGCTACTGATTTGTGTACATTAATCTTGTATCCGGAAACTTGGCTGAATTCTTTTGTTAGTTCTAGGAGCTTTCTGAAGGAATCCTTAAGATTTTCAAGGTAAACAATCATATCGTCAGCAAACAGTGACAGTTTGACTTTCTCTTTACAGATTTGGACGCCCTTTATTTCTTCGTCTTGTCTCATTGCTCTTGTTAGGACTTCCAATACCTACATTGAAGGGAAGTGTGAGAGTGGCCACCCTTGTCTTGTTCCAGTTCTCAGAGGAAATGCTTTCAACTTTTCCCCATTCAATATTATGTTGACTGTGGGTTTGTCATAGATGGCTTTTATTACATTAAGGTATGTCCCTTGTATGCCAATTTTGCTGAGAGTTTTAATCATAAAGTGTTGCTGGATTTTGTCAAATGCTTTTTCTGCATCTCTTGAGATGATCATGTGATTTTGTTTTAATTCTGTTTACATGGTGTATCACATTTATTGACTTGCATATGTTAAACCATCCCTGCTATGAAACCCACTTGATCATGATTCCCAGGTCACTGGAGCTATGTACCAAGCAGGATTATGGCTGCCTCTGCTGAGTCATGCAGGTTGTCAGGGAACTGGGGAAAAGTCAGCTGTCACAGACCTCACCCAGCTCCCATGCAAACTGAAGGGCCAGTCTCACTCCCACTGTGCCCCCAACAACATCCCGGAGTCTGTTTTCAGGTGGAGGGCCAGACGGGCTTGGAAATTTGCCCGAGGCTATCCGCTTCCCAGCTGCGAGAGAAAAGGACTTTAGTTCTCTCCCACCTGTGAAGTCTGCACACCGGATTCCTGCCCTCCCCTGAGTTCTGGCCAGGAGGCTTCTTGCCCTGTTCAAACTTACTAAGTTCAGCTACAGAATTCCTTCTCCCCATGGAGTTTTACCCCCTGCTCCTCTGGCCACCCTTCCAGTGGATCCCTGTGGTGCCAGGCAGGAATGGGCTGCTTGGGGACCCAGAGAGCTCCCAGGGCCTTGCTGCTGCCTCTTCTACCCCTGTATTTCACTGGGCTCTCTAACTTGACTCAGCTCCAGTTAAGTTGGAAACTTCTCCCACAAACAGACCTTCAGCTTCTCCAGTGGGGTGTGTGTTCAGGAGAGGAGGGTCTTCCTTCCCACTTCCGCAGTTTGGGCACTCACAGGATTTAGGGTGTCTCTTGGGTCCTGCAGGAACAGTCTGCTTCCTTCAGACGGCCTGTGGGTCCTCTTGGGATTGCTGGTTTGTTCTTGCAGTTGATCTGGAGCTAAAATTCACAATGCAAGCCTCCACATGCTGCTCTGTTCAGAGCTGCAATCTAGTCCTCTGAGTGAAGGATTTTTCTGACTGCATTCTGAGATCTAGCCTCCTGACTGGGGCAGCAGGAGGTGGGGTGTAGAAAGGTCTGGGAGTCAAGAACCAGGCTTGCTCTCTTAGTCCTTCCAATCACCACGATGTGACCCGGGCCAACTCTTTCGGTATCCCTGGACTTCAGTTCCCTCCTCTGTAAAGAGAAGGGTCTTAATTAAGAACCATTCCAGTCCTACAAAACGAAGTTGTAGATTTGTAGTTTCAAAGCTTCTTTCACTATTATGATTCGTGATCAGCTTTGAGGGAGGTAGTGCTAGTGGGTAAACATCAAAGTGTAGGTTTATTTGCCCAGTTCTAAGCTAGCACCATCACTGAGCACAGAGAAAATAATTTCATTGCTCTTAGTTTCCTGATCTGTAAATGCAAGCCTTGTTTTCAGATTTGTTGTAAAAATTACATGAAATAGTAAAAATAAAAGTGTATTGATTATAACATACCACAGGCAGGCCAGGCACGGTGGTGCATACCTGTAATCTCAGCACTTTGAAAGGCTGAGGCAGGTGGATCACTTGAGCTCAGGAGCTTGAGACCAGCCTGGCCAACATGGTGAAACCCATCTCTACTAAAAATACAAAAATTAGCCAGGCATAGTGACAAGCACCTGTAGTCCCAGCTACTTAGGATGATGAGGCAAGAGAATCACTTGAACCTGAGAGGTGGAGGTGGCAGTCAGCTGAGATCATGCCATTGTACTCCAGCCTGGGCAAGAGAGATTCCATCTAAAAAAAAAAAAAAATATATATATATATATATATATATATATATGTATACGTGTATATGTAATAGTCATATGCACACACACAAACTGTGAAGTTGCATTTTAAAAGAATTTTATTTTCATAAATCTTAGTGCACAAAAAAAGTAAAAAAAAAATTCTTTCTTACCCTGTTGCATGTACTCTCCCTTTCAAACTAGACTCTATCCTCCAGTGCTCCACAGAGAATGAGACTATAGAGAAATGTAAATAGAAACAAAAGAAGCTAAATCTTTGTGTTTGAGCTTCTGGGATATATGCAATTTTCTAAGGCACTTCTGTACATGATTTTCTCCTTGTGTGTGCTGACTTGATAGCTTAATTCACATACATAACACACACATACACACACACATACCTCAAACACATACATAAACCTTATATATATATATATACCTTACATAAGTGCTTCACACCTACTATATCTATAAAATCCCTTTTACAGTCTTATAGGAATAAAAGCAGAAAATGTGATTCAAAAAATGGAAAGCACTCTCATTTTATTTAATTCTTCCCTTTAAATTTTGCCATTTAAAACTCATAAATTTGACAAACTATATTTTAAAATAGCTTATTTTAAAACCTTTAATACTAGTCTAATATATGATCTATTTATATTGCTTTATAGTTTGTCAGCAAATTGTACTTTACACCCACAGGTAAGTGTAGCACTGTTCTGAGCACCCAGAATACATAATATGGAACAGACACTACCTTATGATCAAGAGGAGACAAGACATATAAACATGTAATTCTCCAAATGTGTACATAAATGCAGTTCTGTAATTAAAGAGTGAATATGAGAGGAGGGAAATTTTCTAGTGGGTTGGTGATGATTGCTTTTTTCTTCCCCATGCTATCCTGGCATTTTTTTCCCCTTCCTTGGGACTGGAATTATAGAATGCAGGGGCAGTTGTTTAGCTTATACATCACGGGCGTAAACAAATGGTCATTAATTTAAACACTATGTTAAAGCTAGCTAGAAATAGCTCTTCACAAAAGAGATCGAGTTTTTCACTCTCCAAAAAGAAAATGGTAGCTGAGAAAAAAGTTCTGAACTACGTTTAGTTTACACAAAAAACATACTCAGAGTTCTAGAATATGTGGATATTCTGGGGAAGAAATACAGATGCAGCCAAACCCCTATCCTTAATCAAAGGGACAGAGGGTGGAATATGATCTCTGTTCTAAGCCCATTTTCATTCTTCCCACTTGTGACATGTTGTCGTTTTTTCCCAGCAAAACTCTTATATACGTTACATAACATTTCTAAGCACATTACATATATTAACTGATTTGACTCTCATAATAATCTTATAGGATAAGAACTATTAGTATCATTCCCATTTTACAGATGTAGAAACTGAGGTCAATAACTCCCGAGAGAGATTCAATAACTCTCCCAAGCAACTGGGATTCAGCCCCAGGAATTCTGACTTCTTGGCCTACATTCTTGACTATAAAAATTGCACTGTCTCCTTCGCTAAAGGGTGAACTTTATGCATTTGAACAGCCAAAGGGATGTGGATAGAGTGAGAAAAGAAAGGAAAGGCTTTGAAAGTTATCTTGTTTTTTGAGAACATGAAAAGAGAAGAGAAAGAGAAGGAGAGACCCTGGGATAGCTATGAGCAGGCGACGGAAAAAGTGGAAGAACAGGAAGTGGAAGAAAAAAGCAAAGAGAAATTGACCTTTGCCCTGTTAGGCTCCTTGGCGAACAAATCTGATGACTCCGGGCTGGAGCAGCTGGAACCGGGCGTCTCTGTTTTCAAGCAGCGCATTTAACTTTGCGGGGTTTCCCCAGGCGGTCTCTGCGGCAACCCCCACGAGGTCTTCTTTTCACAGCAATTATGAAAGTGATGGTGGGAGGAAGTACTGCCCACTTATTTAGGTTAAAAAGCCACCCAAATAAATGCATTAACCCAGTAGTAGGATTAAATTCCTGGCCCCAAAGGGAAATTTTCAGGAGGTGTCCTTTACCATGTGTAAATTGGAAACAATTTCCTGTCTTGGGCAAGATAACTGCTGTGGGAGGTGGAAATATATGTAGTGTTTTGTGAAAACTTGGGTTTCTCTGATGAGTTCTGTGAAACACTAACATCTAACAGGAGTTATTCAAACAGTACATCCTATAATATTTTTTTTCCTGTGACCTCGGATCTTAACTTTGGCTTTGTTCTTAAATGGCTGTAGGATGGGAATGAGACAGTACGCTCTTGACAGCTATAGGGAATGTCCCTAAAGAACTTGGTATCAGGAAGGACAATGAGGTTGTCCTCCAAGAACTAAACAACAAAATCAATACATATTGTATGGAGCGGAGATGTGCAACCTATGTTGCACAACCCATTATGTTGAACCTAGTAATCTGATTGAGGAAAAATAACACAGCTAAGGGAATAACAGTCCATCTAAAGTAGGGTTCAATACCACGAAAAAAGAAAAAGGAGAAGTAAATGCACATATTCCATACATACATCGTGAGTCTGTTAAGCACCGTGCTAAGAGCATGAACAAATTCTTCTCCTGCCTTTATGGGGTTCCAGAGCAGGCTGATGAGTCCATCTACGAACAGCTCAGGGGAAAAAATGCATCTTGGTCAAAGATACCAGTCTCCTGGCCAAGAGCAGTGCTTGCCCTTTTAGAGACATTGTTATTCTTTTTCCCATATTCCCAACTCAGGCTCACAGATGAGAGAACCTCCCCCCCACTCAACTTGCAGACCATTTTAGGGAATATGTGAACTGACACATGCTCTCTCTCAGCCCCTTCTTTCATTCTTCTCTCCCCAGGGTAAGAGTAGCTAATCTGACTCAAGACAGCATATCAACCACTTGGTTTCACATATCAGAAGGTAGCCTGATGGAGTCGGAGCATTGCTTGTGCACACTCTTTCACCTTCTTTGATTGGCCTGCATAGTCTCGGGGCCCTCATACCTCAGTTCCTCAGCAGGCTTCCTTTTGCTTTCCTTCTGCACCAGTTTCTCATAGTGCCTGCAGGCAAGCAAGTCGTGTTGGCCCTGCCCTATCTTCAGTCTGGATGAGGTATCAAAGGCCAGCACTTATCCCAAGCCCAAGTGGAAGTTTCTAGCTCTGACCACTGCAGCTTTGAGGGCAGAGCCTATCACTCTTATGCCCAAAAAGTTCCCTAGGTCTGTTCTTCTCACTGAGAAACTACCGAGGTAAAAGGTAAAGGTTGGAAACTTCACTTCATTCAAGCCATTCTTACCTGATTAATTAAACCTGTATAGTCACCTACCATCCCCTTTTAAAAATCAACATTCACCAAGCAAACTTCTAATTGGGTTATGAGTTCCCATGGGCTGGTCAGGCTGGCTCCAGTGGTCCAGGCTGTGTCACAGTCATTGTCATCATAGGTTAATCAGGAGGCATTTTGGTTGTCCACACCTCCACTGGGTAACACGACCTGTATCTGAGATAACAACTCTCAGCTTGTTGACAAACATGGGTGTCTGAACCTGCAGAGCTAAAGACAGGGTTAAAGTCACCAAGTTAATGTAATCCTATGAGTCTCGTGCACGAACAACCAGCTAGTCTTTCCCTTTAATTCCTCAAAACCAATAGCGGCTGTTCTTTGATTTGTAAAACTACCACAAGAACAACTTTGTAAGGTCTTTGAGAGGATTAAAGATAATGCAGGAGAGCACCTAATAGGGTGCCTGACACCCAATAGACAATAACCATGAAAAGTCCTGCTGCTGGTGTTATTTATTAGTACTTTGGAGATAAACATATATATATATATGTGTGTGTGTGAGTGTGTGTATGTATGTGTGCGTGTCTCAAATTATTCTTAAAAGGAGTAATAAATAATTACTCTCTTTAAGAAGTAGAAGAAGTTCTTTCCCAATGTATCTAAAGACAGTGAGGTAGCAGTTAGACCACAATATTTCTAAAGGCCTGACATTCCCTACCCTCTTATGACTCTTGCAATTACTTGGTCTGAATGGCTCTGTCCAGCCCAACTCCCTAGCTGACCGTTCATCTTCCAAATTACACCCAGGTGTCATCTGCTTTAAAGTGGCATGCATTCATGATTTGCCTCAATATCTAATTCTAGCACTGTGAAGCACAATTTTAAATCCTGCATGTGGAGGTGTTCATGGTCTGTATGGCTGCACAAGATCAGGGAACACTCCCAGCTACCTTTTCATTAACTCCTCAGAGGCATTCATTAATACTCCCAGCAGCAGGGCCTTTAAGCCTTTCTGATAAATAACCAGAGGAAGAAATGTACACACAGTGCACACACATGCTTATGCATGCACACACACACACATATACACCTATAGAACTGAAACAAAAATCTTGTAAAACAATACTTACCCTTAAAACGTAGATTAATTCAAAAGTCTATTTTTTAAATACTAAGACCTACTAAATTGATTTCAAAACTTACTCAAGGGCTGAAGCCTGGCTATTTTAAAGGACACTGTAATGAGGACTCTACATGGAGATCACAAGACCTTGTGTTGTGGACTAAGTCTAGTTTGTGACCATATTTTCATCTTGCAAGTCCTGAGAGTGCTGTATATCTATTGTGATATTTTGCTGTTATTTTTGTTGCTTTTGATGTTGTGGCTGACAGATTATGACGAGACATAGTTTAACTATTGTTTCACTTTAGAAACTTATAAAAGTTGGTTTTTAGGAAAAGTGTTTTTATTACCCAAAGCAAAGATTTCTGAGAAACTGGGTATTTTGAACCTGTCCACAATATGGAGGGAGGAGGAGGAAGAGGAGGAGGAGGAGGAGGAGGAGGAGGATTGTGCTTTTAGTGTATGAAAGAAACATTGTAAAAGTACAAATACTGCCCACACACCTGGCACCAGATTCGGACCCATGGGAGAGGAGTGATGACACTCTTGCCCACCCAACACTCACTCTCCCCAGGTCCACTGACTTGTCACATGGCAGAACGGAGGGTGACCTCAGGCTTTGGGAGGCAGACCCAGGTTATAAACCTGATGACACCATTTCCTGTTCCTGCAACCTTAAGCACAGCATCTAATCTCTCTGAGCTTTGGTTCCCTCATCTGTGAAATGGGCATAACACCAAATCCATGGACTGTTTGAGAGGATCGAGTGAGATTGCACTATCTGGACATTCATAGACTCATTGTGAGGATCACCTGCCACAGACAATGCACATTCTCTCCTAAATTTCTTTCAATATTTTGAAGTTTTAACATACGGGTCAGAAACTCAACAGCACTATGAAAGAGAATGAGTCTCTCTCTATCATATTCCCCTTTTGATCTCAGGAGCTTGGCACTGGATTTATCATAGTTCTTGATTCATGGCACATCCCCATCATTGGTTCATTTATAACCTGCTTTTGTGTATTTGTTTAATTGTTTTTAATAATAGCATAAGCACCTAGGTACCCACCACTTCTAACCAAAGGTAAGATCTTGACGATAGCCATTATCATAATGAGTCATGTGATTCCTACACTCTTTTCTCTCTACCCACCTACCTTATCCCCTTGCCTCTCTACTCCCAAAGTAGCCTTCATGTCTTCTCTTTAATTCTTCCAGACTCTATAAAACCTGCTGCCTTGGATGGAGTTCAGTTCAGACCCACACTGAGCTAAACTTTGGCTACATTCTACGTAACTTCATTAACTATTTAGCCTGGTTCTTTTTTCCTTGGCAGACACACGGGTGAAGGTAGCAAGTATGTTGTGGGGAATAGGGTCCCCTAAATGCCCCTACAACCTGAGTTTTTTAAAAATCATGTCTTTTCTTATTGTAGGGCAGCAGGATGGTCTTACTTTTCTTCTTTCTCTGGCTGTGTGTTCATTCTATGCCAACCTCAGGAAAACAACATATGGGAGGTGGTGAGGGGAAGAATTCAACACATGGTATCTTGGTTTAGTTCTCAGAAGCTCAGTAGAAGCTATTCCAAGGAACACTGTCCTTGGCTGAAGTAGGCTCTGTATGTCTACACTGTACTACCAGCTTCTAGAGCCATCATTTCAGCTGAGTGAACTAAGATAGTCAAAAGCTGGCATGGAAACACTTTGTGAAGTGATCCTTTCGCTTAAAGGGACAGGAAACCCCTCAGCAGATATTACAGAACATTTTATCACCACAAGAGTAAAACAAAGAACACCTCTGCTTCTTCTCTACTCTTCCCTGTCCCACTTCTGTTGCTCCTGGGGTCGAAGAACGATTACATAATATCTCTTCTTGGAGAAATGGCCCTTAATTATCCACATTGTGGCATTTTTTTGTAATCCTAAATTAAGTTCCTCTGTTACCCTGTACATTACCATAACACCATCTCCTTTTCTGACCTGGATAGCATATTCTCAAAAAGCAGGTGAATACAAACTCATTATAAAATTAGCTAAGTCAAGTGTGCAAACATATGCATTTCAAAGTTGCTCATAAATTTAGGATTATCAGAGCCACCACTCTCCTCTCCCAAGATACTAATAAAATTTTTATTTGAAGACTATTAAACTGTTCCTTAGCTTTTTCTTTTCTAAGATAAATCATCTCTGTTTTTTTTATCTGTAGCAAGAATAAGAACCACTCCACCTGCATTCCACCCCTAGCCCACAGATTACGGGTTGCAATAAACCCTGCTTAAGAACCTGCATTAGTAAATGAAAAATGAATTTCAAAACTTCTACCAAGAGCTGGGCATAGTGGCTCATGCATATAATCCCAGCATTTTGGGAGGCTGAGGCAGGAGGATTGCTTGAGGCCAGAAGTTTGAGACCAGCCTGGGCAGTGTAGTGAGACCCAAAATAGACAAAAAATGTTAAAAATTAACTAGATGCAGTGGCATGTGCCTATAGCCCTAGCTACTTGGGAGGCCGAGATTGGATGATCACTCAAGCCCAGGAGGTCAAGGTTACATTGAGCTATAATTGTGCCACTACTCTCCAGCCTGGGCAACAGAGCAAGACTGTCTCAAAACAAACAAACAAAAACCTTGTGCCAAGTGTCATCAGAGTTAGATGACACTTTTGTTTAACAAGAAACCATTGGGATTCAAAAGTAAGTCCAGACCTGATTTGGAAAGACCTTGAGAATTAAATTTGTCAATATATTTATGTAATGAAGTGAGGAAATACAGATAGTATGTTCTAAAATGAAGGAGAAGGAAAGGATGTCTCTGGGGGGAGAGAGAAAGAATGAGAAAGAGAGAGAAAGTGAGAGAGAAGATGGCAGCAGGCCAGGCCCTGCAGAGAAAGACAATCAATATGAGATACTCCATGGTACAAATCACTGAAGAACTTCAGACTGTGATGTCCAATATTGAACTTCATTTTAAATTGTACTCTGTTCTCAGCTGTGCTAAAATCTTCATGCGTCACTCTCAAACTCTTACTGAGTGTGACAGGCTTACACTTAAGTGGCTATACCCAATACCCTACGGTAGTGGTGCTCTGGGGAATGAGGGGGAAAGGAGAGTGGGCACACTAGGGATAGAGCAGGATAGAAAGAGTGCTGCAGCCAAAGGATAGTATGGCTGTGGGGATAGGTGGCAAGGGAAAAACAACAATCCGTGTCTGTCACAGAGGGAAGACTGTATCTTCCCTTCACTCAACAATCATTTTTTGAGTGTTGAGTATGGACCTGGAATGATGCTAAATATTCAGGAGGAAGAAGACATGGGTCCTGCACTTGCAAGTTCAACACCTAGCAAATAAATGAGAAAGCAGTCAATCTAGTTCTGGGGGATAAGTACAATACAATAATTTGCAAATACACATGATACATTAGTAACCTGGAGGCGTGGAAGGAGATTCCAGATGACATGATCATTTGGTCATGTTTCATTCAATTAAGAATGCTTTGAGGAGAAGGTGCAGAGCAATGGCAAAATAGAAGCCTCCACCAATATCTCCCCCACCCCTAAGGACAACAATTTAACAACTATCTATACACAAAGAAGCACCTTCATAAGAACCAAGAATCAGGTGAGCATTCACAGTACTTGGCTTTAACTTCATATCACTGAACGAGGGAGTAAGGCGAATAGGAGACAGACAGTCTTCAATTGCTGACACCTCTCCTCTCCCAGCCCCAACAGTGGCCATGTGGTGTGGAGAGGAAATCCATGTGCTTGGGAGAGGGAGAGCACAGCAATTGTGAGACAGTGCATTGAACACAGTAGTGCTCTGTCACAATAGAAAGCAAAGCCGGGCTGAACTCCTCCGACATCTGCCCACAGAGGAAGTATTCAAACCAGTCCTAAGCAGAGGAGCATCGCCCATCCCAGTGGTCAGAACTTGAGTTCCAGCAAGACTTTCCTCCGTGAGCTAAAGTGCTCTGGAGTCCTAAATAAACTCAAAAGGCAGTCTGGGCCACAAGGACTGCAACTCATAGGTGAGTCCTAGGGCTGAACTGGGCTCTGAGCCAGTGAACTGAGGGGCATGTGACCTAGGGAGACACCATTCAGGTGTCTGCACAGCTCACAGCTCCAAAAAAGACCCCTTCCTTCTGCTTGAGGGGAGGAGAGAGAATAATAAAGAGGACTTTGTATTGCATCTTGGATACCAGCTCAGCCACATTAGGATAGAGCACGAGTCAGAGTTATGAGGCCCCCATCCAGGGCTTAGTTTCAGGACATTTCTAGACACACGCTGGGCCAGAAGAGAACCTGTTGCCTTGAAGGGAAGGACCCAGTCCTGGAAGGATTCATCACCTGCTGACTAAAGAACCCCTGGGCCCTGAATAATCCACAGCAATACCCAGGTAGTATGCCATAGGCCTTGGGTGAGACTCTGAGACTTACTGGCTTCAGGTAAGACTCAGTACATTTCCAGCTATGGTGGCTATGGGCAGAGACTCCTCCTGCTTGGGAAAAGTGAAGGAAAAGTAAAGGGGACTTTGTCTTGCACCTGAGGTACCAGCTTGGGCACAGTAGAGTAAAGCACCAAGTGGGTTCTTGGGGTCCCTGATTCCAGGCTTTGGCTTTTGGATAACATTTATGGACCTTCCCTGGAGCAGAGGAAGTCCACTGCCCTAAAGAGTCGCAGGCCATGCAGGATTCACCACAAAGTGACTGAAGAATGCTTAGGCCTTAAGGGAATATTTGCAGTAGCCTGGGGGTACTCCCTTTGGGCCTGTGGTGGTAGCCATGAGGTAAGGCTCCTCTGCCTGTGGAAAGGTGGGGGAAGAGTGGGAAGGATTGCATCTTGTGAGTTGAGTGGCAGCTCAGCTACTGTGCAATAGAGCACTAGATAGATTTCTAAGGTTTTTGATGTCAGGCCCTGGTTCCTGGATGGCACCTCTGGACCGGCCTGGGACCTAAGGAAACTCACCACCCTGAAGGGAAGGACACAAGCCTATCTCCTTTGCCACCTGCTGACTGTACACCACCAGGGCCTTGAGTGAACATAGGTGGCAGCTAGGTAGTAGTTACAGTGGGCCTTGGGCAAGATCAAGTGCTGTGCTGGTTTCAGGTCTGACCTAGTACAGTCCCAGTGGTGGTGGTCACAGGGGTGTTTGTGTCACTCCCACCCCAGCTCCAGGTGGCTCAGAACAGAGAGAAAGAGACTCCACTTGTTTGAGTGAAAGGAAGAGAACAAGAGTCTGTCTGGTAATCCAGAGTATTCTTCCAGATCTTATCTAAGACCATCAAGGCAGTACCTCTACAAATCTGAAAGAAACACAGTGTCACTGGGTGTGGGGTACCCTGTAATGCAGATATGGGTTAGATCAGAACACCTACATTCTTTCAAATAGCTGGAAAACCTTCCCAAGGAAGACAGGAATGAATAAGTTTAGAGTGCAAAAACTACAATAAATACCTAACTTTTCTATGCACAGACATAGATGAACATCCACAAGCATCAAGACCTTCCATGCACCATCCATGGTGAGGTCATTATCTCACCAAATAAACTAAATAAAACACCACAACAGGGACCAATCCTGGAGAAACAGAGATATGTGACCTTTCAGACAGAGAATCCAAATTTGCTGTGTTGAGGAAACTCAAAGAAATTAAAGATAATACAGAGAAGGAATTTGGAATTCTATCAGATAAATTTAACAAAGAGATTAATTAAAAAGAATAGAGCAGAAATTCTGGAGTTGAAAAATGCAATTGACACACTGAAGAATGCATCAGTCTTTTAACAAGAGAAACAATCAAGCAGAAGAAAGAATTACTTAGCTTAAAGAGGGGCTATTTGAAAATACACAGGGGAGACAAAAGAAAAAAGAACAAAAAGTAATGAGGCAAACCTACAGCATTTAGAAAATAGCATCAAAAAGGAAAATCTAAGAGTTATTTGCCTTAAAGAAGAGGTAGAGAGACAGGGTTATACATTTTATTCAAAGAGTTAAGAACAGAGAACGTCCCAAACCTAGAGAAAGACATCAATGTCCAAGTATGAGAAGATTATAGAACACTCAGCAGATTTAACCCAAAGAAGATGACCTCCAAGCATTTAATAATGAAACTTCCAATGGTCAAGGATAAAGAAAGGATCCTAAAAACAGCAAGAGAAAAGAAACAAATAGCATAAAATGGAGCTCCAATATATCTGGCAGCAGACTTTTGAATGAAAACCTTACAGGCCAGGAGAGAGTGGCATGATATATTTATAGTTCTGAAGGAAAAAAAAATTTACCCTACAATGGTACATCTGCCAAAATAAAAAATAAAAATAAAAAAAACCCTTCAAACATAAGGGAAATAAAGACTTCCCTAGGCAAACAAAGACTAAGGGATTTCATCATTATAGGATCTATAAGAAATGCTAAAGGAAATACTTCACTGAGAAAGGGACATTATGAGTAGTAAGAAATCATCTGAAGGTGCAAAACTGGTAATAGTAAGTACACTGAAAACACACAGACTATTATAACACTGTGTGTTTATAACTATGGTGTGTGAACTCCTCTTATCTAAGTAGAAAAACTGAACAACGAACCAATCAAATATAATAACCACAACTTTTCAAGACATAGACAATACAATAAGATATAAATAGAGACAACGAAAGTTAAAAAGCAGGGAGACAAAGTTAAAGCCTGGAGTTTTATTAGTTTTCTTTTGCTTGTTTGTTTATGTGAACAGTGTTAATTTCTTGTCAGCTTAAAATAATGGGTTATAAGACAGTATTTACAAGCCTTGTAGTGGGCTCAAATAAAATAATACAAAAAAATGAAAAGCAAAAAATTAAATTATACCATCATAGAAAATCACCTTCCTTAAAAAGAAGACATCAAGGAAGGAAAGAAGGAGAAGACCACAAAACAACCAGAAAATAAGTAACAAAATGACAAGAGTAAGCCTTTACTTATTGATAATAACATTGACTATAAATGGATTAAACTCTCCAATCAAAAGACATAGAGTGGTTGAATAGATTTTAAAAACAAGGGCCAATGATCTGTTATCCACAAAAAACAGACTTCGCCTATAAAGACACACGTAGACTGAAAATAAAGGTATAGAAAAAAGCATTCCATTCTGAAGAAAACCACAAAAGTGCAGGACCAGCTATACTTACATCAGAAAAAATAGATTTCAAGACAAAAACTATAAGAAGAAACAAAGAAGTTTATATAATAATAAAGAGGTTAGTTCAGCAAGGGGATATAAGGATTGTAAATATACATGCACTGGAACATCCAGATATATAAAGCAAATATTATTAGAACTAAAGAGAGAGGGACTCCAATACGATAATAGCTGGAGACTTCAATACCCCACTTTCAGTATTGTACAGATCTTCCAGACAGAAAATCAACAAAGAAACTTCAAACTTTATCTGCACTATAGACCAACTGGGCCTATTAAATATTTACAGAACATTTTATGCAACAGCAGCAGAATACACATTCTTCTCCTCAACACATGGATCATCCTCAAGGATATATCATATGTTAGGTCACAAAACAGTCTTAAAACATTCAGAAACTTTGAAATCATATCAAGCATCTTCTCTGACTACAATGGAATGAAACTCAAAATCAATCACCTGGGGAATTCTGGAAACTATGGAAATTAAATATGCTTCTGAATGACCAATGGGTCAATAAAACAAAATTTTAAAGGAAATTGAAAAATTTCTTGAAACAAATGATGATGGAAACACAACATACCAAAACCTATGGGATACAGCTAAAGCAGTACTAAAGGGGGAGTTTATAGCTATAAGTACCTACATCAGAAAAGAAGAAAAAGTCAAATAAATAACCTAATGATGCACCTTAAAAAACTAGGAAAGCAAATGCAAACCAAACTTAAAGTGAGTAGAAGAAAAGAACTGAAACACAGAAAACAATACAAAACAAAAAGTTGGTTTTCTGAAAAGATAAACAAAAGTGACAAACCTTTAGTCAGACTAAGAAAAGAAGAGAGAAGACTATGTGAAAACTATGAAACATGGATGAAAAAAATTAAAGAGGACACAAAAAATGGAACAATATTCCATGTTTATAAATTGGAAGAATCAGTATTGTTAAAATATCCATACCATCCAAAGCAATCTACAGATTTAATGCAACCCTATGAAAATACCAATGACATTTTTCACAGATAGAAAATATAATCCCAAAATGTATATGGAACCACAAAAGACCCAGAATAGCCAAAGCTATATGAAGCAAAAAGAACAAAACTGAAGGAATCACATTAACTGACTTTAAATCATACCACAGAGCTATAGTAACCAAAACAGCTGGGTACTGGCCTAAAAACAGACACGTAGATCAGTGGAACAGAATCAAGAACCCAGAGATAAATCTATACAACTACAGTGAACTCACTAGACAACGATGCCAAGAACATACTTTGAAGAAAGGACAGTCTCAGCCAGGCACGGTGGCTCACGCCTGTAATCCCAGCACTTTGGGAGGCCAAGGCGGGTGGATCACAAGGTCAGGAGATCAAGACCATCCAGGCTAAGACGGTGAAACCCCCTCTCTGCTAAAAATACAAAAAAAAAAAAAAATTAG
>NW_016807367.1:809245-830754 GCF_001698545.2 Rhinopithecus bieti
GAAAGACTCTATTTCAAAAAAAAAAAAAAAAGAAGTAAGGACAGTCTCTTCAATAAATGGTGCTGTAAAAACAGGATATTCATATGCAAAATAATGAAACTAGACTTCATCTCTTGCCATATCAAATAAAAATGAATTGCCGGGCGCGGTGGCTCAAGCCTGTAATCCCAGCACTTTGGGAGGCCGAGACGGGCGGATCACGAGGTCAGGAGATTGAGACCATCCTGGCTAACACAGTGAAACCCTGTCTCTACTAAAATACAAAACTAGCCGGGCGAGGTGGCGGGTGCCTGTAGTCCCAGCTACTCGGGAGGCTGAGGCAGGAGAATGGCGTAAACCCGGGAGGCGGAGCTTGCAGTGAGCTGAGATCAGGCCACTGCACTCCAGCCCGGACGACAGAGCGAGACTCCGCCTCAAAAAAAAAAAAAAAAAAAAAAAAATGAATTAAAGACTTAAATCTAAGACCTCCAATTATGAAACTATTAAGAAAACATTGGGGAAACTCTCCAAGACAGTGGAGTGGGCCAAGATTTCTTGAGGAATACCCCCACAAGCACAGGCAACCGAAGTAAAAATGGACAAATTGAATCACATCAAGTTAAAAAGCTTCCGCACAGCAAAGGAAACAATCAACGAAGTGAAGAGACAATCCACAGAATGGGAGAAAATATTTGCAAACTACCCATTTGGCAAGGGATTAATAACCAGAATAGATAAGGAGCTCCAACAACTCTACAGGAAAAATTCGAATAATCTGATTTTAAAATAGGCAAAAAATCTAAATAGACATTTGTCAAAAGAAGACATACAAGTGGCAAATAGATTATCAATGATGTCTCAACATCAATGATCATCAGAGAAATGCAAATCAAAATTACAGTGAGAAACCATCTCACCCCAGTTAGAATGGCTTTCATCCAAAAGTAGGCAAAAACAAATGTTGGCGAGCACGTGGAGAAAAGGGAACCCTCATAAACTGTTGGTGGTAATGTAAATTAGTACAACCACTCTGGAGAACAGCTTGGAGGTTCCTCAAAAACTAAAAAAGACCTAGCATACTATCTGGTAATTCCACTCCTGGGTGTATACCCAAAAGAAAGGAAATCAGTATATTGAAGAGATATCTGCACTTCCATGTTTATTGCAGCACTGTTCACAATAGCCAAGATTTGGGAACAACTGAAATGTCCATCAGCAGATGAATGGATAAAGGAAATGTTGTACGTATACACAATGAAGTACTATTCAGCCATAAAGAAGAATGAGATCCTGTCATTTGCAATTACATGGATGGAAGTGGAGGTCATTATGTTAAGTTAAATAAGCCAGGCACAGAAAGACAAACTTCACATGTTCTCAATTATTTGTGAGAGCTAAAAATTAAAATAACTGAGCTCCTGGAGATCCAGAATAGAAGAATGGTTGCCAGATGCTGGGAAGGACAGTGGGGCAGGAGTTGGGGGAAGGAGAAAAAGTGAGGATGGTTAATGGGTACAAAAAATAGTTAGAAAGAATAAATACAACTTAGTATTTTCTAGCACAATGAGGTGACTATAGTAAAAAAAAAAACTTAATTGTACATTTAAAAATAACTAAAAGGGTATAATTGGATTGTTTGTAACAAAGGATAAATGATTGAGGTGATGGATACCCCATTTACCCTGATGAGATTATTATGCATAGCATGCCTGTATCAAAGTATCTCTTGTAACCAATAAATATCTACACCTACTATATACCCACAAAAGTTAAAAATGAAAAATAAAGAATGCTTTGGCTACAACAACAGAAAAAACAAGCAGCCGGATTCATGGCCAGAATTTTCCAGCCCCTGGGTTGAACAAACAGAGTCTAATTTTTTCTTATAACAAGAAACTCAGAGATGGGTAGTTACTTGTTCTGGCTCAGGAGCTCCTGATCACATCATGATCTCTGGCTCTTTCCATCTGGCTGTATTGCCTTCCTTCATGCTTGCTTTATCATGATACAAGCTCACTTGAATAGTTCCTGCACTGGATCCATTTATGTTTAATTCAGGAAGAAGGAGGAAAGGGCAACACCAACAGCTCTCCTCTTGTAGCTGTGTCTTTTATTAGAAAGCAGAAACTTGGCCGGGCTCGGTGGCTCACGCCTGTAATCCCAGCACTTTGAGAGGCTGAGGCAGGCAGATCACCTGAGGTCGGGAGTTTGAGGCCAGCCTGACCAACAAGGAGAAATGCTGTCCCTACTAAAAGTACAAAATTAGCCGGGCATGGTGGCACATGCCTGTAATCCCAGCTACTCAGGAGGCTGAGGCAGGAGAATTGCTTGAATCTGGGAGGCAGAGGTTGTGGTGAGCTGAGATTGCACCATTGCACTCCAGCCTGGGCAAAAAGAGCGAAACTTCGTCTCAAAAAAAAAAAAAGAAAAAAGAAAGCAGAAACTTTCCCCAAAGACCCAAGTAGATATTCTCCTTGTTATACTGGCTAGAATAAGTACCTGGTCAATCATGACAGCAAAAAAGGCTGCAAAAGGGTCTTGGTTTCTCTCTCTCTCTCTCTCTCTCTCTCTGTCTCTGTCTCTGTCTCAGTGGAAATGAACAGAGGAGGAGCTGGGAACTATTGTTGAGTTATCCATCCACAGTATCTGCCATAACTTGGATTATGATGAATGGGAAGGGAACTGCCAAATAGACAAGAAGGGCATTCAAACTGAAGAAATGACATGTGAGAAGACGTGGAGTTGGGAAACAGAACAGTGTATTCAAATTGCTTGCAAAAAGTTCTGTAAGGAACACTAAATGTAAGTAGGGAAATGGGAAACTGGGAGAATAAGCAGGGCTGATGCCTGGCAATCTTTTGGGCCCTGCCAATGAGTTTGGGTTCTATATCTCTTCATATCCCTAGCACCTAACAGTGCCTGATTAAAACAGATGCCCAATAAGTATTAATGATGGTTGAGACCACAGTAGAAAACAGACAAACATCCATTGTCTGTTTAACATTAATTGATTAAAAAGTGAAGTTCGAGTCAAACCTCTTGCTTATGGCTAATATTGTGGCCTCCATTTTGTTTTTATGATTAACCCTCAAGTTGCATCAAGAGAAAAGAGATCTGATTATGTCAGAGGATTGCCACTGTTCCAGTATCTTAATCCCAGTATGGAACAAGTCCATTGTAGCTCTGAGCATTGCCCAAATCCCCTCAGTTCCCTTCTTACCATTTTTTTTGCACCCTTCATGTCTTTGAGTATGGTCACTTCAAACCTCCAGTGCCTACAGTTTTTCTTCAAAGGACTAACATTTGCAACTGGAGCCATATTGCCTATAAACCCAGTGAGCTGAAGTTCCTGAAAACTCCTACCCCAGGTCAGCTCTTAACCAATGACTAACAGATATAACAGTAGGAGACCCAGCTCTCTTGCTCTGCATTAGAACTGCTCTGAGGCATCACTTAGCAACACTTAACATCACTTCCCATGTGGGATTGAGCAAAAGCTGCTCTCTGTAAGGCTTAACGAAGATCCCATCCTTGCTTGGCATCTTCCCCTACCCTTTCTGAGTCTCCTATTCCCTTGCCCGTGTTTCCTGGAAGAGCTTCCTTAATAAATCACTTGTTCTGAATTCTTGTTTTAGTGAAGAATTGTTACTGGGGGATTGAACCCAAGATCCCCTGGCTATTTTGTGTTATCCGGTAATACTTTTTAGGCTTTGAAATTAGCAGCGTTCAGTTACTGGAAACTGAAGCTATGTTAGGTGTGTTAAGCAGAAGGAATTTAATATGGGATTAGGCCCTTAAAGATTCTTAGGCAGTCTGGTTCTACATTGATCTCCAGGAATAACTCCCTGAAGGGCACCTCCAAACTAGCCCACTATGTGAGACCACCTCCCACATTCCTGAAAATGGAACTGGATAGATCTGCTGACCACAAAATCATGCCACTGTAACTGTGATCTGAGGCTTGGGAAACCACTGTTACTGCAACAATGCTCTTTAATATTCATAAAACTACACCCTGGGTACTGGAATACTCCAGAAAAACACAACGTGTACCGTACCCATCAGGAGTAATAGACAAGCAACCAGAATAAAGTTCTGCCACCTTCCACTTTCCAAGTCTCAGGACCTAACCAGAAACACCTAATTCACAAGCAGGAACCCAGTTCTCAAGGTTTCTAACCTCCCAAGGTTGCCTCTCAGGAACAGAGTTTCTGTTTTCTAACCTGTGTGGTGTATAAAGATGCAAGAATAGGAATTTGACATGAATGCTGAGTAACAGCCACCATATCTACTTACAACATCCTTCAAAGAGCAGCTTTGAATAGTCACTTTATGAATAAGAGATTTACAACAAATAACAAATAACATGCAGCAAAATAAAGTTCCTAAGAAATCATCCTTCTTTCGTCAATAAAGGTATCTTCCTTGCCCTCATTATCATTTCTTTATGTTTGGTAAGATGGAAATGGACCTATTTTGACCAGATTTCTTTGTTCATCATATACTTACCAAATCAAATAAGAAGTCATTGAGATGCAGCAATTTTGCTCTTAGGTATAGGGGTCTCAATGACTTCTTATTTGACTTGGTAAGTATATGATGAACAAAGAAATCTGGTCAAAATAGATCCATTTCCATCTTACCAAATACAAAGAAATGATAATGAAGGCAAGGAAGATACCTTTATTCATGAAAGAATGATATATACACACAAAGACTTGCTTGCAAATATTCAAAGCAGTATTATTCATAATAACCCAAGTAAAAACAGTCCATTAACTGATGGGTGGATAAACAAAATATGGTATAGCCACACAATAGAGTACTATTTAATAGGAGCAAAAGTCAGCAAGCTATTGATACATACCACAGCGTGGATGAACCTCAAAAATATTTTCATTGAAAAAAGTCAGAAACAAAACATTACCTATTATATGATTCCATCTATATGAAATAATCCCAGCACTTTGGGAGGCTGAGGTGAGAGGATCACTTGAGGCCAGGAGTTTGAGAACAACCTGAGTAATGTGGTGAGACCCTTGTCTCTAACAAATAATAATAAGATTTTTTAAAAATGTCCAGAAAAGGCAAATCTATAGAGACAGGAAGTCTATTAATGGTTGCCCAGGATGACAGTGTGGGGGTAATAATGTAGGTTACACAGGTATGTAAATGGATATGAGAGATCCTTCCTGGGGTGATGGAAATGTTCTAAAGCTGGATTATGCTGAGGGCTGTAAAACTCAGTAAATTTACTAAACGTCTTTGAATGGTATACTTGAAATAGATGAACTTTGCAACATGAAAATTATACTTAAAGTTTTAAAAATAGAAGTTAGTGGTTTTGGGATTCTGTATATTTACCAAAATCACAGAGGCAGTATATGCCTAATAGTTGGGAGATTCTGATCCCTCCCAGTAAAATATTTATTAGGGGCTTATATTTGTTAGTAAACACAGATATTTTTCCAGATGTGATATAAATTAAAGTGAATTAAAAAACTTTGGCTGGGTGCACTAGCTCATGCCTATAATTCTAACACTTTGGTAGGCTGGCATGGGAGGATTGCTTGAGCTCAGAAGTTTGAGACCACCCTAGGCAACATAGTGGGACCCCACCTTTACAAAAATGTTTCTAAAAATTAGCAGGGTGTGGTGGTGCGTGCTTGTACTCCCAGCTACCAGGAGGCTGAGGCAGGAGGATTTCTTGAGCCTGAGAGGTAGAGGCTGCAGTGAGCTATGATCATGCCACTGCACTCCAGTCTGGGCAACAAAGTGAGACCCTGTCTCAGAAATAACAACAAACTTTGTCTCCTCTTACTGACACTAGCCCCATTCAGATGGGCCTACCCATAACATTGTGTTTGTGTATGTGCATGTGTGGGCATACAGCTGTCTGTGTGGGCTCACTTGAGAGTGATTATTTTCTCTTCGTCATCATGTGTTTACAGGAAGATGTGAGCTGCAACAAAAGCAGCATAGAACAGGTTGAGTTTAGTAACAGCACTTTAATGGTAATCTTAAATTATTGAGTTGAAACTTAGCAACTTGGATACAGAAGTAAAAAGAGTGTTGACTGACATCAGTTTTTTAGTTTGGGGCTGTGTTTCCAGAAAGCTTTTCTGGGACATTCCTCCTGGAAAATCCTCTTTAAAAGAGTTTACTTATCAAATAAGCTTGGGAAACCCTTCCAGAAATTCAAAAAAACATATTACCCATTGTAGGTTCTGAGAAGTCTTGCAATGTACAAACAAGCAAGCAGGCTTCAACCCAGAATTTCCCAAACTGATTTGCAGTAGTAATTATTATGTTTTAATAATAGATAATACTTACTTGGCACATACAACATGCCAGTCACCGTGTTAACCACTGTTGATATGTTTACTACCTCCTTTAGTCCTCACAGCAATGCTATAAGTTAGGTACACTTATCCCCACTTTACAGATGTGGACATAGAAGCTGTGAGAGGTGAAGCCTCTGTGCAGGCCAGGGAAGGCTGGCTCCAGAGCCCATGCATGTGCTTACCACTACACCACCACCAGTTCTTTGGAACTTCACTTAAAAAAAATTTTCCTGGCTGGGAGCAGTGGCTCACACCTGTAATCCCAGCACTTTTGGAGGTAAAGGTGGGTGGATCACTTGGGGTCTCAAAAAAAAAAAAAAAAAAAAAAATTATCCCATGAGCATGCTTTAGGAAATACTGGTTTAAGAAACTTGGATTAAAAAAGATAATAATAAATAAAAAAAGGAAACTTGGATTACAAATGTATCAGTAAAAAGAAACAGTGTATGAAAATGGAGAGGATTGTTCTCCATGTTCCTTTGCAGAAAACTGCTATGAGGGAAGAAGATAATTTCTGACCCAGAATGGGTGAAATGGGCTGCAGTGAATGTTCTGGTCAACTGTGAACCACGTAGAGTAAGATATGCTGATTAGCCTGGAAATTGATACAGTTTTTAATCACAGAAAAGGATTTTGGCTAATTTGTTCAGCAGCAATTAAAAAAAAAAATGGGGGCCTTTGAGTTCTTTAAACTGGAAAATAATAATAATGACTTCTTAAAAACTCTCTGACACATTTCTTGGAAACTTCAAATGACTGATCATAAATTATTACAAAATACACTTTAAACTTGATGTATTTATTTGAATTCACATATGATCTGCTTGGCCCCTGGACCCGCCTTTAACCTAGCCAATTGTGTTGAAGAAGGGTAATAATAAAAATGTATCAGAGACCACATCTAGAGTTTAAGTGTGAACATCTATTTGATCTGTCTTTCAGTTCATTTTCTCACGGCTTCTAATGGCATCTGAGAGTGAGGGGAATGGGCCTGACAGACTATGCATACCCATCTACAGAGTTTGGCATCAGCATTGCATGACTTGGCATGATCGCAAGGTACTCAGGATTTTCTTAGAGTTGATAAAAGTCCCAGAAAATCAGGATTGAAACCACAAGACTATTCATCACAGTAATAGCTATTTCTGCAAAAAATCCATACTGACCTAAATGCCAACAAAAAGAAAGTAATTAACTAAATGATAGTACATTCAAGTTCATGGGATATTATATAACCATTAAAAATCAAGCTTGGAATATTATTTAACAATGTGTAAAATGTTCATAATAAAATTTTACGTAGTAAAACTATATAAAACTATATGTACAGGGCCAGACACAGTGGTTCATGTCTGCAGTTCCAGCATTTTGGGAGGCCGAGGTGAAAGAATCATTTGAGGTCAGGAGTCCAAGACCAGCCTGGGTAACATAAAGACTCCATTTCTTAAAAAAAAAAAAACAGCCAGGCATGATGGCTCACACCTATAGTCCCACCTATTTGGGAGGCTGAGAGGCAGGAGGATCTCTTGTGCCCAGGAAGCTTAAGGTTACAGTGAGCCATGATCAATCTGCACTCTGGGCAAAAGAGCAAGTCCCTGTCTCTAAAACAAACAAACAAAACCTATTAGTACAGTATGTCTTCTCTCTATAAAACAAATCTTAATAAGTCTAATATACATACAAAAGAGAATTTCATCAAAATGTTAAGGGTGGTTTGGAACAATAGGAAACAATGGAATTACTATGACATATTTCTTTTCCTATTAATAATTACCTTTGATTTTCCTCAATTTTAAAATGATAAAATTGTTCTATTTTACGACAACCATTACATTTTATTTTTTAAAAAATCAAAACAAACAGATATCAATCTGGATGTCTGAGAGATATAAAATCAGTATATTTCCTAAAATGCCTAAAAGTAAAGGTATCTGTTTTAATGTACTTGTTCCTGAGGCCTGTGGAACAATATGGTTCTGGATTTAATTTCTAACTCCACCACTTACTATCCAAGTAACACTGAGAAAGGTTTAATTTATCTTGTCTCAGTTTATTGATCTGTCAATTGGAACTGATAATAGGATCTTCCTTATAGGGCGGATGTGAGGATCAAATGAATCTTTACAGGTGCAGCACCTACAATTGTGTCACACATAGTAAGTCCTTGAAACACATTGGTTGTTGCATTACTTCTCTGCTACAGTTCTATAAAGACTTCACAACTGTGACAAGACTTAACAGTCTGCCACAATCTGAAAGATATACACAAGTTGTAGATAAAATGCAGAATTTTTGTTTTTAACCCAAAACAGTCTTGCAACTTGAGTCTTCTGTGTGATGAAGTCTACCCCTTTTCACAGAGGAGAACAAAGCAAGTGGCATCATCCAATAGGGTACCTAAAGAGGTCATTTGCCTAGAGCTAGTAGAAATATTCTTTGTGAGACAGAGGGAAAGTACAGACACCATTATGATTTATAATAAATGCTTTCTAAAAATTTACTGTGGACCAAACTTTGGAGAAAATTTGAATTCAGTAAGTTAATTTAGGATGAAAAGAAACATTGCAGGATACCTATTATAGCATAGTTTCTTATAGTGCAAAATTGGAAACAATCTAAATGTACATCAATAGCTTTATAAATGAGGGCAGAGCTTCCACCTGATGTGCTTTGTCCTTTGGTGGGCGGAGAATGGGGTGCAGGTGTGCTGAGACTGGTCATTTCACCTCTCAGGACAACTACCGGAGGTCTTATTCAGCAAGAGTCTGTCCTTGGTTTATCTGTTCTATAAATACAAAATTTTCATACAAATTTGTGTGCGTGGCATGACCTGAAAGGGTGAGAGCACAAGTTAGGGTTCCTGGGTAGAAACAACAAAAATCAAATCTGGACAACTTAATTAGAGGTTCTCAAATACTTACAGATCAACAGGTAAGATTAACAGATATCTGAAGCACCAGTTTGAAAACTGAGCTAGTTCTGAGGGCCAGGGAAGCAAAAACCACAGCCAATAACCGGTAGTAAGACTGGTTTAATCAGGACATGCCTACCTGGAATGAGAGACTTTCTGACACTTTCCAGTGTTTTTCTTTGGGCCTCTCATTTAATTTCAAAGTCCCAGCCAAAAACATCTGATTGAACTCTCTGACTGTGTCTAGGGCAGGGAGAAGAAGGATTGTCCTCTTTGATTACCTGAGTGAGAGGCAGACATTGAATTTAATGTCCCACCAAGAGTAAATGCAAGAAAACTAAGGTGCTGATCAAAACCAAGAAATTCCAGCAGAGCTACCATGCTCTGCAGACTCTCCTGAGGGCCTAAGGACTGACCTGCCTGGTGCCTGCTGCTACCAGCAAAGCCACCCCTGCAATTGGTGGAGCCATTACACCTTGCCTGCACAACCTCAGGACCTGAGAGCTGGCCTGCCAGGCAGCCTGTAGACCCAAAAAAGCCACAAAACTGCCTCCACAAACACCCTTAGTGTAGGCCACTGAGGCACTCACAGACACTACTGACATTGATTGCAGCCAAATAAATCACATGGAGACTATACTAATTTGCCTACCCAGGACCAAAGCTAAAGCACCCTATCCAACCAATACTACAGAACCCATATGGAAAATACTTTCATGTAAATGTAGCTACTTAAACTACTCCATAAAGTTGGAAGAGGGAATCGTTCCACTGCATGCGTGGATATCAATGTAAGGACACAGGAATCATTAAAGAGCAAGGAAACATGACCCCTCCAAAGGAAAACAGTAATTCCCCAGTAACAAACCACAAAGAAAAGAAAATCTGTAAAATGCCTAAAAGGAATTCAAAATAATGATCTTAAGGACACTCAATAAGCTACAAAAAAATACCTAGACAATTGAACAAAATTAAAAAAATCAGAATCTGAATGACAAACTGGATAAGGTGGTATATATCATAAAAGAAACCAAACAAAAATCTTGGAAATGAATAATTGAATGAATGAAATAAAAATGTGATTGAGAGCTTCAACCACAGACTAGATCAAGAAGAAGAATGTATGAACTTCATCTGAAGACAGATCTTTTGAAATAACCCAGTCATATAAAAAGAAAAAAGAATAAAAAAGAGTGAAGAAGGCCTATAGGATTTATGGGACATCACTAAGCAAATAAATTTTTGCATTATGAAAGTTTCAGAAGAAGATATAGGAAAAGTATAGAAAGCCTATTTAAGAAAATTATAGCTGGCCAGGCATGGTGGATCATGCCTGTAATCCCAGCACTTTGGGAGGCTGAGGCAGGTGAATTTCCTGAGGTCAGGAGTTCGAGACCAGCCTGGCCAACATGATGAAACCCTGTCTTTACTAAAAATGCAAAAATTAGCCAGGTGGGTTGGTGCATGCTTTCAGTCTGAACTACCTGGGAGGCTGAGGCAGGAGGTGAAGGTTGCAGTGAGCTGAGATTCTACCAGTACACTTCAACCTGGGCAACAGAGTGACACTCCATCAAAAGAAGAAAGAAGGAAGGAAGGAAGGAAGGAAGGAAGGAAGGAAGGAAGGAAAAGGAAAGGAAAGGAAAGGAAAGGAAAGGAAAGGAAAGGAAAGGAAAGGAAAGGAAAGGAAAAGAAAAGAAAACTTCCTGAGTCATGGGAGAAACATGGACATCTACATTTAGGAAGCTCAAAACTCCCAAAATAGATTCAGCCCAAAAGTGGCCTCTTTGAGGCACGTTATAGTCAAACTTGTAAAAGTCCAGACAGAGAGAGAATTCTAACAACAAGAGAAAAGCATTGAGTCACATGTAAAGGAATCCCAATTACTAAAAGCAGATTTCCCAGCAGAAACGTTACAGTCCAGGAGAAAATGGGACAATATATTCAAATCACTGAAAGAAAAAAAATGTCTACTGAGAATGCTACACACAGCAAAGCTATCCCCAAGAAAAGAGGGAAAAATAAAGCCTTTCCCAGATAAGCAAAAACTGATAAAATTCATCACTAGACCAGCTCTACAAAAAATGCTTTGAAAAGTCCTACATTTGGGAGCAAAAGAATCTATACCATTAAGATAAAACACATGAAAGTATAAAACTCACTAGTAGAAAAGAGATAAAAACAAGAATAAGAAAGAAAGCAAACCTCATCACTATGGAAAAACACCAAATCGTGAAAATAAATGATAAAAGAGGAAGAGGCCAGGAGCGGTGGCTCACACACCTGTAATCCCAGCACTTTGGGAGGCCGAGGTGGGTGGATCACCTGAGGTCTGGAGTTCAACACCAGTCTGACCAACATGGAGAAACCCAGTCTCTACTAAAAAAAAAAAAAAAAAATTAGCCAGGCATGGTGGCTCATACCTGTAATCCCAGCTACTTCGGAGGCTGAGGCAGGAGAATGACTTGAACCCGGGAGGCGGAGATTGCTGTGAGCCAAGATTGCTCCATTGCACTCCAGCCTGGGCAACAAGAGCAAAACTCTGTCTCAAAAATAAATAAATAAGGAAGAAACACAGAATATACAACCCAATCAAAAAATAACTAACGAAATGACAAGAGTAACTCTTTACCTATCAATAATAACCTTGAATATAAACAGATTAAATTCCCCAATTAAAATATAAAAATTTGCTGCATGATTAAAGAAACATGACCTAACTATATGCTGCCTACAGGAAACTCACAACACCTGTAAAGACATATATAGAACAAAAATGAAAGTGTGGCAAAAGATATTCCATACAAACAGAAACCAAAGGCAAACAGGAGTAACTATCTTTATGTCAAATACAATAGGCTTCAAGTCAAAAATTATAGAAAGAGACAAAGACGATTTTTATATAGTGATAAATGGATCAATTCAGCAAGAGGACATAATAATTGTAAATATATGTGCATCTAACACCAGAACACCTTGGTATATAAGGCAAATATTAGATTTTAAAGGAGCGATTATTTCAATACAATAAGAGTTGGAGACTTCAATACTCCACTTTCAGTATTGTACAGATCAACTAAACAAAATTCAACAAAGAAATATCAGATTTTAATTGGGCTATAGACCAAACGGATGTATCAGACATTTACAAAACATTTCATCCAAAGCTGCAGAATATGTATTCTTCTCATTAACACCTGGAACATTCTTCAGGATAGACCATATTTTAGGCCACAAAACAAGTCTCGCAAACTTTTAAAAATCAAAATGATATCAGTATCTTTTCTGATCACAAAAGAATAAAACCAGAAATCTGTAAAAATAGAAACTTTGGAAACTAGAAAATAAATGGAAATTAAACAATATGCTCTTGAGTGATCAATGGGTCAATGAAGAAAGAAAGAAGGAAATGGAAAATTTCTTGAAACAAATGAAATTAGAAACACAACATAACAAAACCTGTAGAATACAACAAAAGCAGTACTAAGAAGAATGTTTGTAAAAACGAACACCCACATCAAAAAAGTAAAAGGATTTCAAATAAACAATCTAGCGATACACCTAAAAGAACTAGAAGAGCAAAAACAAACCAAATCTTTGCAAAATTAGCAGAAGAAAAATAAGGATTAGAGGAGAAATAAGCAAAACTGAGACTAAAAAAGCAGGGTTTTTTGAAAAGATAAACAAAATGAATGATTACCTAGACTAAGAAAAAGAGATGATTCAAATAAATGAAATAAAAAATGAAAAAGGAAATATTATAATCGATGCCACAGAAATATAAAAGAACATCAGAGACTCTTATGAACAACTATATGCAAACAAATCAGAAAACCTAGAGGAAATGAATAAATTCCTAGATACACACAACCTACCAAGATTGAACCAGGAAGAAATAAAAAATTTGAAGAGACTAATACCAGTAATAAGATTTAATCAGTAATAAAGTCTCTCAACAAAGAAAAGCCCAAGATCATATGGCTTTACTGCCAAATTCTATCCAGTCTTTTAAAGAATAACTAACACCTATTCTTAAACTGTTTTAAAAAATCAAAGTAAAGGGAATTTTTCCAAACTCCACTTTACAAGGACAGTATTACCCTGATACCAAAACCAGATAAGGATACACACACACACACACACACACACACAAAAGAGAACTACAGACCAATATGCCTGATGAACATGTTTTTAAAAATACTCAACAATACACTAGAAAACCAAATCCAATAGAACATCAAAAAGATTATACACCACGATCAAGTGGGATTTAAACCAGGGATGCAAAGATGATGTAACATATCCAAAACATGATACATTCCATCAACAGAATGAAAGGCAAAAACCATATTATCATCTCAATAGACACAGGAAAATCATTTGATAAAATTCAATATCTCTTCTGTCTTAGTCCATTTACATTGCTATAAAGGAACAACTGAGGCTGGGTAATTTATAAAGAAAAGAGGCTTATTTGGTGCACGGTTTCACAGGCTATACAAGAAGCATGGCACCAGCATCTTCTTCCAGTGAAGGTCTTAGAGAGCTTTCACTCACAGCAGAAGGGGAAGTGGGGCTGGCATCACAAGGTGTGAGGAAAGAAAAAGAAAGAGTGAAGGGAGGCATGCCACCTTCTTTTAAACATTACCAACTCTCATGTGAATTAGCAGCAAGAACTCACTTATTACTACAGGAGGACATTAAGCCATTCAGGAGAGATCTGCCCTCATGACCCAAAGACCTTCCACTGGGCCCCATCTCCAACACTGGGGATCAAATTTCAACATGAGATCTGAAGGCAACAAATATCAAAACTATGTCATTTGATGAAAGTTTAGAACAACTTAGATATAAAAGAAATGTACCTCAACACAATGAAGACCACAAATGACAATCTCACACCCAACATCAGACTGCAGTTGAAAACTTTTCCTCTGAGAAGTGGAACAAGACGAAGATAGCCACTTTCACCACTCTTATTCAACATAGTACTAGAAACCGAAGTCAGAACAATGAAGCAAGAGAAAAAAAAATAAAGGCCATCCATTTGGAAAAGAGGAAGTCAAATTGTCTTTTTTTGCAGATAATATAATCTTATATATCAGAAAACCTAAAGACTTTACTAAAGAACCCTTAGAACTGATCAACAAATTCAGTAAATTTATAGGATACAAAATCAACATATAAAAATCAGTAGTATTTCTAGGCTGGGCGTGGTGGCTCATGCCTGTAATCCCAGCACTTTGGGAGGCCAAGGCAGGTGGATCACCTGAGGTCAGGAGTTCGAGACCAACCTGACCAACAAAGTGAAACCCTGTCTCTTACTAAAAATACAAAAATTAGCTGGATGTGGGGGCAGGCGCCTATAGTCTCGGCTACTCAGGAGGCTGAGACAGGAGAATTGCTTGAACTTAAGAAGCAGAGGTTGCAGTGAGCCGAGATTGTGCCACTGCACTCCAGACTGGGTGACAGAGTAAGACTCTGTCTCAAAAAAAAAAAAAATCAGTAGTATTTATACACCAATGACAAACCAACTAAAAAAAATCAATAAAGCAATCTTATTTACAGCCACTACAAAACAAAATAAAATACTTAGGAGTAAATTTAACCAAAAAGGTGAATGATATCTACAGGAAAACTGTAAAATGTTGATGAAAGAAATTGAAGAGGATGCAAAAAAATGAAAAGCCATCTCCTGTTCATGGATTGGAAGAATTAATATTGTTAAAATGATGATTCTACCCAAAGCAATCTACAGATTTAACATAATACCTACCAAAGTAACACTGCCATTTTCCACATAAACAGGAAAAACAATCCTAAAATTTGTATGGAACCAAAAATGAATCTGAATAACCAAAGAAATCCTGAACAAAAAGGACAAAGCTGGAGGCATCACACTGTTGAACTCCAGTGTATGCTACAAAGGTATAGTAACAAAAACAACATGGTACTTGCATAAAAATAGACACATATACCAATGGAGCAGAATAGAGACCCTAGAAATAAATTCACATGTTTATAGCCAACTGATTTTTGACAAAGACACCAAGAACGTACACTAGGGAAAGAACAGGCTCTTCAATAAACGGTTCTTGGAAAGCTGGATATCCATATGCAGAAGAATGAAACTAGACCCTTACCTCTCACTACATACAAAAATCAACTCGAATGGATTTAAAGACTTAAATGTAAGACTCAAAACTATAAAACTACTAGAAGAAGATATGGGGGAAATGCTTTTAGGACATCGGGCCGGGCAAAGATTTTCTAGATACGACAACAAATAGGCAAAAATAGACAAATGGGATTATGTCAAACTAAAAAGTTTCTGCACAGGAAAGGAAACAATCTATTAAGTAAAGAGACACCTGCAGAATGGGAAAAATATTTGCAAGCAATTCATCTGACAAGGGATTAATATCCATAATACACACAGAACTAAGACAACTTAGTAGCAATAGTAAATAATAATAATAACCTGACTAAAAATGGGTAAAAGATCTGAATAAACATTTCTCAAAAGAAGACATCTAAATGGCCAAAAAATATGTGAAAAAATGCTCAACATCACTAGTCATCAAGGAAATGCAAATCAAAACCACAATGAGATATCATCTCACCCCAGTTAGAATGGCTATTATCAAAATAACAAAAAATAACAAATGCTGGTGAAGATGCAGAGGAAGGAGAACCCTAATACACCACTGGTGAAAATGTAAATTGGTACAGCCATTATGGAAAACAGTATAGAGGTTCCTCAAAAAGCTAGACATTGAATTCCCAAACTCACTACTGGGTATATAATCCAAAGGAAAGGAAATTAGTATGCTAAAGAAAAATCTACACTGCCACATTTATTGCAGCACTATTCACAATAGCCAGGATATGGAATCTACCTAAATGTCCATCAACAGATGAATGGATAAAGAAAATGATATATCTACACACTAGAATACTATTCAGTCATAAAAAGAATGAAATCCTGTTATTCATGGTAACATAAATGAGCCTAAAGAACATCATGTTAAAAAATGGTAAAATGAATAAAATTAATTAAAATACTTAAAGAAATTGTAATTTTTTTAAACGTTATCACTTCCCCCCCTTACATTTTGTCTTTCAGTATGTTGAATAAAATACACTCAGGTAAACTTTTGGGTTTAGTATATCCTCCAACATTTGTGCCACGATTGCTAGTAACAACAATAGTAACAATAATATTATCAATAAATCCAGTGTATCGAAGCACTTGTGAAATAAAACTCATATTATACAAAAGGAAAAAAAAAGAACATCATGTTAAATGAAATAAGCCAGGCATAGAAAGATAAATACCACTTATTCTTACTCGTATGTAGAAGCTAAAAGAATAGGTCTCATAGAATTAGAGAGTAGAATAGTGGCTACTGAGGTTGAGAAGGGGGAAGGCTTGGTGGGGCACTGGGATAGCTTGATTAATGCATATAAAATTACAGCTAGATAGGAGGAATAAGTTTTAGTGTCCTATAGCACTGCAGAGTGACTATAGTTAACAATAATTTATTATATAGTTTCAAATACCTAGAAGAAAGTATTTTGAATGTTCCCAACACAAAGAAGTGATAAATGTTTGAGGTGAGGGATATGCTAATTATCCTGATTTGATCATTATATATTATATACATATATCAAAATATTAATATTACACTGTACCCCCTAAATTTATACAATTATTATGTGTCAATTAAAAATCTTAATTTTTTTAAAGTGGGAAGTTTTGCATCATTGTGAGCAGTGTTTTAGAGAGAGTTTAATGAAGGACTTGCTGTGTTTCAATTATAAATAGCACAATATTCTGGATTAACATTGATATGTTTAATAAATTGAATAAAATATTAGCTTTATATTTAACAAATTAAGAGCAAGGAATGGAAACTGGGTGGCCAAAAAAGTGACAAGTGCCCATGATAACGGAGGACTGGTTAAAGAATAGCACAGCCATAAAGTGAGACACTGCGAAGGTATTTTTAAAAGGGTAAGGTGGAGATTTCCAGTTTCTGATTCAGCACATAAGGAGCTTAGAAATTGCCATTCAGTCCTAACAACAAGTAAAAAGCTGAACAAATTGAAAAACCAGGAACTCTTTTTAGCATCAGTAATATTCTATATACACAAATTAGAAGACAGACAGAGCTTAGCCAGGTATGGTGGCACATGCTTGTAGTCCCAGCTACTTGGGACACTGAGGAAGGAGGATTGTTTGAGCCCAGGAGTTCCAGGTGGCAGTGGGTTGTGGTTGTACCACTGTATTCCAGCCTAGGGTGACACAGTGTACCTGTCTCAAACAAACAAACAACAATAATAACAAACACAAACATTGTCAGAGTGGATTAAAACAAACAAACAAACAAATAAATAAGACCCAACTATATGATGTCTACAAGAAACCTGACACATATAGATTAAAAGTAAAGGGATGAAGAAAGATAAACCATGATAACACGAATCAAAAGAAATTAGGAATAGGAATAGCTATATTAATTTTAGACAGCGCAGACTTCAGAGCAAGGAAACTGAGCAGGAAGAAAGAGGGGTATTAAATAATAATAAAAGGATCAATACATGAAGAAGACATAACAATCCTTAATGTGTATGAGCCTAACAGTGTCAAAATAAGTAAGGCAAAACTGATAGAACTGCAAGGAGAAGTAGATGAATCCACAACTGTAGTTGGAGACTTCAATACCCCTCTATTAGAAATGAACAGATCCAGCAGGCAGAAAATCAGCAAGGACATAGTTAAACTCAATGGCACCATCAATCAACTGGATATAATTAACATCTCTAGAAGTTCCTCCAGCAACAACATATTACGCATTCTTTTCAAGCTCACATGCAAGATTTACCAAGATAGACACATTCTGAGCCATAAAATATACCTTAACAAACTTAAAAGAATAGAAATCATACAGTGTCTGCTCTCAGACAACAGTGGAATTCAACTCAAAATTAACAACAGAAACATACTTGAAAACCTCCAAACAGTTGAAAATTAAACAACACAATTCTAAATAAAGCATGGGCCAAAGAAAGAATCTCAAGAGAAAATATAAATTTTAAAGTAAATTACAATGAAAATATAACTTACAAAATTTGTGGGATGCAGTGAAAGCAATCCTTAGAGGGAAATTTATAGCATTGAATGCATATATTAGAAAAGAAGAAAATCTAAAATCATCAACATAAGCTTTAACCTTAGGAAACTAGGAAAAGAAGAGCAAGTTAAAACTGAAGTAAGCAAAAGAACAGAAATAATAAAAAATAAAGCAAAAATAAATGAAATTAAGATAGAAAATTAATAAAGAAAAGCAACAAAGCCAAAAGCTAGTTATTTGAAAAGATCAATAAAATTGATGAGCCACTTGCCAGGCTAAGAAAAAAAGACACAAACTACTAATGTCAGAAATTAAAAATAAGACATCACTACAGATCTCATTGATAGTAAAAGAATAATAAGGTAATATTATGAACAATCCTATGCCTACAAATTTCATATCCTAGACGAAATGGACCAAATCATTGAAAGACACAACTTGTCAAAACTCACACAAAAGAAATAGATGATCTGAAAAGGTCTATATTCATTAAAAATATGGAAACAATCATTAATAATTTTTGCAATACAGAAAGCACCAGGCCCATATGGATTCACTGGTGAATTCTACCAAACATTTAAGAAAGAAATTGTACCAATTCTCTACAATCTCTTCCAAATGATAGCAGCTGAGGCAATAATTCCTAATTTATTCTATGAAGCCAACATTACCCTAATATCAAAACTCAACAGGCCGGGCGCGGTGGCTCAAGCCTGTAATCCCAGCACTTTGGGAGGCTGAGAGGGGTGGATCACGAGGTCAGGAGATCAAGACCATCCTGGCTAACACAGTGAAACCCCGTCTCTACTAAAAAATACAAAATCTAGCCGGGCGAGGTGGCGGGCGCCTGTAGTCCCAGCTACTCGGGAGGCTGAGGCAGGAGAATGGCGTAAACCCGGGAGGCGGAGCTTGCAGTGAGCTGAGATCCGGCCACTGCACTCCAGCCCGGGCGACAGAGCGAGACTCCATCTCAAAAAAAAAAAAAAAAAAAAAAAACCTCAACAAAGACATTACAGGAAAATACCAATATCTCTCATAAACATAAAATCAAAAATATTTGCAAGAATATTTGCAAATGGAATCTAACAATGAATTTTTTTAAATGATAAACTCTGACCTAATGGGATTTGCCCAAGTTATGCAAGACTGGTTCAACATTTGAAAATCACTTAATGTAATCTACCACATCAACAGACTAAAGAAGGAAAATTACATAATCATATCAATAGATACAGTAAAAGAAACTGACAAAATCCAACACCCACTTATTTAAACAAAAACACAAACCACCTTTCTGCAAACTGAGAATAATGGGAAACTTTCACAACTTGATAAAGACCATCTACAAAAACTCTGAAACTAATATTATACTTAATAGTGAGAAACTTGAAGCTTTCCTGCGCAAATAAGGAAGAGGGCAAAGATGTCTCCTCTCACCACTGCTTTTCAACATTGCTCTAGAAGTCCTATCTAATGCAATAAGACATAAAAAGGAATAAAGGAGTATACAGACTGGTAAGGAAGAAATAAATTGTCTTTCTTCACAAATGATATGATCATCTATGTAGAAAATTCAAAATAATTGACTAAAAACCCCACAAAAATCCTCAAATAAGTGATTATAGCAAAGTTGCAAGATATTTCTAGAGAATGGAAAATTCAAACAATGACACATGTTGCCTGTCAATCTCTACAGACCTATTAGAATAGCCAAAATTCAAAACATTGACAACAACAAATGCGGTGAAGATGTGGTACAACAAGCATATTTATTCATTGGAATAAGTGGAAATACAAAATGGAAAAGCCACTTAGGACGATGTTTTGACAGTTTCTTACAAAACTAAATATACTGTACGCTCTTGGCCGGACATAGTGACTCACACCTTTAATCCCAGCATTTTGGGAGGCTAAGGAGGGCAGATCACTTGAGCTCAGGAGTTTGAGACCAGCCTGGCCAACATGGTGAAACCCCATCTCTACTAAAAATACAAAAATTAGCCAGGCATGGTGGCAGGTGCCTGTAGTCCCAGTTACTCAGGAGGCTGAGGCAGGAGAACCGCTTGAACCTGAGAGCTGGAGGTTGCAGTGAGCTGAGGTTGCACCACTGCACTCCAGCCTGGGCGACAGAGCAAGACTGTCTCAAAACAAAAACAAAAACAAAACAAAACAACAACAACAAAAAACTAAATATACTCTTACTGTAAGCAATCATCCTTGTTGGTATTTACCCACATGAATTAAGACATTTATACACAAAAACCTGCAAACTGATATTTATAGCAGTTGTGTTTCTAATCGCCAAAACTTAGAAACAACCAAGATGTCCTTCAGTAAGTGAATTAATAAATAAACCGTGGTACATACAGACAGTGGAATATTATTCAGCAGTGAAAAGAAATTAGCTATTAAGCCAGAAAAAGACATGGCTAACCCTTAAATGCATATTACTAAATGAGAGAAACCAATCTGAAAAGGCTACATATAGTATGATACCAAGTATATGACATTCTGGAAAAGGCAAAAAAACCTAAAGAGACAGTAAAAAGATTAGTGAGGAGGGCGGGGTAAATAGGCAGAGCACAGAGACTTCTTAGGGCAGTTAAACTACCTGAATGATACACCAGGGGTAGACTCACGTCATTATACATTTGTCCAAATACACAGAATGTATAACACCAAGGGAACGTTAACGTACACTATGGACTTTAGGTGATGATAATGATGTGTCGATGTAGGTTCATTGATTGTAGCAAATGTACCACTGAGGTGTGAGGTGTGGTATGTCACTTGTGAGAAAAATTGGGAATGGAGCGTGGAAAGCACAGGGGCTATTATGAGAACTTTCATACTTTCCACTCAATTTTGCTGTGAATCTAAAATTTCTTTTAAAAATAAAGTGTTTTAATTTTTTTAAAAAGGATTTGGTGGTTCATGGCTCAGTATCCACAACATATGATTGCGTGAAGGGAAAAGCATGTTACTGAACAGTAGCTATAGAATGAGTCATTTATATGTGTAAGGATGTCTAGAAGTTAGTAATGAAATGCTTAACTGGTTATCTCTGAAGAGCAGATTTAATGGTGGGAGGTAAGGAGGTTTGTTGGTTAATGAGCTTCCGCTTTCTATTTTCTTTCNCCC
>NW_016807367.1:831036-864864 GCF_001698545.2 Rhinopithecus bieti
CGTGATCCCCCCGTCTCGGCCTCCCAAAGTGCTGGGATTACAGGCTTGAGCCACCGCGCCCGGCCTTTTTTTTTTTTCTTTGAGACGGAGTGCCGCTCTGTAGCCCAGGCGCTATCTCGGCTCACCGCAAGCTCCGCCTCCCGGGTTCACGCCATTCTCCTGTCTCAGCCTCTCCAGTAGCTAGGGCTACAGGCAAGCGCCACCACGCCTGGCTAATTTTTTGCATTTTTGGTAGAGACAGGGTTTTGCCGTGTTAGCCAGGATAGTCTCGATCTCCTGACCTTGGAATTCACCTGCCTCGGCCTCCCGAAGTGCTGGGATTACAGGCGTGAGCCACCACGCCGGGCCTTGGCTTTCTGTTTTCAACACTTCATCATTATTTGAGCTTCTGTTTTTTCAGGCATATGTTACATTCATCATTAAACATTTCATTTTGGAATAATCAGAAGAATGAAAAACAAATTGATAAATAAATAAAGGAGTCTTTCCATGCATGCCTCTCTGGGACTTCCAATTAGTTTTTCTTACTGCCAGGAAGAAATAATGCCTCACAACTTGCGAAAGTTAAGCCACATGATCCATACAAATTGATTCCCTTAGTGCCTTGTATTCATTCCTTCAGCCAGTTTTAATTCCTTCTCACCCTTTTATTGAGGCCCCATCTTCTCTTCCCTCCAGTTCATCCCCCGAGTTGAGTAGAAGCCTAAGTAGGCTTCTAAGTCCTACGTTCAAGTCACCCTCTTTTCAACATCCCCTCTGCCTTCCATCTGCCACCTCCACCCTCAACCCATTCCACCCTCATTATACAAGATGGTTGCATTTCATGCAAATAATGCATTTCTGGATACCTCATATAATTCAAAACTTACATAATTCAAGCCTACTTTTCCCACAGGACTGAATATAAAGTGTGTGCAGGAGGGAGAATGCAATCTTGGAGTGCATAAATCTGCAAATCTTGTAATGTACATTTGCTTTAAGGCTGCTTTTTATTTTCCCTGTATTTTCTCTAATATTTTGAAGTACTTTCTCTTAAATTAACAGTACAGAACACTGTGGTGGTTATTTGGCCTTCTCAGTAGAGATTTAGCACATCTAAGTTCTGTTCCAAAGTCCCCGAGTTTCTTGAGCGTTCTGAGTGTTTTACAGTTCTAACACTTAAAGAACTCTTGGATGACCTTGTTACAGCATTATAGGTAGGATATAAAGAAGATCTTAAATTATAACAGCAGCAAATGTTACAATAACTGAAGCGAAGCCATCAGATCGCTCACAGACATTCCTGTGCCTGTAAACAATCGTGGTTCACCAGGCACTGACAGAGGGTGAAGGTGGCTAAGGGGCGCTACTGAGTGGCACAGAGGCCACAAAGCTTCCTACCACTCAGCCTGCCAGCTCTGATAGCGTGTGGTTTTTGATAAAGGCTTTTGAATTAAGAGTGGAGGACTCAAGTTATCTCCAGTTTTGAACATAAAGTAAGACTGATAATATTTTATATAGCAGCAGTTCAAATATACATAACTCCAATAAAATATGCCATATGTGGAGAAAAATGTCTTCTTTCTTAGCTTGGCATTCAAAGCTCTTCTGTCTTCTACCTACATCTCCAACTTTATCTCCTTGCCATGCCCCTCCTCAACCGTACTGATACTTGTTTTTAGACACTGTTGCATATTTTATCAGTTTTAAATGGTTGCATTTATAACATGAAGCTACTACAAATAAGCAAAAATAAACTGAAATCATCCCTAATTGGTCACACAGAGGTAATTATTATTAATATTTCCTTGTAGACATTCCCTATCTACATGTACAAATAAATGAGAGCATGCATTTAAGGATATTTGTGTGCATAATTTTTTTAACCAAAGAGTTAAAAAATAATGCTGTACTGTCGCATTCTTCTTACATCTTACAATGATGTCTTTAATTATTCTTCATTGTCACTTTTAGAACCTTGCCTAGGCTTCCACTATATTGGTGTTTTATAACAAATTGAAATCCATCCTGTATTTTCAAACATTTACACTATTTAAAAGTTTGGGCTATTGTAAATAGTGTTGCAATTAATATTCTTTTTTTTTTTTCCTTTTGAGATAGGGTCTTGCTCTTTCACCCAGGCTAGACTGCAGTGGGGCACTATCACAGCTCACTACAGCCTTGAACTCCTGGGCTCAAGTGATTCCCCCTACCTCAACCTCCCAAGCAGCTGGGACTACAGGTGTGTGCCACCATCCCTGGCTAATCTTTTCTATTTTTTGTAGAGACAGGGTCTCACTATGTTGCCTTGGATGATCTCAAACTTCTGGGCTCAAGCAGTCCTCCTGCCTTGGCCTCCCAAAGTGCTGGGATTGCAGGTATGAGCCAGCATGTCCCACATGAAATTAATATTCTTGTTAAATCTTTGCAGTCTCTATGACTATGTCCTTAAAATAAATTCCTGTAAGTGGAATTTCTGGGACAGAGGGAGTGAAAAATCTCAAGGCTTTAAATATGCGTTGTCAAATTGCCCTAGGAAGTTGGAAATCATTTGTTCTCCCCTCTGTAATATCTGCGAGTCACTGCGTACTCATATAATGGGAGCCTTCTAATTCATCTTTCTTCTAAATTCAGATTGATATAATAAAATCCCACAAAGACACCCATATTAATTTTATTTTAAAAATAACTTTCCTATTAGTGCAGCTTGCTAGAGAGCCTTAAGTGGACTTTACTCTGCCTTTTTTAGAATATAAACTCTGAGAATGCACAAGAGTATGTATGTGTAAATCCCTCTTGGTACAGGATCACATAGAAACAGGCTCTTAAATGTCAAAAAGCATTATTAAGTGGGCTGATAAGTGTATTTTACTTGCAGACCTGATGTAAGTTGTTTGTCTTTCCTTGGTCTCCTGTTGATAGACTTATTCTTAGTAATGGATGGTATGCTTGAGTTCTTTTGTGTGTGTATGTATTGTTTTGCCTTGATTGTTTAATTTTTAATTGATGAATGTATGCTTCTAGCCTTTTGATGGGTGCATTTTATAAAATATTTAAAATCAATGTATTAATCTGTGGTACTTCAGGGACTGGATATATTAGTGCCTTTGTGGGGACTGAGTCTATTCTGGTGAAAGGTTAAAAATGGCACCTGGTTATTTCTCAAATTATCCAGTACTGAGTGACAGTGGCAAGGTTACTGGTAAATAAACACACAATGGGACCATAGTTAGATAATTGTCTCTTCTTACAAACCTGTTGCTGTGTCTTCTATTTGAGGTTGCTGCCATTTAAAAGATGAGCCTCATTCAAAGTTTTTTCCCTTTCAGGCATATAACTCATGTCTATTTTGCTTTGTAACAGACTTCCAGGTGTATCAGCAGTTCTCCTCTACCTCCCTCTCCTGGTCTATCTGGCAATCAATGAAGCGATAGCCGACCTATTAAAGAATAGATCTATCTATGTATCTAAGTCATCCACTTAGAAAATGGTCAGTTAACAAACATCTCATACCAAAAGTCCAGGAAGAAGACATGAAAAATAGTCACAGTTGCTGTAAAAACACATTAGCAAGTATTATGCTCCTTCTTTGAACACTTCCAAATCCTTCCTTCAAGTGCCAGAGGGAAGGCCCTGTGGGATGCCATTCTCTAAATTGGGGCTACTTTCTCTAGGTGTTGGCCGCTGAGGCAGGCTCTTATTAGGAGGTGATTATTACTTTTCTGGGGAGGGAGGAAGGAGCATAATGACTTCACAGCTGTAAGAGAACTCTGAAAGGAAAAGAATTAAATGAATGACCCTTTCTCTCAGGCTCACTCAAATGTAAGAGGTCACTACCTGGAAAGGAGTACTATTCTCCTCCTCACCTGCATCATGATTAATGAAGTTCTTCCCATCAATTGCAGCTTCTAGCCAGCTTGCCTTTGAATTATTATAAATATTCTATTCCTTTCCTTGGATGTTTTTTAGGTCAAGCCTTGTAGCTGCAATAGGTGGCAGTGAGAAAGAAATTTGATTTTCTGCACAGAGATAGCTATAACATGATTGAAGTTTTGTTATAGCTATAGATAGCCATAACATGATACAAATCCCAACACTGGCCACAGCATTGGCTATGGCCCTATCTGTATGTAAACAGGTCAACATCCCCAAGGTAACCTGAAGGCCCTGGAGGTTCAAGTTTCTCCCTATTCTGAAATCCTAAGCCAATTATTAAGAGAAGAAAGTGATGATAGATAAACTATTAAACAAATCTATCTTCCAATCTTTGACAAATGTACCAAGAACAATAATTGGGAAAGGGACAGTTTCTTCAGTAATGGTGTGGGAAAACTGAATGTCCATATGCAGAAAGAAAACTTATTCCAAGTTAAAGGACTCAACAGTGAGAGGAAAAATAATGCCTGTAGTGAGACGGTGGAGAAAGCAAACACAGCTGACACTCTGGGATGGCAAATGGTGCAGATGCCACCCCAGCCAGGGACTTATGTTTGCCCTCACTGATGAACCTGCCTCCCTAGAAACAGCAGTCTTGGACAATTCATTGCCTACAAACAATCTTCCATCAGATAAGACTTATGTCCCACTCTATTTCTTTTTCAGAAATGAGACTCACCATATTCAAGGATTTTGATGAAGGCCCAGTGGTCCAATAGAAGCTGGAATGTGCATTACACTTGGGTTGCATCTTACAACTGCAGCCAAATGTCAGGTGCTAAATAGCATGTGACATGGATTCACCTTCTGTCTTGTTGAACTGACTTTGCTTCTCGACCTGGGCTGCCAAGATGGAGCCATCTTTTGCGAAATATATCACCACCAGAGTGCTTTGTTCTAATAATGTATTACTCTAATATATCTGTTGCTTTAATGATATATTAATGTAATACATTATCAGAGCAAGGACAACTGATGATATATTATAGGAAGAATGGTGCCGTTCAAAAAATGAAGGATTCAGAAAAGATTCATTAGAATTACAATATAATAGCCAACATATGGGACTCTGGAAAATATAATCTTAGTCTATTTTTTGCAGCTAGATAAATACCTCCCTGGCTCCACCCCCCCACCCCCATCACTCCTCATTTAGGCACTGAATTCCATAAAACATTGGTTGCTACATATTTTATAAACTCTTTATACATACAAACAATGTCTCCCATGAACTTTGGGTCACTGCAGGATCATTGTATCCAGTTACATTGTTTTTACTAGAAAGTCCTCCTTATTTACCCCTAACCATAGGAAACCAAGTAACATTGATCTCTGGACAGTCAGAATAGTATATCTTCTCTCATTACAATAATCTGAACTCCAGCCATTGTTCAACATTAATTATTGCCAAGGCTATAGCATTTTCTTGCTGCTTGACAGTTGATCTTCATCCTATCATTAACCTTAGGTCAATTTAATCCCAACCTCCATTTTCAGCACTATACAAACAATTTATTTTTGCATTTTTTTCAACCACACGAAGATAAACAATGTCAGACTGCTCCAATTGTTTTATCCATTATGATGATTAAACATTTTTAAAGACATTCAGACATCAAACTTTAGAAAGTACCAGACAATGAGAGTTCCAGAAATAAGATATCATGGTGGTTTATTTTCCTGTAGAAGAATTATATAAGGAAGGATTTAGAGAGAGCATAAGTTCAGGAATTAAAATATATTTTATTTTAGGATCACTTCCTCTGTATAAGCCAAGAACATTTATAGTCAGCATCTACTATACAAAACTATCCAGTATGATGTAGAATACTACACATTTAGTATTCTAAAAGCCATGAGCAAAAATGAGAGCAAAATTCAGATGATTTTATCTGCCTGTAAGATTTTTCTTTCTTCATAGAAATCAGAAGTGTGACCATATAGGAGAAGGGAAGCTAGAATTCCTGCTGAGAAATTTATTTGGTGTTTTCTATTCAACTTGACCTCATGCTTATATGAAATGCCAGAAATAACAGTTTGACACAGCAAGGGCCATTGAAACAATAGTGTTTAATGCATTTAACTGAAGAGTAAGTAAGCATTGTAGGTATAACCACAGCCAACGCAAGTTAAAGAAATGCTTTGCAGAATTTTGTTGGACTCTTCTCTGCTAAATAGAAAACTCAGGAAAGCATTAATTTGAAAATTTCTAGAGAACAGCATTTTCATATACAAAAGGTATTTTTATATTTATATGTAAAAGGTTATATAAGAACAATGGTTAAAGTCAAATAAGTAAGCAAAATAAACATAAAAGGAAAAACCCTGTAGCTTTATACATTAATAAATCCTTATTTGAATTTTAGTTATTTATGTGGCTTACCAAACAATTAAGATAAAGTGTAACCTTCTCTGTTACATACAACTTTGCATGGTAACAGAATAATAACATTAAGCATAGATTTTTAACAATTTTCCAGGCTAAACACTGGCACTTCCTCTGTCTCTTCCTGCATCCACTACAAAGGAAAAACTGAAAAGCCTCGCCCTTGGCAGGAAAAAATGAAGACATTTACCTTTTTCAAAACTATTTACTTGAGCAAGATTGAAAGATATGGCATACTGATTTTGAGAAATTCTTTTTTTTTTCCTCTCCTAACTTTCCACTGTTTTCCTGTTGCTTCCACACAGCTTTTAATGCAGAATGAAGGGCTGAGGGTGCTTTGCATGTGCAGGTGGCATTAGGGTATGCTATCTCTTATTATCTCGACCTTGAACAGCAGGAGATTAATGGAGCAATTCAGATTTGTCTGTGCCTCAGTGATTCCCTGGGAAAGTTTTGTGATCCCTTTTTGTACCTTTGGTTATCAGAAAAGTCAAGGAAAGTAGGCTCCTCTTGGCCTGATGTGTGCACTAGTGCCAGCAGCTTTCTCTTCCAGGAAAAAATGAGGTCCAGGGACAGGGCGGAAGTTCCCCTTTGTTGTTGAACTTAGGAATTGACAATAAAAGCAGGTGGGCAATAGGAAGTCCCCTCGCCCTCCCTGCAGGCTAGCATTCTGCATCATGACCCAGCAGCCAGATCTGTCTGGAGTTCCATGAGAGCTCTAGGGCAAAGGGACACAAGGCAAGACTTCCTGGAACCCTTAAGAGCCTGGAATAAGGAAATACACCACACATACCCCTTAGCCTTGGGAGGAAATGATTTTATATAGTAGGGCCTCAAATGGATTAGAGACTAGAAGGATCATCTTATCACTACCATCAATTCCTAGATAATACAAATTTTAGTAGGAAATCCTGGGAAAAGAGTTAGAATTATAATGTGAACATTGAGTATAAATTAAAGTACCTCAATTTAACTTTAAGTTGACTTTTTTGCATGGGCCTACTTAGAAACTTTGTTTCAAAATCCAGACAGACAACATCTTTGTCTTTTTTTTCCCTATTCCTCCTCTCAATTCTCCCCAGCCCCCAAAACTCTAACTTGTAGCAATCAGTTATGGGAATCCTTTTTTTAATTTGAATTTTTAATTATTATTGGTACATAATAGTGGCATATATTTATATTATATGTGATGTTTTGATATAGGCGTACCGTCTCTACTGATCAAATCAGGGTAATTGGAGTATCCATCACCTCCAGCATTTATCATTTTTTTGTATTAGTATTCTGATTCCACTCTTTTAGTTATTTTTATTATTGTTATCATTTTATTTGTTTGTTCTTTTAGAGACACCATCACCCAGGCTGGAGTGTGGTGCCTCACTGCAGCATTGAACTCCCAGACTCAAGCGATTCTCCTGCCTCAGCGTCCCAAGTAGCTAGGACTACAGGCGCATACCACCATGCCTGGCTAAGTTTTTAATTTTTTACAGAGATGTTATAGAGATGGAGTCTCACTGTGTTGCCCAAGCTGGTCTTGAACTCCTGGCCTCAAGCAATTCACCTGCCTCAGCCTCCCGAAGTGTGACAGTTATAGGCGTGAGGCACTACGCCTGGCCTCTTTTATATACAATAAATTAGTGTTACCTGTAGTCACCCTGTTTCTAGTAGTCACTCTACTAGAAAAGGTAGGGGAGTCTTGATGAGAAAAGAAGGTATATACGTATGAGATCTTCAGCAACCTCTTGTAAAACATTCTTTAGCTGGATCATGCAAACCCATCAAACGCAACTGACATTGACAGATGTTGTTAAAGATGTGCTTGGATCTCAGAAACCTAACAAATCTCCTCAACTTAATTAATACTGAATTTTAGAAGTTATTTTAAGTGATTTCACAGTCAACACTGAATTCTACTCAGTGATCAATTTCCACACTGTGTTAAAAACATCTAAATTCAACATGTCAAAGAAAAAAATATGATTACTATGCATACGCAACTGCAAACCCTCAAAGTATGGAGATTTCTACATAGATTTCTCTAGTTCATGACAAACTACAGGTAAAAGTGGCAGTCTACCTGAGCTTGCCTACAACGAGGAAGCAGAATCTTGGCATTCACCGGTCCCCACTGTTTCCTTTGGAACAACAGTCCTGGAGTAAAAGAGAATAATCTACATCTTGATTCTCACAACAAGAATATATGATGACAACTTCTCTTTGAGATCGGGACCACTTTTGTGCAAGTCAATAAAGTAACATCCAGAATCCTGCTGTACTAGCCCCTGAAGGACCAACACGTGATCTCACTCTTGGAAGACTTTGTGAGTTAAAATTCTGTAGTAATGACTGAGTTTAAAGTAGAATGTCATAAAACATGCGGGAGTGTGTGTGGGGAAAAGGGAGGAGTTCTTAAGCCTATGGCATTAAAGATATGTCACGCTACACAGCCTTCTCTCCAACTACTGACAAAGAGCCAGTGTTGAAGGAAAGAGATGGGCCTCTTCTGCACTGGGTGAGGTGATGAGTTCTGGCTGCAGATGACATTGAGTTGAGCCAGACCAAGAAAATAAAACCTCAACCTCTCATCGGCACCCTTTCTCCAAGTTTGCCTTCAGTCATCACGTCCTAAAGCTCACATTATAAACCTGGCCAACTTGGACACAAAACTTCATTTTCAAGAAATTTATATTCAGTTGTACAAATTGCATGCACACTTTTTAACCTGCTTTCACAAATGTTGTTGTTTGTTCAAACACAAGCCTGATATGCCATAGACTGTAAGGCAGGTTAAATGGGAAAACATAAAAGAATATGATGTAAAAAGCAATAAAAGTATAAACTAATCTCTCAACAAGCTTTCATTGAGCACCAACTATATAACCAGCTCAAATAAGTCTTAAACCAAATTCAAAATGAAGTTATGGACACATTAAAGCTCTTGATTACACTTTTCCAAATTGCCTTCTAAGAGGGTTCTGACAACTGACACTTGACAAGCAACGTCAGATCACTTTGCTATATACTTTGCATTAAATAAAAACCTTAGTTAAAAGAGCGTGTCACATAAATTGTATATTACATGAATCCAATATCTTGTCATTTTAAATCTCTGACATTTTAGTTGGCAGATCTTGCTTATAGGTCACTTGAGGATAGAGCCTCACAACTTAAAACAATAGTCACAAGTTAGATAAACATGAAGATTTTTGTCATTTTCACATATAAGCCAAGTTGCCTATGAGTATATCTCACTTACCTCCAATATCTATTGATTTGAAAAATTCCCCACACATTCATGATTCTTATGCAATAATAATAATTATCTCCCCTCCATTTTAACAGACTCTAGCTCTACCTATACCCTGTGAAGTGAGCCCATGTGCCCGTGTTTTTATTAGGCAACCGAAACTCTGTGACCAAACCTGATAGGACCAAGAGAAAATATCCAAACTGAGCCCATTAGATTCCTCCTGCAGAATTTTGTAATTGGAGTACTTTAAGAATAAGTCTATTAGCAGTGGGAAACAGTCAAATTTTGAGTCCAAAGTTGATAGCATGAAAAGTTCATGCTGAAATTCTGAGGGAGCAGAAATTAAAGGTCACAGATAGGAAGAGCTGTAGAAAGATGAACCAAACAGATATGCAGAGAAGACATCACCAGAACTCAAAATATTGGCTGCCTGCTGACTGCCTAGTTCTTGAGAAGTCTTTCTATACCTCCTGCCATCAGGTTCTAGGAGATCTACGTCCTTAAGCCACTTGCCGTTTTTTGATTGAACCAATTTGAAGAGACTGTCTTCAAGTATGCATCTTCCAACCCCAATTTTAAGATTCACTTCTCCCTCTTCCTTCCTACCACTTTACAACATTTCTAAAATCAGGATTTACCATACAATCAATATGCATATTAAACGTAATGGAATTTTTTTCCTTTGAAAAGTTATTAGATTGATGGAATGTGGGTGAGGGTATCTCAGAAGCAGAGACTATATGACACAAATGAGGGAAACCAATAGGGTCAGCTACGTGCTATTTACTCCCATGTGCTCAGGTTAAAGGAGACCTATGTGCTTCTAGGCAGAGATATCTAGACTTTTTGTACATCACAAATTGCCAGGGTAAATTTAAGGAACCATGGAGAGACAAAACTTCTTATATTTGCTTGAGCTCAATATTGTCAACCTGATAAACCCACTTGTCAGCAAAACATCTGCACAGATGTCTCATTTTAAAGAGTTAGGCCTTACCATCACCTTCCCTAATAATATAATTAATTTTAAAACTTGTTTTGGAGAATTTTGAGAAACAGAATGTTTTTGTGCCCTCCAACCACAGAAAACAGTAAAATGAAGAACTAAAATTTACTAACTTTGACTGTCACCAGAATTTGACCTAAATGTTTGTGGCTTTCTCCATAGGTAGACACAGGATCTGAGTTAGAAATTTAGTGCCAATCCCTTATTACAAAAACCACACCCTCTGAGGCCCCTTTGTCTATCCCTCCACCTTCCCCTCCCTCATTGCACTGAGAATTCGAGGAGCATGCTTTAATCTAAGGGATCCCAGAAGGGAACACACAGAGAGGACAGTCAGAAGCGCGGAGAACATCCCACAGAAGATCATTCTTAAGGAGAACCACATGTGTCCAGCATCTGTTTGCCATCTCTGCTGTACAGGATTTGCTAAGTTCTAATTTCTAATGGGAGCAAATGGGCCTGTGACTGCACTCAGGGAAGTCACCTGGTAAGTATTTTTATTGTGTCTTCACCTCTGTTCATCTGCTTGTTGTGCTTCCTAATTTCCAAAATCCTCTAAAATGTGTAATGAGATAATATAATTAATATTCCCCAAAGAGCCAAAACCTCATCAAAATAACAAAAAAAAAAACTTTAAAAGTAGCCCAGAACTCATCAAAATAAATATGCAGTATTGGTAGAATTGTGCAAATCCTTTTGCTCATTTCTATTTGAGCCAAAGTCTGATGTTTACTTATATAACAAAAAGGCTTATTAAATTGTACTAGACATGTTTGCTGCTCTACTGGATTGAGATAATCATGCACACACCACACACACACGCACAATTTAATTGCTTAACTTAAAAAACATATAAGTTTATTATATATATAATATGTATATGATTATGTCAATCCATTAGGACAGAAAACATATCAGTTTACCTATCTATCATATACCTATCTCTCTATCTATGATATATATTATATATATCAATACTATATTTATGTATCTGTCTATTGATAATGCTCCTTCATTTGTTTGCTCACTGTACAAAGGCCTGCAGACCTAGAACAGAAATGGAATCACCCACACCAAAGTGAAGGAGAAACTCACATTCTGCTTCACAACCCACCTAAAAGCTTAATCAGGCAAAATATTAATACATAGCTCAGGCCAGTCCTCTAGGATCACCACCTTTCCAAAGATAAAAGAAACTTTAAAAGCACTTTCACCCGCTGGAACTTTCCTCTAAAATATGTATGACCTGGGATCATATGAAAATGGTTGTTCCAGATATCTTTGGAGATCAAAAATATTCCAAGGAAAGAGTGAATCACTTCTGGATCCCCAACTAGTGCTTTCCGGCGTGTGTCTATACTTTTCTTGGTAGAATTTAGGTTGGTGCCACAGTCCCTGCTGAGAGTCAGAGTTGAGCTGCATGCAAGCAGAGATCTCGGGATACTGTGATAAGTGCTATTTTGGGATTATGAATGGAGCTTTCACAAGGGGGAAGTCATGAAAGGCTTCAGGGGAGATGAGTATTGAAAAGTCCAACTCAAATCCTTCCAGGAAAGGGGAACATGTGAAGTTGCCAGATGTTAGGGGCTTCCTGGTGAGCAGCAGAGGGAAGACCCCATCTAAAGGATGCCCTTTGCACATTTCTGAAACCTCTGTATTGGTCATACAAAATATTCTGGAGGCCAGATTCAATTTGTTGGCCTTCCAATTTGCATCTCCTGCTTTTAAGGTGACATAGGCGTTTTACACCGTAGGGACAACACAGGTGAAAACACGAAGTTAAGGAAAGGCAGGTATGTCTGAGGAAGGTTGAAAAGTTTGCATAGCTGATTGTTTTATGGGAGAGACAGAAGATAAGATGACTACAGGTTGGTTAGGATTAAGGAAGGCTTTGAAGCTACCAATGCCAGACTTCACCCTGAATGCCACAGAGAGCCAAATGATACCTCTAAGCAAGATAAAAATGTGAAAAGATTCACTTTTAGTAAGTTCATTGCTAGCACACAGGCTGAATGGAGAAAGGCCGGTTAGTGACATCAGGTACAAAGACAGAGGCCACCGCAGTGGTAGTGGGAATGATGAAGAGGTGTTAACATTGAGAGATATTTCTGAGGCAGAGTAGATAAAGCTTAGATGTGGGAGTCACAGAGAAAGAGACATTAAGAATGATCCCTTGGTTTTCTTGATTTTCATGGTTATCTTTGGTAAGTGATTAGATATAAGTAACATTTATCAAAATTGAGAGTCAGAAAAGGAGCGAATCGGAAGGCTGGCCATTTCTGTTTGAGATATACTAAATTTTAGATACCTGCAGTTTAACCAGGTGGCAACATTTTTTCTTTCCTTTCCTTTAAAGAAAAAACGTTGAAACACCCTCAAACATTTAGAAAGGCTATAAGTGAAATACAAGGTGGGAAAGAAAACCTTTTGTCCCCTGACCCCTACTTACTATGTCTAAGTAAGACTGATCTGATGCCCAATCACCACTCCCCAGTTCTTTTTTTTTTTTTTTAAACGGAGTCTCGCTCTGTCGCCCAGGCTGGAGTGCAGTGGTGCAATCTCAGCTCACTGCAGGCTCCGCCTCCCGGAATCAAGCGATTCTCCTGCCTCAGCCTCCCGAGTAGCTGGGACTACAGGCAAGTGCCACCACACCCAGCTATGTTTTTTGTATTTTTAGTAGAGACAGGGCTTCACCATGTTAGACAGGATGGTTTCGATCTCCTGACCTCATGATCCACCCCCCTTGGCCTCCCAAAGTGCAGGAATTACAGGTGTAAGTCACCACACCCAGACCCTAATTCTTTAGTGTTTATTTCCTACAAATGGTAATATTCTCCCACATAATCAGAACATAACCACAACATCAGGAAATTAACTAGACACATTACTACCAACAAATTCCCAAACCTCGGTCAAGTTTTGCCAAATGTCTCACCGATCTTTTGTAGCAAAAATATTCCTGTTCAGAATCATGGGCTGAGTTCAGTTGTTAAGTCTCCTTAGCCTCCTTCAGGCTGGAATAGTTCCTTAGTCTTTCCTTCACTTTCATGTCCTTGACTCTTTTGAAAATTACTGGGCAGTTATTCTGTTATATGTCCCTCAGTTTGGGTTTGTCTGATGTTTCCCCATTATTAGATTTGGGTTATGCCTCTTTGGCAGGAAAATCAAAGAAGTGATGCTGCGTTCTTCTTATTGCACCTTATCCGGTGGCACACGACTTCAGTTTATCCCGTTACTGATGATGTTCCCTTTGATCATTTGATTAAAGTGGTGTCTGCCAGTTTTCTTCACTTTAAAGTTATTCTTTCCCCCTATGTAATTAATAAGTAACTTTGCAACTTTTCATCACACTTTCAATTTATTCATTAGTTTATATCAGAATGGACTTAACAATTTATCTATTCAATTGTTTATAATCCATTACTATCATTATTTATTTAAGTGCTTAAACTGTTCCAGATTTGGTCAAGACCCCCTTCTAGTTGGTTCCCGAGTCCTTTTGACATGCTCCTCTCATTCTTTGAGCACTTCCTTGATTTCTGGCATAAATAAGACATTTTGGACTTACCTTGTACTTAGCCTACCAACCCTGAAATCAATCATTTCTCTAAGGAGCCTTGGTTTCTTTCAGTGAAGAATATAATTTTTAGAAGCCACATTCTGGGAGCTAGATGTGCTTATATTATTACAGTGTCACTGCTCCAGGCCAGTGACACTACACAGTGACATCGAATAGTGAAAAACCTGGGTTTCTTGTCACTTGCTGGTCAACCCATTAGATGTAACCAATACCCTCGCTCTACTGTTGCTCCCTTCCCTGCACAGAGAGGCCTTCTCATCCAACTCACCTCCTGGCACTTCCTGTGGGACTGTTCCCGTATGGGTGCCCTCCTCACTCTGCTCCAGCTCTGACATCCTATCTGGTGCCTGGGCACAGCAGGTCCTGCCCCATGTGCCACCCCCACCTTGGGTTCAGACGCTCATCTTGTACTGTCTTGCCTAACAGCTTCAGGGTTGAGTTGTTTAGGAAGGCAAAAAAGAAAAAAGAAGAGAACGCAAAAGAAAGAAATGGTGGGGAAGGGAAGAGAAGGAAGGAAACTGAGGAATGTCCACTAGACATGTTGAGAAGCACCCCATCCTTGGGGTTGAGACAGAGCTGAGTGCCAACAGGCTCTACCACTTATTTGTTGTGTGACCTTGAGTAAGATACTGTATTTGATCAGGTCTAAGATATACACCACACTTTTGAAATTAAACTTTTTAAAAGTTAATTGTAGATTCACATATAGTTTTAACAAATGATAAAGTAGTCCTGTATACCCTCACCAGAGTACATTTTACCCAATGATAACATCTTGCAAACAAGAAAACAATATCACAACCAGGATATTCACATTGAGACAATCACAATACAGAGCATTTCCATCACCACAAAGGTCGCTTGTGTTGCCCTTTTATAGCCACATATGGCTCCCTTTTGTTCCCACCCCTTCCTTAATACCTGGCAACCTCCATGGAGATTGTAATCTCTGTACAGAAGAGACACTGTAATCTCTTCTCCATTTCTATAATTTTATCCACTTACATGTTATATAAGTGGAATCATAGAGTATGTAATTTTGGGATTGGCCTTTTTCACTGAGCACAATTCATATAAGATTCATCCTGGTTATTGTATGTATCAATAATTCAGTCCTTTTTAGTCCATGGTAAAGATACATTCTATGATATGAATATACCACTGTTTATGCACCTGTTGAAGGACATCTGGGTTGATTCTAGTTTGGGTCTATTACAGTTAAAGCTGTTACAAATATTTTCATACAGGGTTTCATGTGAATGTAAGCGTTCATTTTCCTACGATTAATGTCCAGGAGTGCAATTGCTGGATCATGTTACAGTGTATGTTAGGTTTATTTTAAGAGATTGCCAAACTGTTTTCCATGGTAGCTACACTATTTTAACTTTCCACCAGCAATATATGAGAGATTGTTTCACTGCATCCTCACCAGCATTTGATTTTTTTTTTTTTCATATTAGCCATTCTGATAGGTTTGTAGTGGTATTGCAATGTGGTTGAAAGTTTTATTTCCCTAATGGCGAATGATGTTGAACATCTTTTCATGTGCTTGTTTGCCACTTGTATATATTCTTCAGTGAAATATCTTTTCATGTATTCTGCCCATGTCCAATTGAATCTTTTTTTGTTTTGTTTTTATTGTTGAATTTTGAGAGTTCTTTATATATTCTAGACACTAATCTTTTGTTGGATATATGGTTTGCAGATATTTTCTCACATCCTATAAATTTTCTTTAGATCTTTATAACAGGGTTATTTGTAATGCAAAAGCTTTCATTTTGATGAAATCCAGTTTTCAGTTTATTGATTTTTTTTTTTTTTTTTTTTTACTCTTATGGATCATGGTTATGACATCAAATCTAAGAACCGTTTGGATAACCCTAAATCTTGAAGATTTTACCTTACAGGTTTTTTTCTTTTTTCTTCTTCTTTTTTTTTTTTTTTTTTTTTTAAGATGAAGTCTTGCTCTGTCGCCTCGGCTGGAATGCAGTGGTGCAATCTCAACTCATTGCAAACTCTGCCTTTTTGGTTTAAGCAATTCTCCTGCCTCAGCCTCCTGAGAAGTCAGGATTACAGGTGTCCACCACCACACTTGGCTAATTTTTGTATTTTTAGTAGACACGGGGTTTTGCCATGTTGGCCAGACTGGTCTCAATCTCCTGCCTCAGGTGATCCACCAGCCTTGGCTTCCCAAAGTGCTGAGATTACAGGCATGAGCTACCATGCCTAGCCTTTATGGATTTTTTCTGAAAGTCTTATAGTTTTACATTTAAGACTGTCATCCTTTTTGTGTTAATTTGTATATAAGGTGTAAGGTGGAATTTGAAGTTGAGTTTTTTTTGCAAGTGAATGCCCAATAGTTCCACCTCCTTTTATTGGAAAGGCTATCATTCCTTCACGGAGTTGCTTTTGCACCTTTGTTAATTATCAGTTGGGCATATTTTTATGGGTCTACTTCTGGATCCCTGTTCTGTTGCACTCATCTACATGTCTATCTCTCCAGCAATGTCACAATCTTTATTACTATGTAGAAAGCCTTGAAATTGGAAATTGGGTAGACCTATTCATCCCATTTTTTCTTTTTCTTTTCTCAAAATTGTTCTAACTATCCTGGTTCTTTTGCCTTTCCACATAAATTTTTAAATAATCTTGCCTATAACCTACAAAAAATATTGCTAGGACTTTGGTAGGAATTAAAGTTGTGCATCAGTTTTGGTTAAATTGACATTTTTACTATGTTTGAGTCTTTCAATCTATAAACACAGTAAGTCTCTCCATTTATTTAGATTTTTAAAATTAGAATTGTGTAGTTATCACTAATGTCCTGTTCATGTTTGTTAGATTTATACCAAAGTATTTTTTAGCAGTTGTAAATGGTATTGTATTTTTTATTTCATTGTTTATGTGTTTATTGATAGCACATAGAAATACAATCGATTTTTATATATTTATCTTATATCTTTCAGCCTTGCTAGATTCATTTATTAGTTCTAGGAAGGTTTTATTATTCTTACTCTTAAGATTTTCTATGTAGATAATCATGTCATCTGAAAGTAGAGGCAATTGTATTTCTTCCTTTCTGATCTTTATGCTTTTTGTTTCTTTGCCATATTGCATTGATTAAAAATTCTGGCACTATGTTGAATAAGAATGGTGAAAGGAGACATTCGTGGCTTATTCCCAGCTTAAGGGGAAAACATGCAGTCTTTCACATTAAACAGAATGTTAACTATAGAATTTTTTTGGATGATTTTTATCAAGTTGAAGAAATTCACCTCTATTGTACTTGTTGAGAGTTTTATCATAAAAAGTATTAAATTTTATCAAATATCTTTTCTATAATTGATATGATCATATGACAGATTACATTGATTGATGTTCAAACATTAAACCAGCCTCAAATCTCTAGAATAAACTGTATTTGGTCATAGCATTTAATTCTTCTCAGATATTGCTAAATTCTACTCACTAGCATTTTACTCATTTTACTAAGGACTTTTGCATTTGTATTCATGAGATATGTTTATTTATAGTTTCCTTTTTGCACTACTTTCATCTGGTTTTGGTATCAAGGTAATTTTAACTTCATGAAAGGAATTGGATAGTGGTTCCTTGTCTTCTATTTTCTAGAAAATACTTACGGAATTGATGTTAATGTTTCATCTAATGTTTGATAGAATTCTATAGTGAAACTATCTGTGCCTAGAGATTTCTTTCTTGGGAGTTTTTAAATTATTAATTAAGATTTTTAATAGTTACGGGGATATTCAAATTATTCCTTGTTGGATGAGTCATGGTAGTTTGTATTGTGGTAGTTGTGTATTTCCTGCAGAAGTGATCTATTTCATCTAAGTTTACAATTTTATATGTGTGGAGTTGTTCATAGTATTCCTTTATTCTCCTTTTGATATCTGCAGGCTCTATAGTAATATCTCATTTTAATTCTCATATTTATAATTTTTGTCATCTATTTTTTTTCTCTGTCAGTCTTACTAGAAGTTTGTTAACCTTATGGATTTTTTTTTCCAAAGAATCTTCTCTGTTTATTATTTTTATCCTTTTTTCTGTTTTCAATTCCATGGATTTCTGCTTCTTATTATTTCCTCCCTTCTGCTTGCTTTCAGTTTTTCTTTTCTTTTTCTAAGTTCTTGGGGTAGAAGCTTAAATGACTGATTTGTGACATTTTCTTTTTTTCTAAAGTATGCATTTAGTGCTACAAATTTTTCTATCAGTACTGCTTTAGCTGTGTGCCACAAATTTTGCTATGTTGTATTTTAATTTCTTTCAGTTAAATGTATTTTAAAATTTCCATTGAGACCTTCTATTTGCCCCGTGGATTATTTAGCAATGTGTTGTTTCTTTTAAAAGTGTTTGGAGATCTTCTTGTTATTGTTCTGTTATTGATTTCTAGTTGAACTGTATTGTGGTTGAGAAAACAAACTTTGTTTGGTTTCAAATTTTTTTGTTAATTGCTTGAGGTTTGTTTCAGGGCCCAGAACATGGTCCATCTTGGTGTATCTTCCATTGGCACTTGAAAATAAAGTGTATTCTGCTATTCTTTGGTGAAATATTTTACAAAATTTTATATAAATTTTTATTAGACCCTGTTGGTTGATGGTATTGTTGAATTCTTCTACATCCTTGCTGATTTCCTGTCTAATTGTTTCAGTAATTTCTGAGAGAGGTTTCTAGTTATATTTGAAGATTTGTCTATTTTTCCTTTTAGTTCTATGAGTTTTTGTTTTATGCCCTTTGCAGTTCTGTGATTTGGTACATGTTTGTTTAGGAGTGCTGTATCTTTTTAGTGGATTGATCCTCTTAACATTATATAATGTCCCTTTCTGTCTTTGGTAATGTTCTCTGTGCTAAAGTCTACTTTATCTAATCTTAACATAACCACTTATGCTTTCCTTTGATTAACATTTGGGTGATACGTATTTTTGATCATTTCCCTTACCACCTATGTTATTATATTTTCAGTTTCTTGTAGTCAGCATGTAGTTGGATCATGTTTTTAATCCACTCTGCTGACCTCTGTCTTTTAATTGGCATATTTAGACCATGTGTATTTAATATGGCTATTGATATGCTAGCACTTAAGTCTCTCATTTTACATTTTGTTTCTGTTTGTTCCTTCTGTTTTCTTTTTCTTGCCTTCCTGTGGATTACTTGAACATGTTTTTAGATTCCACTATGATTATTCTAAAGTGTTTTAGAATTTTTTTTTGTAAAGACAGGGTCTTGCTCTGTCACCCAGGTTGGAGTGTAGTAGTGCGATCTTGGCTCACTGTAACCTCTGCCTCCCGGATTCAAGTGATTCTTGTGCCTCAACCTCCCAAGTAGCTGGGATCACAGGTGTGTGCCAAGATGCCCAGCTAATTTTTATATTTTTAGTAGAGACAAGTTTTTGCCATGTTGGTCAAGCTGGTCTTGAACTCCTGGCCTCAAGTGATCCCGCCACCTCTGCCTTCCAAAGTGCTGGGATTACAGGCATGAACCACCAAGCCCAGCCTAGAATGTATTTTTTTTAAATTTTTTAAGAGACAGGGTCTAGCTCTTTGCCCAAATTGTAGTACAATAGCATAATCATAGCTTACTGCTGCCTCAAACTCCTAGGTTCAAGTAATCTCCTGCCTCAGCCCCTCAAGTAGCTAGGACTACAAGTGCATACCACTACACCTGGCTAATTTATTTTATTTCACTTTTGTGAGATATAGTCTCTCTATGTTGCCCAGACTGATCTCAAATTCCTGGCCTCAAACAATCCTCTTGCTTCATTCTCTCAAAGTGCTGGGATTGCAGGCATGATCCACCATGCCTGGCATTTCAAATGTATTTTTTTAAGTGGGTATTCTAGGCACTTCATTATATCTACATAACATCACAGTTTACTGGTATCATCATTTTACCAGTTCAGAGTGAAATGTAAAAACTTTATTTCCATTTAGATCCCTTTACTCTCTCCTGTTTATAATTATCTTGAGCATTTCTCTACATAATGTTAGAATCACATTAGACAGTGTTATCCTTGTTTTAACCATGAAACATAATTCAGAAACCCAAGAAGAGAAGGAAAGCCTATTGTATTTACCCATATTTTTGCCTACCATGCTCTTTCTTCCTGATGGTCCAAGGTGTCTTCTTTTATTGTTGCCTTTCTGATTAGAGAAATTCTGTTAGACATTCTTCTGAGGTGGATTAGCTCTGTTTGTTTTATAATATCCAGAGGTTTTAGTTGTACCTAGCAGGACGAAACGGAAAATTATGTCTCTTCCGTGTCCCTGGAAGTAGAAGTCTAAAGATACAAATTTTAACTTCTGTAAAGTTAGGCGCTGTCTAACAATTGCTGTTGGCAATCGCAGCATACTTGTTTTTGTCTCTATATGTACACATTTAATCATTACTATTTATATTTTATCATACTAATTGAGTTAGGTACATTGCTGGAGAAAAGTCTTAGCATTTAGGAGAAAAAAAAAAATCACAAACATAGGAGTTTCACTCACAGAAACTCTCATAGGAAGGAGGATTTCTCCTGGGCCAAAAAGAGATTCTCCCAGAGCACAGGAAACGGAAGAAAGAAATGGAAATGATTAAGTATTATCTGGAATAGTTCTCCATGAACTCCACAGAATCCACCCAGTATATTAGTTCTTGATGAGTTTCATGCACTTGTATATTAACAGCTAAAGATAAGATTTCTAGAAAGTGTCTTAATATTATTGTTATTTTTGGCATCATAACTGGACAACAGCATCTCCTTCCACATTGCGATTAACAAATCATTTAAAGATCATTTGAGGAAGAAATATGAGCCCTTGTAGTTGTCAAAAACCTTCCATTGATACTTTCTTGTAAGATCAATAGTGTCAGCATCAAAACTTACAGAATGGGTGTCAATGCCCTGAAAGAAAATATAGAAACCATAGTGGAGCTCTCTTTTAAAAATGTCACTTTACCAACTCTGTGGCTAGCACAGAGGACAGCTTTGTGTAAAAAGTCATGGGTATTAACAACTCTGCTTTGAAAAGTGATTCAGAAAATTCAGATACTGATTATGATGAAGTTTCTTTATATATGTGCACAAGAGTAATCCATGATAAAAATTATGTCTGGGCCAAACACAGTGGCTCATACCTGTAACACCAGCACTTTGGGAGACCAAGACAGGTGGATCCCTTGGGCCTAAGAGTTTGAGACAAGCCTGGGCAACATGGCAAGACCCCATCTTTACAAAAAAACACAAAATTTAACTGGATGTGGTAGCCTGTGCCTCTAGTCCCAGCTACTCTGGAGGCTGAGGTGGGAGGACTGCTTGAGCCCATGAGGGCGAGACTGCAATGAGTCATGATTGCACCACTGCACTCCAGCCTGGGCAGCAGAATATGACCCTGTCTCAAAAAATAAAATAAATAAAATAAAATAAAATGGGAACCAAATTCCTCAGGGAAACCTACACTATTTTATGTAAGTCTCTGTGAAGAAATATCTACAGGACTCACGCAATTTGGCTGGAGCCAGATGTACTGGGCATCAACTAGTCTTGAGGTCCTTGGAGTGTGTTACTGCACTCTGGCATCAGCAATAGAGTGAGACCCTGTCTCAAAATAAATAAATTAATTAATTAATTAATTAAATCTCTGGCTACATATAAAAGAACTCTCCCAATAGATATTTTAAAATTCTAAGTGGTAAGAAAGTATTGTACTATTGTTTAATTGGCATCACTAATTTTCCTTAGCAGTACATAAAGTAATGATATATTTTGTAATCAATATCATCTCTTTTTTATTTATTTATGTTTTACCATTTTAACCATTTTTTTCTTTGTCATCTGTACTCTTGGTATTTTTATAATATTTAATTCTAGTAAAATATACATAACATAAAATTTGGTATCTTAGTCATTTATTTTTTAGTGTCATTAAGTGGCTTTACATGCATTCACATTGTTGTGAAACTCTTCCCACTTTGATCTGAACCTTTTTGTCTTCCCAAATCAAAACTCTATACTCATTAAACAATCATTCCTTTTTACCCTCTCTTCATGTCCCCCAGAATGACCATTCTACTTTCTATCTATATGAATTTGACTACCCTAAGTACTTCATATAATTGGAATCATACAATATTTGTCATTTTGTCTGATATTTCACTTAGTATAATGTCTTTAAGGTTCATCCATGATGTGCAGTATGTCAGAATTTCCTTTCTTTTTAAGGCTGAATAATATTTCATTATTAAATATTAATACTTAATTATTAAAATGTAGTATGTGTATAACTTCTTTGTATGGCTTTATCCATTCATCTATGGATGGACACTTGTGTTGCATCCACCTCCTGGCTATTGTGAATAGTGCTGCTGTGAACCTGGGTGTACAGAAATCTGTTTGAGTTCCTGCTTTCAATTCTTTTGGGTATATATTCAAAAGTGAAATTGCTAGATTATATTATCTTAGACAGTAAAATTCAGTACTAAAGAATAACCTATCTCATAGGGTTGTGAGTTAACACTTAAAGCATTTAATACACTGTATAGTAACTTTTCTTTAAATGTTAGTTACTTTTGTTATTATGGAACTAGAAATTTTTTCTGAATCTTAGAAGAGAGGTAAGGGATACAGACAAGAAAAACAACTTGGGAGTCATCAACTCATACATGGTAGTGGAAGCCAACGGAATAGATGAGCTCACTCAAGGAAAGAATGTAGAGTAAGAAGAGAAGTGAATCATGTTCAAAACCACCAGCATATTAAGAAATAGAGGAGATTGCATTAGTGAAGAAGACTGAGAAAAGAGCCTTGCAAGGTACAGAATAAGAGGACAAGAGCTGAATGGATAGGAGGTTTTAGTCCGAGAAGAAAACAGTAGAGTTTCAGAGATGGGGTGTTTGTGGATGATAACAAAGTCCAGGGTGTGGTCCTAGTAGAAGTTTGGGGAGATAGAGACCAAGAACAGTGACCTACAATAAGTTTAAGAAACTGCAAGATAAGGTGCACATAGAAATTGAAGTAACCCAGGCTGATGGGAGGAATTGGGAAGGAGAGGAACATAGCAAAGAGGAATTCCAATCTCTTTACAAAAACAGGAAAGTTACTTGAAGATTGGAAGACTGCAGGGAATAATAATGGAAAGAGGAGGCAGCATAACATCGTTATAAATTTATGAATCTTAAAATCCTTTAAAAAGTGTGTAAAATATGGTAGACTACAATAAAAATAAAAAGCTTAGTTTAACTTCCTGATAGTTATTCATTTTGAAACCGAATGAGTTTCCCTCACAATGCAATCTTGATAGAGAATCATGAGTTACGCTGAATAGACTTACCCAAATATCTGGGTTTGGATGTTTCAAAACTCAATATAATTAATGTCTTGCACTATTTCCTATGTAAGAGTGGAATTGAACAAATATCCTGGCAGCGCAACGAAAGCTATTGCTATTAAAAATATCTAGTTGAGTGCCACAAAGCCACTGTAGCCAGAATGCCTCTCTAGATTCTGCCTCTCTGGGCAGGGCATCTCTGAAAGAAAGGCAGCAGTCCCAGTCAGGGGCTTATAGATAAAACTCCCATCTCCCTGGGACAGAGCACCTCAGGGAAGGGGTGGCTGTGGGTGCAGCTTCAGCAGACTTAAACGTTCTTACCTGCTGGCCCTGAAGAGACCAGCAGATCTCCCAGCATAGAGCTCTGCTAAGGGACAGACTGCTTCCTCAAGTGGGTCCTTGACCCCCATGCCTCCTGACAGGGAGACGCCTCCCAGAAGGGGTCAACAGACACCTCATACAGGAGAGCTCCAGCTGGCATCTGGTGGGTGTACCGCTAGGATGAAGCTTTCAGAGGAAGGAACAGACAGCAACCTTTGCTGTTCTGCAGTCTCCACTGGTGATACACAGGCAAACAGGGTCTGGAATGGACCTCCAGCAAACTACAGCAGACCTGCAGCAGAGGGGCCTGTTAGAAGGAAAACTAACAAACAGAAAGCAATAGCATCAACATCAACAAAAAGAACGACCATGCAAAAACTCCATCCAAAGGTCACCAACAGCAAAGACCAAAGGTAGATAAATCCACAAAGATGAGGTAAAACAAGCACAAAAGACTGAAAATTCCAAAAACCAGAATGCCTCTTCTCCTCCAAAGGATCACAACTCCTCATCAGCAAGGGAACAAAACTGGATGGAGAATGAGTTTGATGAATTAACAGAAGTAGGCTTCAGAAGGTGGATAATAAACTCCTCCAAGCTAAAGGAGGATGTTCTAACCCAATGCAAGGAAGCTAAGAACCTTGATAAAGGCTAGAGGAATTGCTAACTATAATAACCAGTTTAGAGAAGAGCATAAATGACCTGATGGAGCTGAAAAGCACAGCACAAGAACTTCATGAAGCATACACAAGTATCAATAGCTGAATCAATCAAGTGGAAGAAAGGATATCAGAGATTGAAGATCAACTTAATGAAATAAAGCATGAACACAAGAGTAGAGAAAAAAGAATGAAAAGAAACCAACAAACCTTCCAAGAAATATGGGACTATGAGAAAAGACCAAACCCACATTTGATTGGTGTACCTGAAAGTGATGGGAAGAATGGAACCAAGTTGGAAAACACACTTCAGGATATTTATCTGGGAGAACTTCCCCAACCAAGCAAAACAGGCCAACATTCACATTCAGGAAATAGAGAACACCACAACGATACTCCTTGAGAAGAACAACCCCAAGACACATAATTGTCGGATTCACCAAGGTTGAAATGAAGGAAAACATGTTAAGGGCAGCTAGAGAGAAAGGTCAGGTTACTCACAAAGGGAAGCCCATTAGACTAACAGCAGATCTCTCTGCAGAAACCCTACAAGCCAATATTCAACATTATTAATGAAAATGATTTTCAACCCAGAATTTCATATCCAGCCAAAGTAAGCTTCATACGTGAAGAAGAAATAAAATCCTTCACAGATAAGCAAATGCTGAGGGATTTTGTCACTACCAGGCCTGTCTTACAAGAGCTCCTGAAGGAAGCACTAAATATGGAAAGGAAAAACCGGTACCAGCCACTGCAAAAACAAACTAAAATGTAAAGACCATTGACACTATGAAGAAACTGCATCAACTAATGGGCAAAATAACCAGCTAGCATTATAATGACGGGATGAAATACACACATAACAATATTAACCTTAAATATAAATGGGCTAAATGCCCCAATTAAAAGGCACAAACTTGATAAAGAGTCAAGACCCATCAGAGTGCTGTATTCAGGAGACCCATCTCACATGCAAAGCCACACATAGGCTTAAAATAAAGGGATGAAGGAATATTTACCAAGCAAATGGAAAACAAAAAATAAAATAAATAAAGCAGGGGTTGTAATTCTACTGTCTGATAAAACAGACTTTAAACCAACAAACATCCAAAAAGACAAAGAAGGGTGTTACATAATGGTAAAGGGATCAGTGCAACAGGAAGAGCTAACTATCCTACATATATACGCACCCAATACAGGAGCACCCAGATTCATAAAGCAAGTTCTTAGAGACCTTCAAAGAGACTTATATTCCCACACAATAATAATGGGAGACTTTAACACACCACTGTCAATATTAGACAGATCAACGAGACAGAAAATTAATGAGGATATTCAGGACTTGAACTCAGCTCTGGACCAAGCAGATCTAACAGACATCTACACAACTCTCCACTCGAAATCAACAGAATATCAATTCTTCTCAGTATCACATAGCACTTATTCTAAAATGGACCACATAATTGGAAGTGAAACACTCCTCAGCAAATGCAAAAGAATGGAAATCATAACAAACCGTCTCTCAGACCACAGTGCAATCAAATTAGAACTCAGGATTAAGAAACTCACTCAAAACCACACAACTACATGGAAACTGAACAACCTGCTCCTGAATGACTACTGGGTAAATAAGAAAATTAAGGCAGAAATAAATAAGTTATTTGAGAACAATGAGAACAAAGACACAATGTACCAGAATCTCTGGGACACAGCTAAAGCAGTATTTAGAGGGAAATTTATAGCACTAAATGCCCACAGGAGAAAGCAGGAAAGATCTAAAGTCGATACCCTAACATCACAATAAAAAGAACTAGAGAAACAAGAGCAAACAAATTCAAAAGCTAGAAGAAGACAAGAAATAACTAACATCAGAGCAGAACTGAAGGAGATAGAAACATAAAAAACCCTTCAAAAAATCAGTGAATCCAGGAGCTGTTTTTTTGAAATGATTAACAAAATAGACAGACCACTAGCCAGACTAATAAAGAAGAAAAGAGAGAAGAATCAAACAGACACAATAAAAAACAATAAAGGAGCGATCACCACTGATGTCACAGAAATACAAACTACCATCAGAGAATGCTATAAACACTTCTATGCAAATAAAGTAGGAAATCTAGAAGAAATGGATAAATTCCAGGACATACACACCCTCCCAAGACTAAGCCAGGAAGAAGTCAAATTCCTGAATAGACCAATAACAAGTTCTGAAATTGAGATAGTAATTAATAGCCTACCACCAAAAAAAGCCCAGGACCCGACGGATTCACAGCCGTACTCTACCAGAGATACAAAGAGGAACTTGTACCATTCCTTTTGAAACTCTTCCAAACAACAGAAAAAGAGGGACTCCTCCCTAACTCATTTTATGATGCCAGCATCATCCTGATACCAAAACCTGGCAGAGACACAACAAAAAGAGAAAATTTCAGGCCAATATCCTTGATGAATATCTATGTGAAAATCCTCAATAAAATACTAACAGACCGAATCCAGCAGAACATCAAAAAGCTTATCCACCACAATCAAGTCATTTTCATCCCTAGAATGTAAGGCTGGTTCAACATATAAAAAACAATAAATGTAATCCATCACATAAACAGAACCAACAACAAAAACCACATGATTTTCTTAACAGATGCAGAAAAGGGCTTCAACACCTCTTCATGCTAAAAACACTCAATAAACTAGGTATTGATGGAACATATCTCAAAATAATAAAAGCTATTTATGACAAACCCACAGTCAATATCATACTGAATGGGCAAAAGCTGGAAGTGTTCCCTCTGAAAACTGGCACAAGACAAGGATGCCCTCTCTCACAACTCGTATCAACATAGTAGTGGAAGTTCTGGCCAGGGCAATCAAGCAAGAGAAAGAAATAAAGGGTATTCAAATAGGAATAAAGGAAGTCAAATTATCTCTGTTTGCAGATGACATGATTGCATATTTAGAAAACCCCATTGTCTCAGCCCCAAAACTCCTTAAGATGATAAGCAACTTCAGCAAAGTCTCAGGATACAAAATCAATGTGCAAAATTCACAAGCATTCCTATACAACAATAATAGACAGAGAGTCAAATCATGAGCAAACTCCCATTCACAATTGCTACAAAGAGAATAAAATACCTAGGAATCCAACTTACAAGGGATGTGAAGGATCTCTTCAAGGAGAACTACAAACCACTGCTCAAGGAAATAAGAGAGGACACAAACAAATGGAAAACATTTCATGTTCATGGAAGGGAAAATCAATATTATGAAAATGGCCACAATGCCCAAAGTAATTTATAGATTCAACGCTATTCCCATCAAGCTACCATTGACTTTCTTCACAGAATTGGAAAAAAAACTACTTTAAATTTCATATATAACCCAAAAAGAGCCCGTATAGCCAAGACAATCCTAAGCAAAAAGAAAACAGCTGGGGGCATCACACTTCCTGACTTCAAACTATATTACAAGGCTACAGTAACCAAAACAGTATGACACTGGTACCAAAACAGATAGATAGACCAATGGAATAGAACAGAGGCCTCAGAAAAAACACCACACTTCTACAACCATCTGATCTTTGACAAACCTGACAAAAACAAGCAACGGGGAAAGGATTCCCTATTTAATAAATGGTGTTGGGAAAACTGGCTGGCAATAGGGAGAAAACTGAAACTGGCCCCGTTTGTTTCCACTTATGCAAAAATTAATTGAAGATGGATTAAAGATATAAGCCTAAGACCTAAAACCATAAAAAACTCTGGAAGAAAACCTAGGCAATACCATTCAGGACATAGGCATGAGCAAAGACTCCATGACAAAAACACCAAAAGCAATGGCAACAAAAGCCAAAATTGACAAATGGGATCTAATTAAAATAAAGAGCTTCTGCACAGCAAAAGAAACTATCGTCAGAATGAACAGGCAACCTACAGAATGGGAGAAAAATTTTGCAATCTATCTATCTGACAAAGGGCTAATATCCAGAGTCTAAAAGGAACTTAAACAAATTTACAAGAAATAAACAACCCCATCAAAAAGTGGGCAAAAGAGATGAACAGATACTTTCCAAAAGAAGACATTTATGCAGCCAACAAATATGTGAAAAAAAGTTCATCATCACTGGTCATTAGAGAAATGCAAATCAAAACCACAATGAGATATAATCTCATGCCAGTTAGAATGACGATTATTAAAAAGTCAGGAAACAATAGATGCTGGAGAGGATGTGGAGAAATAGGAACGTTTTTACACTGTTGGTGGGAGTGTAAATTAGTTCAACCATTGTGGAAGACAGTGTGGCAATTCCTCAAGGATCTAGAACTAGAAATACCATTTGACCCAGCAATCTCATTATTGGGTATATACCCAAAGGATTATAAATAATTCTACTATAAAGACACATGCACACATATGTTTATTGCAGCACTATTCACAATAGCAAAGACTTGGAACCAACCCATGTTAGACTGGATAAAGAAAATGTCGCACATATACACCATGGAATACTATGCAGCCCATAAAATAGAATGAGCTCATGTCCTTTGCAGGGACATGGATGAAGCTGGAAACCATTATTCTCAGCAAACTAACACAGGAACAGAAAACCAAACACTGCATATTCTCACTCACAAGTGGGAGTTGAACAATGAGAACATATGGGCACAGGGAGGGGATCATCAAACACTGGGACCTGTTGGGGCATAGGGAGCAAGGGGAGGGATAGCATTAGGAGAAATACCTAATGTAGATGAGGGGTTGATGGGTGCAGCAAACCACCATGACACATGTATACCTATGTAACAAACCTGCAAGTTCTGCATGTGTATCCCAGAACTTAAAGTATAGTAATAAAAAAAGAAATACCTAGTTGAATGAAGATATATTTGCATATTAAATAATGTCAGACAGTGGCTTATTGACTTGATGGTTGATATTGAAAGCCATAGGAAAGAAGAGAAAAGAAGATAAAAATAGCATTTGAAAGTCTAAAACCATTCTATACTTATACGATATACTCTTGTCTCTGTGCAAAGTCAAATCATTGTAGGCTAGTAAGGAGGTAACAACTTAGTTGAGCATGCCATAAATTAACTCCAAACAGCAAAGCCAAAAGGCTAAACTCAACTTTAAAAATGATCTCTTGGCTCAGACTTCAATAACCAGAGAAATGGCAATGGGTTAATCCTTCACTTGTTGTAGGCCAAAGATAGAGATGTGGCCCTGATTGTTCCCAGAAGCATACAAAAAAGCATGCTTGTGTGAAGGTATTCACAATAAATAATTAGTGAGGGCATGTTCATGAGGATGGGGACAAATTAAATTACAGCATGAAGATCAAAGCAATAACTTAAAGAAATCTATTATTTTTGAGAATAATCACAACCACCCAAAGCATACTAAGATTCGGGGCAATTGGGCTAAACAGCTGTTGAACCTAAATCCTCCTCTTCATAGTAAAGCACTATCTACGAAACAGGTTACAAGGCAGGTGACCTTTGGGAGGGTCTATTATGCATCCTTGACATTCAGGGAAGGATGGTCAAAAGGAAGATTTTACCTCTCCAGAAAGAAATTTGCACAGGAAACAAAGCTGAAAAAGATGCATTGTAGTAAATGAATATTGAAGAAGAGCTATTAGTGCCACATATTTTAAGCATTATGGCAATAGTCATAGGGTGGAGCTTTTTTTCCACTATAAGAGAAAAGGGGCCAAAAAATAATTCATTATTGATTATTGGCCACATGGAAATGAAAACACTTTTACTATTAATTTCTTTTTGGAAAGAAAAAGGAAGACAAAGCATTCAACTCTCAAGCTTTTAAGGTAATACTCAATTCAGTAAATACAAGTAATAAGACCAATATTTTAAAACTGGCTGCATTATGGCTAGTTATGAGGGAAAAAGGAGAAAAGAAAGACAGGGAAGGGAAAGAGAGAAGAAAATAAGATGAGCACCTTCCATTATGACTTCTTCTCCCAGACTCTTCAACCCTGCTCAGCCCCACAGGAGTAACTATGGGGTAGCCCTGACTCACTCGTCCCACAAGCAACCCTGAACTCTTCCTCTTCTACCCACCACCACATTCGTGTTAGTAAAAGAAAGTTATTCCTCAGGAGTTTGAGAGCATCCAGGCTAATGTGGTGAAATCCCATCTCTACTAAAAGTAAAAAATTAGCCTGTTGTAGAGGCACTTGCCTGTAGTCCCAGCTACTGGGGAGGCTGAGGCAGGAGAATCGCTTGAACCCAGGAGGTGGAGATTGCAGTGAGCTGAGGTCGCGCCACTGTGCTCCAGACTGGGTGACAGAGTGAGACTCCATCTCAAAAAAAAAGAAAAAGAGAGAGAGAGAGAAAGTTATTCCAGTTATTCCAGAAAGTTACTCCTAGTAGCACTCTCGTCAGCTAAGTTTAACCACTTTCACATCCCTGAGCAGTCCAAAATGGGTAAACTTAAACAGGTCCCCATTTACACTCCTCAACCCACTGTATTTTCATCTCTCCACAGAATGTTTCTTTTCTCCATTTTATCTCAGGAGAGATGGCGTCCTCTTACATGTTTAAGCCTGACCCCTCTACCTTTGTCTTGGAGAGTTTCTCTATGGCTGTATCCCTTCAACCAGCTCCTTTCTCTCTAAGCAGTCAAATTACATAACAGAAGCAGTGTGCTGTTGTCTGAATGTTGGTATCTCCTCAAAATTTATATGTTGGAACCTAATACCCAACATGATGGTATTAAGAAGTGGGGTCTTTGAGAAGTGATTATGTCATGAGGGCTCTGCCCTAATGAATAAGATTAGTGCACTTATAAAAGAGATTGGGGGAAACACTATGTCCCCTTTCCCTTTCACCTTGTGAGGACACAGCAAGAAGGTGCCATCTATGGAACAAAGCAAGCCCTCACCAGATACTAAATCTGTTTGCAACTTGATCTTGGAGTTCACAGTCTCCAGAACAGCAACCAAAAAGTAACTGTTGTTTATCAATTACTCAGTCTTAAGGTATTTTGTTATAGCTACCTGCACAAACTAAGACACAATAATGAGGTAAAACATTTGTATGGTATTAATGCTTTCCCACTTTTAATCTTTGAGAGGTAAGATGACTCACCAATCCTCACACAAGTAAGCAGTGGCAGAGTGAGGACTCAAACTGGAGCCTTGCAGTTCCAGGCCCAGGCCAACAGCTGGACCATCTCCTTGAGATCACTGTAGGAGAGCTTCCCAACTGCTGAGTGCTGGGTTGGAGGAGTACTGAATTACTAAATCCCTGCAGACATCCTAAGAGTCTTGCAAAGTTGAGATGTTGGGAGGCCCAGGGCCCTCTTCTGCCACTGCAGTCTTACTCATTGACACCAAGATACTTTACAAATACAACCATTTTCCACAAATGCCATGATTTGAATGAGGCTGGGACATGCCAGGGTGATCAATCATCTCAGTTTTCCCAGCAGTTTCCTGATTTTAGCACTAAAAGTTCTAAAGTTCAGCATCCTCAGTCCTGAACATACAGGAATGGTTGGTCACCTTAGGAAAGTGCAGACCTGCAGCTGTCTATGCCTCTCCAAGGGTGCATCCCATACACTGCTGTTTATTACCAGACTTCAAATTCACTCAATAAACATTTATACAGTCCCTACTAAAGTCAAGGGTGTTATGCTGGGCATGAGGACGCAAAATGAACAATCCATGTCCCTACTCTCAAGGTGCTTGAAGTCCAGTGGGGAAGATGTGCAAATGTCCAAATGTGCACAACACAAAATGAAGTGTGATTTTAAACAAACAAACAAAACACCGCCCATCCACCCCCAAACAACAACAACAACAACAACAACAACAACAAACCCTGTGTATTCTTACAGCCAAAGGAAGACAAGAGTTTCAGGAAAGAGAGGCTAAGGAACATCTGGAAGGGCAGGGACTAAGATGAGTCCACTGGATTTGAAGCCTAGAAGTGAGGAGAGAGCAATTCAAATAGAATATCAAGGGCAGAAATTAGCAGGGAGTGAAACCACAGCCAGAGCTACCCTCAAACCCTTAACCCAGAGGATTCCACTTTTGATCACGAATGAAAAACTGGTACCAGACTAGCCCTCCCACCATAAACAACTAGAAAACTGGACAAAGTATATGAATCATCATTAGGCATTGCACAACTGGCAACTGTCAGCACTGAAAGAACGTAAACAAGAAAAGATTAGCCCAGTGATAGACTCCATTCGGTAAATGGAGGCATTTACCAAACCCTGGCTTGGGGAAAGAAAGGCCAGCAAACCATAGTGATCACACTGAGCAGAGGAGACAAAGATCAGAGATGAGGGAGGCAGCCTCCTTACCTCACTGTCTTTACTCTGCTTTTTCTTCAAGTCATGAATTCCCCCCTGACACTATACTTTTTATTTGTTGTTGTTTGCTGTCTCTGTTTGACTCCCTCCTCAGGATGTAATCTTCATGAGGGCTGGGCAGAGGTACTCTTTATGTTATTCATTGATGTTTCCTTAAATGGTGTATGTAATCAATGCTCAATACATGCTTTTGAGTGATTGAAACCAAAAGAGAGAGAGTAATGAGGAAATAAAGGCAGGAAACAGACATTTTCAAGATGTGTATAGGTGAGGTCAGGAGTTCAAGACCAGGCTGGCTAATATGGTGAAACTCCATCTCCACCTAAAAAAAAGATAGAAAAATTAGCCAGGTGTTGTGGTGAGTACCTATAATCCCAGCTACTTGGGAGGCTGAGGCAGGAAGATCACTTGAACCTGGGAGGTGGGGATTGCAGTGAGCTGAGATGACACCACTGTACTTCAGTCTGGGCAACAGAGTGAGACTCCATCTCAAAAAAGAGAGAAATGTATAGGTGAGGAGAAAGGAGAGATAAGTCGGAACCACAGTAATATCATAGAGTTTAAGGAAGGACATTTTGTGAAGAGAGGGGGTATATGACGCATAAACATGTTGAGGGGTCCAGGTTTCATAAGGTAGCAGGCTGATGGGCTGTAGCCTCTAAAGATCTTTCCGGGCTGGTCCAAAGGTTGAGAGTTATCTTGATTGATTGTTCAGAGTCAGTTGTGGATGAAACTCCTTGTTTTACTCTTTTTCCTCTTCTTACTGCTACATTTGACTAGTCAAAAAAAAAAAAAAAAAGAATAAAAAAATAAAGATCTTGCTAAAGACTGGAGGTTTGGATGGTCAGTAGGGATGAAATTACAGGACAGCAATTGGGCACAGTGGTTCATCCTTGTTATCCCAACACTTTGGAAGGGCAAGGTGGGAGGATTGCTTCAGGCCAGGAATTTGAGAACAGTCTGGGCAACTTAATGAGACCCTGTCTCTACCAAAAAAAAAGAAGAAGAAAAGAAGGAAGGAAGGAAGGAAGGAAGGAAGGAAGGAAGG
>NW_016807367.1:866549-868569 GCF_001698545.2 Rhinopithecus bieti
GAAGGAAGGAAGGAAGGAAGGAAGGAAGGAAGGAAGGAAGGAAAGAAAGAAGGAAGGGAGAAAGGGAGTGAGGGAGGAAGGAAAGAAGGAAGGGAGAGAGGGAGGGAGGAAGGAAGGAAGAAAGAAAGAAAAGAAAGAAGAAAGAAAGAAAAGAAAGAAAGAAAGGAGAGAGCTAGAAAGTTATAATGTTGATTAGAAAGAAATTTCACAATGTAAGATTGAGTTCACTATCTCTATATAACAAACCACCTCACACTAAGTGGCTTAAAACTGTAAAAATTTATTATTTCTGTCACTTCTGCATTTGGGTTGGGAAATGTCCAAGACATTTCTTTATTCACATGTCTGAATCCTCAGCTTGTATGGCTGGAACAGCTGGGGACTGGCCAGGCCTCTGTGTCTCTAAGTAGCCTCTTACATGGCTAGCTTGAGCTTCCTCACAGCATGGACGCCCAGGGTAACCAGGTATCACAAATGGCATCTGAATTCCCAAAAGAAGGAAGCGGAAGCTACCAATTCTGTTAAGGCCTGGGCTCAGAAGTCCCAGAAGTCACTTTCACCACACTCTGTCACAAGGCCAGCCCAGATTTCAGAGGAAGGGAAATAGATTAAAATTCTTGATGTGTGAGGCAGCCAGCATGAGTGTTCCGAGAATGCAACAATTTTAGGAGCCATGTTTGGTGCTAGCTACCATGAAGGCTTAGAAAGAAGCATTACAAAATGACAATAAAGACCTGGCAGGGTGGCTCATGCCTGTAATACCAGCACTTTGGGAGGCCAAGGCAGGTGGATTGCTTGAGCCCAGGAGTTGGAGACCAGACTGAGCAACATGGCAAAACACTATCTCTACAAAAAAAAAATACAAAAATTAGCTGAGTGTAGTGGCAAATGCCTGTAATTCTAGTTTCTCAGGAGGCTGAGGTGGGAGGGTCACTTGAACCTGGGAGGTCGAGGCTGCAGTGAGCCATAATCACACCGCTGCCTCCAGCCTGGGTGATAGCGTGAGACCCTGTCAAAAAAAAAAAAAAAGAAAATGAGGCCACACCAGTGGCCCAGTAAAATAGAGATTATATAGAGACAATAGATTATTGTCCCTAGAGCCTAAAACATCAAGAAACTGAAGGGTTGCAATGTAATTGATGAGAACACCTGAATACCAATGGATGCTAGTGTATGAGACGCAGACACTGAAGTCACTGAGGAAGATGGACATGTGCTCAGCAAGATGTGGAGTGAGGATGAAAGAGATGGAGGGAGGCTGCCATGAGTGGATGCTGGACTTTAGAAGAGAAGTAGTAGGATAACCTGGAATTAGCAGAGTTCAGGGAGGCAACCCCCTCACCTCAGCCCATGAGCAAGAAGAGTGACCTCTGCTGGACAAGGTTGGTAAGGGACTCTCATGACAGAAATCCAGGTTTTAGTCAAATTGGTAAGAGACCAAATTGCAAATGTAAAAACGATAGAGAGATTCCTCATGGGAAAGGGCAAGTGATAGAAAGATGCAACTGGGTAAAATGTGGTACTGAAATCCTCCAGACAAATGTGGGAATAGAGATTTGCTGGGAGAGCAAATTTAGGACCATGTGAGGGGAACATAGAATGGAAGAAGATGAATATTAGCAAGTAGGATGGAATGTCTCTCATTCTTGCATTTATTCATTCATGAGGAGAGGAACAGGTAGACGTTTGTTTAATTATCCAGGTTGGTGTCAAGATTTTCATCTAGTTCGTTGCTTCTGAGTGTGGAATCATCACTTCGTTTCCTTAGCTTCCTTTAGGTTGATCTTGAGAGTGGGCACTAAAGTTTGGGGAATAGGGAGGAAAGTGAAAGGCAAGGAAAGTTTATATCAGAGAAGACTCACAGAGATTAATAATAAAAAAAGTTCAAGTAATGATATCCGACTATAAATCCATATCTAAAATTCGAAACACCATCTCCTTGCCCCCAAGAAGGAGGAAATCAGTATTTAGTACAAAGATCTGGCCAATTTATTTAAAATGCATGTGCTCTCTCTCTCTC
>NW_016807367.1:868898-886650 GCF_001698545.2 Rhinopithecus bieti
TCTCTCTCTCTCTCTCTCTCTCTCTCTCTCTCTCTCTCTCAGAAAGAAGGCGCAAGAAGTAAGACATTATGCGACATTTTGATTGACCAAAAGAAAACCGAACTAATGCAGTGTCATGTCAAAATGCATTTTTTGCTGTTACACAACTCGAGCCAAAAAGGATTGCAAAGTATTTTACATACACACTGCTCTCGTACTCTGCGAGCTAGGTAGTGGAAAGCACAACTGTCAACACGGCACCCCCCATTCTCTAAAAGGGGCACACTTACTGAATTTTAATTTTTGCCGCCTTTACAATGTTTGAAGTTTGAAATGGAAAGTACACAGCTTCTTTCATTAGGGAACAAGGGGATGGTAATGAAATAGGGTGGTTGTTATCTGAATTAAATATTTTCCTGTTTATTTTGTTTGGTGATTTTCTTTTTTCTCTGAAGAGGCAAAAGACTCCAATTATGGCTTAATGGAAGTTGTTACTCAATGAGAACAATCCATTCACGGTGGTGAAGAAAAGCACATAGGTACCTTCATCAGTTTGATCTGGTCTAAATGGCATTCTTCCTTAGAGCAGGCAGAGAGGTGAGCAAGATTCGATGGACTTTCAGAACACGTCATTGAGAGGAACTTTCTCTCTCCTCTGATCCCAACACCACAGGCCTGGAGGAAGGTAGTTTTTGCTTTTCTGAGTGGGCCGTGGTCACCAGGGAGGCTTGAGAGCATTCGGTCTCCTCTTTATCGCTAAATAAAATAAGACATCTGCCAACCTGCCTAACTAACACCTTAAGCCCAGACAGAAAGTCATCTGGCATCTATCCAACTTCTCTGAGTCACTGAAATGACTTGTTTAAGATAACCTGGTCAGGAGCAGCTGCAGGAAAATCACTTACTCCTCCTATACAGCAATGTCCCCTGGGCACAGATTCCCTCCTTTCATGAACAAAGGTGATTCACTCCATACTCACATCCATTGCTCAGGCCAAAGTTGGGTTAAAAACAAAATTAATATCCGGCATCATTTCTTGAAAAAATGTTTCGATAAAATGAACTTCTTCCTCTCACTCCTTAGATCATGGGAATTGCTTGCCTGACAGAACATGAGAATTGTGAGGAAAAGTCTCTAATTTTCCTACACATTTGCTAACAATCTTTTCGCATTGTCCCTAGAGAATCTAATACTTAGCATACTTCCCTGCAACCTTAGTTCATGTCCAGGCCTTTTATGCCAAACCAATCCATTATACTTCCTTTCTAGAGCCAAGAGGAGTGGACATTTGTTTTTTCGGTCACTCAGTGTACGTATACCCTACTTCGTATAACTGCAGTGAGGGGAACACCTGTCACTCATTCTTGGTCCCTGTGGCTCAAAGGCATCACTCCATCCAGACCTAGAATGGTCAGTGCATGATCACACTTTCCTGGGCACTGCAACTGGGTCCAAGGTAGGTAAATGACCAAGTCAGAGCCCATAAGGAGCAGTGAGTTCGAGCAGATACTTCTAGGAAAGAGACTTTCTTCCTGTGCTGAATTTGAGAGGGCAAAGAAGTTAGAGCTGTGCCTTCATTTGCTACAATATAGTCTGTGATGAAAGCTACCCCAGCAGGAGGAGTTTCTGAGAAAGAGAGAGTAACCAAGTCCTGAATATGCTGTTAGAGCTCTGAATACAGGAAGGCCTGAAGCAAGCCAATTCCTGGGCTTTTCAAAGAGTCATTAGTCCTCTTTTTATCTTAAGGCAGGATTTTTCAACCAAAAGGGTCATACCTGGCACTCCAAGTATCATCCCAGAGCCCGGTTTTCTAGATGCTAGCCATATTTACATGCTCTTTCCTTTGCATGTTAAAATGATCCTCTTCTCAGAGTCTCCAACAAATGTCCCCTGGTTGAAGCCATCCTCACTCATTCTGTGCAATCCAGTGGTGAAGCATAAGTTCTTCCCATGTTGACAACATCTTCTGTATCTTTCTCTTCTTCCCATTCATCCATTTTCAATCCAGCAATGATTTACAGAGAGCTCAGTACATGCCCTTAGAAGGCATGAGGGATGGGCAGCCTCAGCCTCCTCAGCCTCAGCCTCAGCCTCAGCAAATACACGTAATTGCAGAACAGGTGGTGTTCACCAGGACAGGAGAATGCAAAAAGTGATGCGGAGCACAGAGCAGGGGTCCTGGTTGGAAGGACTGGGGCTCTTAGCATGTCTCCAGCCCTCCAAAGATCTTCCATAAGGTTGGACATTTGAGCAAGAGAGCATTTTCCATCTTCCCTCATGCTCACTTTTCATTCTTATATATTGAGAGATAACTATTTTGGAATACAGAAGAAGTATCCCAGGCAGAAATTCATTCCACTTGGAACATACATTTATGAGTATATCTACCATACGCCTGGCATTTTCTGGGCCCTGAGAACAGAGTACCTTAGTGTCACAGAACTTATGCTCTAGTGGGAGAGACAGGCCACAAACAAGTAAAACATAAATATCTAATTGATATCAGATGCTTAAATGAAAACTAGAGTATGGTAGAGAGATTAGAGCACGGTAGAGGGATAGAGACACTTGGCTGGAGTTGAGGTGTGGGCCTGTCTCAGGTAAGGTGATGAGAGAAAGCCTCTTTGAAAAGAATGTCATTTTTGCAGGAACACAAATTAACTGAGGCTGTATGTCATATGAATAGCTGGGGAAGGAACATTTCAGGCAGAGAGAAGAGCAACTGCAAAAGTCCTGAAAGATCCAACTTCTCCATCAGGCGCTGTAGACACAGGGCCTATAATACTTTTAGGGACACACAGAAATGTTTTAATTCTTTCCAAATCAGAAGAAAAAATGAACTTTCAGGTCCAAAAAATGTTTTAATACATAATATTTGTATGTTCATCTTTATATCCATGCAGTGGTAGAATATAATTTTGATTTTTTTTTCTTTTGTACTGGAGGAATGGGCCCACGAAAGTCACAGGGCAGCTCTGGGCTTGTTAGGAGACGGGCAAGGCTATGTGAGCAGAGGAATCAGGGTGGAGGGATGGTGGCAGGCAGTGAGCTCTGATGTGCAGGCAGGGATACAGGCAGGTGGAACATTAGGTCTGGAAAGCTGGATTTGGGTTTGGGAGGTAGGCAGCTAAAGGGGAAGAAGAGAGGAAAAGAAAAAACCTGAGCGCTCAGATTTTTTGATTTTGCTAAAGTCCGCAATTGGAACATTGAATATTTCTGACCACTTCAAGCAAGGGGTTTCTAATGACTTTTTCATTTTTCACCAATTTAAATGAATGACTTCTTGTAGGTTACCAACTCCACCTGAATCTTGAGATCATCTTCTGTTGGATCTAAGCTTGATGTTTTCCTTCTGACCTTCTACCCTGCTCCATTGTGGGACAGAATAACAACTTAGAATGATGTTGAGCCATTTTGTGATATTCAAATGCCATAAAAATGTGGGTTGTTGTCAGTATGGTTAATAATAATAAGTAATAATGCTTCTGCCCATGGATGGACTCGGCTTAGAGACAAATAACCTTTTATGCTGGCTCGCCTACCTAGTGTCCATACCCAGCATAATCAGGAATCTCTCAGCCACAACCAATATTTCAGGATTTGTCACACTGTGTTGTGAACTCATAATGTTTATGACACTGCTTGTAGCTTCTCATTTACTAATACCAGTGATATTTAAAGCTCTTAATAGTAAAGGCCTGAGCCACTTGCTGCATCATCCCTTTGCTTTCCTACATCCTGTTGAGACAATTGAGGTCATCTCTCATTTTCTATTGTGCATACTCATATTTAACATGACCTAGTGGAACTGGAGCCTGTGCCAGCAAGCTGGGAACTCCCAGCATCCCCCAGACCTCTCAAGGTCCTTTGCAAAGCTGGCTGTTTGAGCAAGGAAACCTTTTTTTCCGCCTCTCTTCTTAGAAGGAAATAAGTTGGGATGCCTGAAAGTCTGTGAGGTCAAAAGGGCTCATGGATTTTGTTAGAGCTTCTTTAGGAAGTCGTTTTTTATTGCAATCCTCCTGTATGGGCAAATACCAAATTTAAAATAATGTAAAAGGGCTTCTGAATTTTAGGATTAGGGAGGACTATACAGGAAGGAGGACAATCAGTTTTAATGATACCTAGGGGTAAGAAGAGCTCTATTACATGCCTACTGTCCCAAAACGTAAACTTGTAAAACTACGTTTACTTCTGTAAACATTATCAGAGAAAGTGACAGAAAGATGTAGAGAAAAAGAAATTGTTTAAGCGTCTCTACTTTTTGAGCCTCATCTGATTTCTGACAGATACAGCTTCCAGATGGAAAAGCCCGTGGATAAACCAAGAAGCCCCCTTTAGGACCCTTTTCAACTATAGGTTAATTTTCAGTGGAAATTCAAATTCACCCATGTTGCAGTTCCAGAATTCAGAAAGAAATGAAAGCGTTGCTGATAGTTCTGCTTTGAAGATGTCTTATCAGGTAATAATGGTCCTGGGCATCTCTTTATTATTATTATTATTATTTTCTTCAACATTATCTATCATTTGCAAATAAGTGAGCCACACAAATGACGCTAGAACCCCAATCCCTGAGGGTCCCTGAGAAAATGAGATGCAGCCTAAAATACTCGAATTGTGCAATTGGAGAAAGCCCCCCAGCAGCCTGGTACTTAGAGTAACGGAGGTGATTTTCTCGTGCGCCTTCACCTGTCCACTGCATCTGGTCCGGGTGCAGGGCACGGTGAAAGGGCAGGCCTCAGAGGAGAACAGCAAGGATGCAGGAAAGGAGACTGAGGGGTGCGAGGGCTGCTCTCTGCCAGTATTTGGAGGATAGTCATGTAAAAGAGCAAACCTATGCTCTGTGGCTTCAGATGGCAAAATAAAGCGCAGACAGTGGAAATGCTAGATTACCTTTTTTCATTTTTTTAATTATGGTAAAATAAACATAACAATTTACCGTTTAAAACATTGTAGATGTACAGCTCAATGGCATTAAGGACATTCATGCCGAGGTACACCATCTATCTCCGGAACTTTTTCATCCGCAAATGGAAACTCCATACCCATTAAACAATAACTCTCAATTTTCCCCCTTTCCCAGCCCCTGGCAACCACCATTCTACTTTCCATCTTTATGAATTTGACTACTCTAAGTGTCTCATATGAGTGGAATCATACAGTATTTGTCCTTTCATGTCTGACTTCTTTCACTTAGCATAATGTCTTCCAAGCTCATCCATGTCATAGCATGGGACAGGATTTCCCTCCTTTTAAGGCTGAATAATATTGCACTGTATGTATATATCACATTCTATTTGCTCATGTATCTGTCAGTCAATGGGCATTTGGTTTGTTTCCACGTTTTAGGTACTGTGAATAATGCTGCTGTGAACGTAGATGTACAAATATGTTTGGATTCCTGCTTTCAATTCTTTTCGATATATACTCTGAAGTAGAATTACTGGATTACATGGCCATTCTATATGTAATTTTTTAAGGAGACACAGTGGCTCTACCATTTCATATTCACAACAGCAATGCACAAGGATTCTGACTTTTCTACATCTTCAGCAACACTTGTTATTTTATGCTCTTAATTTTTTAGATAATGGCCATCTAATGGGTATAAAGGGAAATGCTAGATTTTGACTGACTCTAAGAAACAATGATCTCACAATAAGATCTGTCCAATTAGGGTCTGCCTCATTACTAAGTACGATCAAATCAGAAGTTAGTCTAGATGAATGCAAGTTTAGTTCCAAAATTGAGAGTCTGTGAATTGTGACACAATGGTATTGGAGGACTTTATTATTTTGTCTATTTTCTGGTCTGATGCATATAAGAATAATGCATAATTGCAATGGTTTGTTGGGAGTTACATGTATATAACACATGATCATCACAAACTGATGATCCACAGATCGGACCAGCAGATGTATTTTGTTGAGTATATATGTCTCAAAACTTGGAGATTCTCAATAAAATTTAGATATTCCGCTTCTCCTATAAGATGGGAAAACACAGCAACAATGGGCTTACAGTCCCTGGAATGAGAAACAGGAGGTTCCCTCCTCACCGTCCTGCTCAACAGTGTGTAACCTGCTGCCCCCAGCCTGGTTGTCCATTTAGACAAACTACCCAATTATAAACAAGTGGTAGATGCCAGTGACTTATGTACCTTAAGAGCTTTCCATAAGATACAAGCTCTTTGACCAAAGCATTTGAAACAGGAGAATATTACCACATTTATCATTTTTTCCAATATTCATATATTTAATTATTTTGTTTTGTTAATTTTTAAACAAAAGTAACTAGTGAAGTCTAAGCTGTTACCCTTAGAGCCTTTTACAAAAATGGTCATCACTTGCCATTATGATATTTGTTCCATAAGAGCAAGGGCCATGGATATTTTCTCACACAGTATACTCAAAGTTTAGGTTGTATGATAACATTAGCCATTACTATGAGTACAATAATATTACTGTTTGTTGCTTTTAATAAGTTTTGAGTATATTTTGTGGTGAACTGAAAGCAGTCATCCAACTCAGTAACAGGACGACACAGGTACCTAAAATAGTGTGTGATTAAAACCATTCATTCAAAGCACATCAAGACAAGACTTGTTTTGTGACTTTAGTTCTTTCAAGGGTAAGATTTGAACCCAAGATTGGGTTAAACATTATCAAAATTTGTGTATGTGGGCTTGTTTTGTTTCGTTTGGTATAAAAATCATTTTCTGAATTCAGAGAAAGTCCTAGTTTATAAAGTAAATTTAGTTTTTGATACTATTATTCTGGCTTGCTTTCGCTTTCTTCTTCTCTTTCCTTCTTTCTTTTGATTTTTAGTTTTCCTTGCCTATCTGTTTTTTTTTTTTTTTTTTTTTTTTTTTTTTTTTTTTTTTTTTTTTTTTTGACAGTGATAAAGAAGTGTTGAAAGGGAAGAAACAGTCGTCATTCAGAACTATACTTTTCCATAGAACTATAATGTAGACTTGAAAGTAATCTGATGTGGGTTATGATTTATGTCAGATGAATGCCAAATAATTCTGGGTCATTTATTTTGTTTCAGGTACAACAATAGGGGAAGGAGAAGGAGAACAGGTTGGTTTAAAAAATCAAACCACAAAAACCTCAATAAATGTTTTATAACTGAAATTTATAACTGAATGAATGCCACAATGCCTAAAATTCCTGCTGTGAAAGTTACTGCTGTGGGATAAAGCATGGGGAATCCAGAAAGCAGAGGTAATATATTCAGATTTTTCCTCTAGCAGCCAAAGCAAATGAAAATGTTTCCCCTGGGAATCTGAGGATAGAGCCTGAAGAAGGTTCTGGGCAAAAATTCTTTGAAACCTTGCATTTTGACTTAAAGTTCATTCAGAGTTTGGACCTCATGGCATATCCCATGCCATCAGGAGCAGCAGCATATACCAGCTACTGTGCTTAAGGATTCAGTTAAATCCCACAGCAACCTCATATAGGGGAAGTACAATATTGTCATTATCCTCATCTTTAATGAGAAAAACCAGAGTACATGGTATCTCCATACATATCTTAATAAAAGTACATTTTATATTATTTCAAAGTTAAATTGCTTAACTTTCTCTCAACAAATGTATCAGCAAAAGGAGCATTCCAGAAAGATGGCCATATTTATTCTATGACATCTTTTACTTTCTGGGTATTTCAAAGGTATCCCTGTTGGTAAAAGAGGATATGCTATTTGTACCACTGAAGACATTGGCATTGAGTAGCTAATTTACTTTTGTTGCAGTTCAAAAAAAGTTTTAAATTATAGTAATAATGTATGTTTCACTGTTAAAAACTTGGAAAATAAAAGAAAAAAATGAACTCTCATTATCCTGTTAGCTATCATTTTGGGAGAAAAAAAAGCATGAGGAAACCTTGGGAAATGGAAAGGAAAAAAAAGAACAGTTATATTTTGAATAAAGAAAGATTATGGGACCATCTATCAGGAGAGGTTTAAGTGGGACACCACAGTGGTATTTCTGGTTGCTAAAAGGACCGGTACTGCTGAGAGAGCAAATGGCATCAAACATTCCAGAAGTGGAGACAGGAGAAAGGACCGAGGAAACATCAAGGAAGGGGTCTTGGAGATCAGGGTTGCCCACTCATCAGTTTTGCTTACGTCACCTTAAATTTGTTCAGAGCATGGAACTGAGATGGTCCTAGATCCTGGGGCACCAAGGCTTTCCTTTGGGAGACTGACTCTACTTGATCATTTCTCCTTCTCTGCACCCCTTCCCTGTCCTGCCCCCTGCCATAATCATCTACTAATGATGTACTTCGAATTTGTCTGAAGCCTAAATTACCTCTCACATAGCCTCATTCTCTGTTCTTACAATTCCTGGCTTGCCTGGAGAATTTCTGTACTTAAAAAAATAATCATCCCAATTTTATGGGAAATAACAAAGAAGAGTTAAGTAAAATAAGCCACGGAGTTCAGTAAACTCTATAGGGTCAGGGGTAATATCTCTATTTGCTCACTGTGGTATTCCCAGTGGTTTTGGCTGGTGCCTGGTACATAGTAGGTGTTCATTAGATATTTAGTGAATGAATGAAAGTAGATTGTATCAGTCTGGGTTCAGGCAGAGAACAGAACTCACCCCACATGACTCAAATGAAGAGCCTTTAATGAAGAACTCCTTACACAGTTGTGGGTAAGGGTAAGGAAACTAATGAGGGCTGAGAGGCATCCAGGAACTACTATCCATGGAAGGCAGTTACCAGCGCTAGGGCTGAACAGATGAGGAGAGGAAACAGTGTATTCCAAGTCCAGTGAAGTCTGCACTATGCTAGAGGCTGTAATCATGGAAAGTCAGAATTACAGTCAGAGACAAAGCATGGAAGCAGAGAGGGAGAAGAGAAGAAATATTCCTACGCTTCTCCCATCCCACTCCTCTCTTACAATTACCTTCCGTTGCCTGAATCCAGCTGTATATCAAGCCAGTCAGGGAGCTTGGGTGCTGCAGTCACTAGTGGTCAGTTCCTGGGGCAAAGAGAACGGAGTAGAGAAGAAACAACAAGCAGAGGAGGCAAATGTGGCAAAACCAGCACAATGTTACTTCACTAGCACATGGGAAATTCAATGTCCATTTCTGCATGTTTAGGCTCTGTTCACTCTTAGAGATTACTTTGCTCTCTTTAATAATGTAACAATTGATATATACATGGGAGCTTATACTTGGTTTTCAGGAAACTGGAACCAACATTTCCTGGGGAGAGCAATGGGGCATCTGGGTCTACTCCTTCCCTATCAGACAAAAAGCAGTCTCTTGGCATTTAGGACATGATGCATGGCCCATCTGTTCCTCAGGATTCTGCCTGATTGATGTAGGGAAAGCACTGTAGCTGTAATTAGGATGTCTATATCCCTCAAGTGCTAGTGGTCTAATTATGTGGCCTTAAGCAATTTCTTGCCTGGGTCATGCCTCAGTTTCCCCAGCCTTAAAGTGAAGAAAATATGGTTCACAGAGCTGACATGAAGATGAATTAGATAGTCCTTGCTGATATAGTATGTTCCTTTTTTTTTCTAGATGGAACTGTGTTGACACTCAAACACAAATACTGCTGAATACTTTATTATGCAAAAGTCACAACAAAGCTTCTCATGGACACTGCACTAAGAAGCGAACTCTCCAAAAAGCTGGAATATGTAAAAAATCAGTCAGCAACCTAAACTTCCTCTAAAACACAAACAATCTGGCACAAATGAAGCTTGAATCTCCTGGGGTGCAAATTTCTAGAGGCATGACATTTGGAAATTAAGTAATTTCTGCAATTTCTGTTGTGTTTTTCAGGACATCATTAATAGGAACTATATGGAGCCAGTTATCTGTATTCTGTGGGCCCAAGATGTGTGCCAAAGGAGCCTAGGTATGTGAAGCTTTTACACAATCATACTTATACTTCCACGGTGCAGCTTCTCTATCCTAGCCTAACTGCACATTAACTTGTTAATCCATTCCCCAGACTCTGTTTACTGAAAGGATACCTGCTGGACCAGTTGTGCTTCAGACTCCAGGACAAGGATGTGAACTTTAGTTTATCCATTCTGTTCCTTTCTGTTATTTTGGGCTATTTGTAGGAATCACTTTATTTTTTTTTTTTTTTTTGTCCCAAACACTTCACAAAATTCCATTTCTCTCATTGTTCCCCAGATATGGACTCCTGAGTGCAGTGTAAACAAGGATGAAGTTTCAGAACCTTCCTCTGTAAAAGCACCCGTCCTTCCAATATGAAAATGGCCCATGTACCTGTCATCAGGGAGCTGGACTGCGTTGAGTGACTCATGGTTTTTGCTTTAAGAGTAAGACAGTTGCAATGATACATTGACACTGGGTACCTATGAACTCCACTGAAAGACATCCTAAGACAATTGGCCAAGACTAAGTGTACAATTGCCCGACACTGAAATGGGATGTGAACTTAGGCTACCTTTTTTCATGAAGGTATGAGCACTTTATTTTGAAATGTCCACAAGGTTTCTTCTTGGAGAATGTAACACCTTTTTTAAAGGTTTCCAGTTTTTTGTCATAGTATCTACATTCTCAAGATAGAGTTCATCTATATGGTTTGGGGTTTCTTTTTGATAAATTTTAAAGTTTCTTTCTAATCCCAATAGCTATCCGTCATTCACATTTAAAAAGAACCTTTCAGGAGCTAGCAAACAATATCAAACCTACACTAAATTGTCCACACACAATATTTAAAAGCACTCAACTCCTTAAGTTTGTATATTGTGATTTCAAATGCTTCTACATCGTGGCTTACAAAGCTGGTTTGCTTAAACACTTTAAGATACATAAATATGCCTTTACATTTTCCTACATTTGAGCTCTAATTTTCTGGAATAGCCGAGAGCTCACTAGTCAGAGCTCAGCAAGCAGTGCTGCCAAAATGTTTTAGTTACTCTGACTCTCCATCTGTGGAATACCAGGGCAAAACCAAGTGATCTGCAAGGCATTTTCTGGCCATAAAGTTCTGTGGTTCTAATTTGAAGCTCTAATTTTGCCTCTTTACTAAAAATATTTAAGTAGGAAATGAAATGATGTCAAAGAGGGAGTGTATAATGGTTAACTCCCATGGCATTGCCATTTGTTTGTTGCTTTATATGAAAAGACTTTTAGTCCAATAAAAAGACATAGCCAAACTCTAGCACCAAAAGGACAAGATGGAGCTCAAGGCAACTTGGTCCTACCTTACATAACCAACTACATAAGAATTGGCATAAAAATGGGCAGTGGTGTAGTGGAATTCCAAAAATGATGGTAGACGGGGGTGACCACAGATGGCAGAGATAGTAATCATGGAAGAGAAGGTATAAGGGAAATGCATAGGAAGTTTTTTAATTGGTTTCTGCTCCCGTTATACTTGCTGATCACCCAAAATCATGAGTCTGGGTGTATAATAATTTTGTCTTTTTTTATTCTTATAACAATATTGTAGTCTAAGGAGGATGTTGCTTGACATGTAATTGGGTAAACAACTTTGTCAAGATGCCCTGGATATGTGAACCATAGTAGGGGAAGAGGCTGGGGGAAGAATGTACAAAGGGACAGATAGATGTTGCAGAGAAGCTGCATCAGAGCTGCCAGGGAGAGGGACTGTGAAATACGCCACATGCAAGAGGGGACTCACAAGGAGGCAGTAGTATGATTTGAGGCAGGACAGGATGACTAGGTCAGGCAGCAAAGAAGTACATTCACGATCAGACAAATCAGTTCGAAAATACATGAAAGTGGGGAGAAGCTGCTTAGGGGAGTTCCCATCCATGCAGATTTAAGAAAAAGGCCCAAGGAAGGGAAATGGACAGAGATGCTAAGAATCGTGACAAGTAAGGGTTTGGAGACGAGTTTTATTTCATACTGTGGTTTAAGTTAGGAGTAAGCAAGGAAGAACTGAGTGGTTCTGAGCATCAGAGCTGACAGGATGAACCAGGTGAGGGGAACACACCACAGAAATCTGGAATTTGACCAATCTAAATATGACTTTGTAATCTGAAACATTCACATCAGCTGTTGGAGGTGAAGAACTATTGGGAAGATATTTAGGGAAGGGGCCCAAGCCCATGGGTTAGATGAAAGATATCCCAAATGCCCAGAAATGTTTCCTTTGCTGATTCCATCCAGGCCCATGAAAGTACATATTACAGTAAAAGCCTACCCTTCTGTAAAGGATGGCTGGTCATCGTCACCAGATAGTGATTTATAACGTGAAGTCCAGGCCAGGAGAGACACCAGACCCATGTCTCTGCTGCTTTGGGACAGGCATTCATTATTTAAAATGTCAGACTTGGAGCATATTTGGGGTAAAGAGCGTCTCTTCTTAACTCTTGAGGCAGATGGTTCATACCCTGGAAAAGCGAGAGGGACCCTCCCTGGTTTTACTTTCCTAGAGAGTCTGAGGCTAGCAGAGACTTGGGCCCTCTGTTCAGAGTAACTGTCTTCTCCACGTGGCTGGATAACCTGTTTCAACAGACTGGATGAGTACCCTCTTTTACTTCCTGTATCCCATAAGGGATCTCATCAGAGGAGCTAATCTTGGGGTACACAGACTAACTCTCAGCTCCAGGGGCTTAGTGGGCTTCATTTTATGAAGAGGGTAAGCATGTTCACAACTGGATTCCAATACCTCTGGTGAAACCTCCATACCTGTTCATTTTTCTCTTTAACTGCATCTTAATTTCTATGGCAGTGGTTCTCAAACTTTTTGGAATCAGAATTCCTTTATACTCCTACAAGTTTTTGAGGACCCCAAAGAGCTTTTGTTTATATTGGTTATGTCTATTAATTGTTACTCATTAAAACTGTAGAATTTTAAAATTTTATTAATTAATTTATACATAACAATCAGAAACTTAATACAAGTTAATACATTTTCATAAAAAGTAACTTTTTTTTTCAAACAAAACATTTCATAAGGAGATGGGCATGGTTTTACATTTCTGAAAATCTTTGTAATGTCTGGCTTAATAGGATACAGCTGGGTTCTCATATCTGCTTCTGCATTCAATTGTGTAATATGTTGCTGTTGCTTTGGTTAAAGATTACATGAAAGAAATCCAGCTTCATGAAGATAAGGTAGTTGGAAGAGGGTGAAGCTATATTAATACCTTTGAGATAATTATGGATTACTGTCTTCTGCATACTACACAAAATCTCGATGAGTGGTAGTTTCTTTTTTTTTTTTTTTTTTTTTTTTGGAGACGGAGTCTTGCTCTGCCGCCCCAGGTCTAAGCAGTTGCACGTGGACCGGCCTCTCAGCTCACTGCAAGCTCGCCTCCCGGGTTCCACGCCTTCTCCGTGTCTCAGCCTCCCGAGTAGCTGTGGCACTACAGGCGCCCACCGTTCGCCCAACGGCTATTGTTTTGTATTTTTTAGTAGAGACGAGGTTTCACTCGTATTAAGCCGGAATGGTACTCGATCTCCTGACCTCGTGATCCGCCCATCTCGGCCTCCCAAAGTGCTGGGATTACAGGCTTGAGCCACCGCGCCCGGCCGAGTGGTAGTTTCTTAAAGATTACTTACAGTGGAGAATCTGAAACCATATCAATGGATTTTTCATTTTTTTTACATTAAAATCCACTGATCTATCTTGTGCTTTGAATGGATCTTGTACTACAGCATGACTTGGTAACATCAAGCATTGGTCATTTGGAAAATATTGGTTCACTGAGCTTTGCGGATCTCCCAAAATCTTGTGACAATGTCAAAAAGTCACATTTACTAACATCACTACCCATTTCATCAAAAAGGCCTATAAGTATTAGGAAGCTGTTAAATTCTTGGTGATGGATACGAGTTATCTAAAATTCTAATTTGTGCTTGTAAATGCAAATATTGTAACTGCCAAAAAATAGTATGCGTTGTTTTCTTTGAAATTGCAGGCTCACTTCATTTGTTTTTTTAGAAATACCCCTCTCAGTTTGTCAGTCAGTCATCCTTTCAAGTAAAAATAACATTCCGTTAAAAAGTGGCTATTTCAAACAGTCTCACAAGTGATTTTCCTTCAGACAACTGATGTATTTCAGTGTGCAGCAGAAGTGCTTTATATGTACCTACCTTTTTGTCAACAAAAAATATTTAAAAGTCTTGTACTCAAGGATTGAGATGTAATACAATTAATAATTTTTACTGCTCTATCAAGGACATTCTTAAATGAACCTCCTTTTTTCCTTCCTCTAAGTGCATGATGGTGAAGAATAGGATGACTATTATATATTTTGGTGCTCTGCCTTGATTAGTGCTAAGGTGTATCATCAGTACAAATGTCAACACAGATAAGAAGAAATATAACATCTTACTGTTAGTATGAAAGTATTTTTGACCTCATGGACTCTGGATAGTATGAAAGTAGTTTTGGACCTGCAGACCACACACTATTCTAGGGTAAGTGCTCCCTTTGTCTACCCACTGTTAGCAATATTTAAGCTTGAATAGATTTCACTTCTGTGAGAGTGTTTATGAAACTTCTTCTTAGAGTGCACAGTTTTGAGAAAATCTATTTTAATTTCACATTTGAGAGGTAATGGAGATGGGGGTGGAGAGAGTACTATAATTATTAAGATAAAATATGCTTTTAAAAGCTTGGTCCATGGGTGGGGCGAATCAAATAGAATATTCCAATCTGATGAGTATGGTCAACAATAATCCAAGCTCATGGTTCATGGGTATATATATATCCAAAAGCATACATTTCCAAAATTATTTATGCATTTGATTTTGAAATCCATTATCGTAATCCCCAACTATTTATTTTCCTAATGTTTTATGTTAGTCTAACATTAAAATTAGTTTGTGTTCCCTGAGCATACAGCAATTGAGGGTGAGATGCAAATGACCTTGAAGAGTATTTTGTAGCATAGAGATATCAACCTGAGATTGAAACGGAAATTGTTCTGTCCTTATTTCCATATTCCATTGTTGTGTGCTATTTCAAATAATTTTTGGAAAGAGGTGGAGGTATGAATAAATTCAATTTAAAAATGCTTTTGGCTGTTGATAGAACACCTATATAATTAAAAGTTGACAGCATTTGCCTGCATGCCTTTAAAAGGTCGCAGGAAATGTACTCTGCTTTGAGGAAAGGCCTAAAGTGTGTTTTCAATTATAGCCTACTAAACATCATGAAGAGTCCTAGCAATTCAGAAAAGGTGGTGGTGTGTCCATGCAGAGTAATAATCCTGAGCACCCTAGCCAAAGGTTCTGAGAGAGCAGTGGTGAAGTGTGGTGACCATTGTTCAGCTGTAAAGATCCTACACATTCAGGGCAGTGGTCTCCTTGGAAAGGATGGGCTATAATTTATCATTAATATATTAATTTCAAGTCCAATGTCACCGACAATAGTTAAAATTATGGCAAATTGAATTTGACCTGAGTGGAAAGATAGTTATATTTCAAATTACAATGCAGGGCAACCTAACTACCAGCTTTTTTGAACCAACATTCGAGGAAGAACTGGTTTAAGGATGATGCTCCATTTTTTTTTTTTTTTTTTTTTTTTTTTTTTTTGAGAGGGAGTCTCACTCTGTCGCCAGGCTGGAGTGCAGTGGCCCAATCTTGGCTCACTGCAACCTCCGACTGCCAGGTTCAAGCTATTCTCCTGCCTCAGCCTCCCGAGTAGCTGGGACTACAGGCGTGCGCCACTACGCCCAGCTAATTTTTGTATTTTTAGTAGAGATGGAGACCACGTTGGCCAAGATGGTCTCAGTCTCTTGACCTCGTGATCTGCCCACCTCCGCCTCCCAAAGTGCTGGGATTACAACGTGCTCCATTTTAAACTTGACTGCTCTCTGTTTTGGTTTTAGATCGAATTCATGCAGGTGTTTCAAACCTTGCTTTCAATAGCATTACTTGTTACTGGGAAGCTAGATCTTTTGGGGGCAGTTGGCAGGGAGAGGTTGAATGTGAGATTTCTCTATCAGTGAAAGACATCTTTTGGGAGATACAGCACTCTTTAAGCTTCACTTACAGAAGTGTGCAATATAAAGCCTTATTATTATTTTTAATAAGGCAGGTCAGAATTTAACCCCCATGGCTCTCTTTAACACCACTGAAGTTGTACAAATTAACTCAACCTCAAAGAGGCATGAGTTATCCATGTAGGCTTATAGAGTGTCATTTTAATGTTCTGTATCTTTACTGTGCCTCCACTTTCTTTGATGAAAAGGTCTATTTAAAAATTGGTAGGAAAATATTTAACATAATAAGATGATGAGTCAGAGTTTTAAAAAAGCTAAAAAGGGAAGATGTAGTTAAATAATGCACCTTTTTATTTTTTAGCTACATCTGACTCATGACATATAATGTATTCTGCTAAGTTCAAAGTTTCCTCTTACAAAGAGAGTTTTATGAAACAACTCTTCTTCAGACCATTTTTACTTCAATTATAGTAGCAGGTTTTGGAGTTTAAATCATTAACAACCTCTGAGTGAACTTTTATCCAAATGACTGCAAGTCACAAAGAGAACAGTCCTCTTTCACCAAGTACCTTTTGTGCTCGAGTGAGACCCGTCCTTTTCTATTTTTCTCCTTTATGTCTCTCTTTGAAGAAAGATGTGTGATTTGTAAGGTAATGAAAGTATGTATCAGCTAATGAAAACTGCTATATTGGGCTCATAATGCACACTGGAATTGGTTCAGGGTAAACTTCATATACCTGCAGTATATAGCAGAGGAAAAAGTAAATTTCCGAAGTAAAGATTGCTGTGTGCACTCTAGGAGTATCACGTAGTAGTTAAAGCAACCATGAAGGGTGACCTAATCTTATTTTCCTCTCTTTGTCAAGTAGCTGTAATGTTCATTTAGGAGCATTTTTCAGTTTTAACTTCACTGGACACTCCAAAACTGGGCACTTATTCTGTCAACTGTCAACCAAGTTATTGATTTCACCATATGTTGTCTTTTCAGTTTTTTTAAAATTAGTTTTATTGGAATGTTTTTGGAGAGTGTGTGGGAGACGGTAACCTCCAGATTTAAGGTGATGGGTAGGGACAAAAGCCTGCAGAATTACATACAGAACAAAATGTAGCTTAATAAACAAAAGAAAGTTAAGAGAGAAATTTATTTCCTTTTAAAAAATCAGTAAAATAATGAAGTAATCTTTGTTTAAAGAGTGGGAAAAACTTTTTTCCCCCTAGATTTGGTGACTAGCGGGATAAATGTGAAGAACTCCATCCCACCCCCGCACGCGCGCCCCCCATTCTTTCCAGACACAGCGGTTGTAAATCCGAGGCTGAGTCCGCCCTGGGAGCTTTGGGGCACCTTCCTCTTTGCTCTCTCTGTGTGTGTGCGTGTGTGTGTGTGTGTGTGTGTGTAGCTCTCTCTTTCCCTCAGTCTGTGCCTCTGTGTGTGTGTGAGTGTGTGTGTGACAGAGAGAGCGAGAGAGAGAGCGCGAGAGGAGAGAGAGCGAGAAAGAGAGAGAGAGAGCAAGAGAGCGAGCTGTGAGCTGTGCTGCCGCCGCCGCTGCCCTTTGATCCCGACATTAGTGTTAGGGGCTCGGAGACACAGAGCGCGGCCATAGACACCGCCGCACCGGCACTCATTTATTTATACCTCCCATCACACACGCGAGCATAGGACACACACACACTCACACCTATTAGATCCGTTTCCATTGAAGAATATTACGCTCGGGGACAAGCCAGGTGCACGACCAAAATTAAAAAAAAAAAAAAAAAAAGGAAAAAAGAAAGGAAAGAAAAGAAGAAAACCCCTCTTCTGGCTCCAGGAAACAAGCTTCAACCCATTGCACACACCGGAGAAGGGGTTTC
>NW_016807367.1:888980-979838 GCF_001698545.2 Rhinopithecus bieti
CAGGGGAGGTCTGCCCTGCTCGGACAAAATGGGCTTCAGTGTTCTCTGCGAACTTGCCCTTAGATGGCAACTTTGGGAGCTGATGAGCTTGTGTGCGAAAACAGGGCGGTGAGGTTATTTGGTCATTTTCCCTTTCTTCTCGTCTCCCCCTGCTTAAAAAAAAATGTTGGCGGGGTTAGAGGGAGGGTGGGAGAGAAGGGATTTATCTGTTGCGGCTGTGACGGAGATGGAACGCCTTCCCTCCTCTTGTGTGCAGTGCAGTCGGGCAGCTGCAGCGTGCCCTGCTGATGACCTTGACCCTGACCTCCTGCGACTACCCTCTGCGTCTGAGAGGAAATTCAGGCTCCATTTTAGCTCGTGTGCTTGGTGGGCCTTTCCTGCGCGTCGGTACCTGGTGATGAAGTTGTATTTTGAGAGTGGGCTCTCCTACTTTGCTGTCTGATTGAATCCTGTTATCCACTCACTCAAAAAAAAAAAAATCACCTCCCTCTTTCAGTCACATAAAGTGACTTTTACTGAAGTAAGAAGCAATTACCTTTGGAAACACCGTAAAAGTCCCTGCAGTTTTGAAAGTGAGGCCTTAATTTTCTGAGCTTTTCCACTTACCTTTGAATTGAATGGAGTTTTGTGGATGTGTGTTGCCTGTGCTAAGTGTGTTTTACACATGTTTTTAAAGCAGTTTGCGTCTGGACTTCGCAATTTCTGGGCAAATGGTGTATTTTGCAGTTCAGTCACAGTCACCCAAGGCTTGCTAAGTGCTGAGTGAGTCTTGAAACTTGCAAGTGGTGTGAAGTAGTAATTATTGACTTTGGGAAAAATTAGTGTTAATTTGTATTTAATGTCGAATATAATTATAGTTCTAAGTCCCAGTTTTAATGCTAGACACTTTGTTTGTTTGTTTGTTTATATGTGAGAGGAGGATTTCTCTTTCGCTGGAGTACTGTTTTGTATCAAACTTAAAATACAGGAAGTCTAGGGATTAAAGTATTCCTCCTAGAAGTCATCCCAGGGTTTTAAGAAGTTAAATAGGGGCAGATTTAAAAGTTGATTCTAAAAGAAAGGAGTGTGTAACGGAGGAGGAGAAGGGAGATCTTGAATGAGAGGGGAAAAACTATTTTTGAAGCCAAAGAGCCCTTTTGAGTAAATACAAAAGTGGTTAATAGCCACTGTTAATACATTGTTTTAAGAATCTGTAGAACCTGTAAACACATTTAAGAAGTGCAAATTAGAATTCGAATACAAAAAAGAAAAAAAAAAAGGAACTTACGAAAACTGAATCTATAGAAAATTAGGAGGGCTTTCCACTTCCTCTTAGGTCTCTCCCTGTGTCTGCACCCCCCTAAGGATTCTACAGCATAAAGCATTGCTACTTATAGACTCTTTCTGTGTTGGATCTATTTTTCTGATATTAAGTGCAATACCAGCCAGACACAGTCTGGATCTACAAAGCCCACAGTCCTCCCACTACACAGCACAGACACCAGGGAACCTGGAAGTTCCACCCTGGAGTGGATTAGTCCTGGAAATCCAGACTAGCACTTGGTATTATCTGATACCAAGTCTGGGGTGAGCCTCAGCCCCTGGCACAGAGTCCCAGCAATTCCCCAGTCTGGGCTCCGGCCTGCTAAGGTTTCCTAGCTCCTTCTGTTCAGCTAGACACCCATGGGACTGTTCAGAACCGAATTAGCTTTGGAGATGGGTTAGCCTTTAACCTGACACTACTAACCTAAGCCTTGGGTTTCTGATTTAAAATTCTACACAGCCATTTCCTCCTGGGCCTCTGAAGTGTGTGTGTTTGTATCTGTATTTGTTTTGTTATATGGGCCTCATACATATGCAGAAAAAGATGGCCTATACTGTACGGTTGAATGGCGATCTTACTGTCTACAAATCAAAAGAAGTCATGTATTAACTTTTGCAGGTGACCCTAAGCAAAGGGTATTAAACCTACACTAGTTTTGAGCGGTGGTTTTAAAAATTATTACAAAAGATACAGTTTTTATTTCTTGGCCTAGAGCAGTAATTATCATTTTGGGATTTAAATATGATTCTGCTGTTGTTGATGGCTCTTTTACAAAAGTTCTTTCCATTAACAAGGTCCAATACTATATTTAAAAAAATATCCAAGAGGCGCTTTGAGCTATAGCACCTGCTTGTCTTTAGCAGAATCCTGAACTGGATAACTTGAAAAAGTTTGTCAGCCTGAGAAAATGGAAGAGCGGATAACTGTGTGGCTAACTGTTGCTGTGACTGTTACCACGCATGGGACTAGGCACTTTATGAACATTTTTACATTTGGAATCACAAACTGAAGGGGGAAAGGATGAGGAAGGGTGTCCTCTTGTGTTGGTTACATCTGTAAATCTTTTTTTACCATTGGTGATCACTTACTTCTTCATTAGCTTCAACTTACACATAAACGTGTGCAAGTTTAGATCCTATTATATTTACCATTGGAAATTTGCCTGATGCCTATTCCCGAGGGGGAGCACAAAGGAAAAGTTAATAAAGCAGTTGTTTTGTTATTCCAGTATTTTCATTGTTTACTCAGTTGTGGGTCAAGACCAGATCAGGTTATTGTGTTCTTCATTAACAAAACTTTTTAAAATTCTTTCTTGCTTTCTAGTAAAATTGGGAAGCAAAATGACTGAAAAGCAATAGAATTTCTTATTTTATCATTTTACCAGTGTTTTGTGTCTAACGAAAGAGAAAGGATGAAAGATTGAACTATTTTCCCTTATTTATTTTATTAATTTTGCAGTGAACGGGCAGTACCTCCTGACTAACTGTGGCAGGGACCACGTGGGAAAAAATTTGAGTTTGAAGTGGCAAAATAGTTCACTGATCCTGTCAGCCAGAGCTAATGATTCCAAGGTACCCAGAAGCAGTCTAGGTTGATGCTGGATAATAATGCCTATCTGTTCTCTAAAAAAAAAATCCCTGTATTTCTAATACAGTAAGTAGGGTATCACTGAGCTTTCCTGTAAAAATAGGAAAGATAACTCAAAATCACATTCCTTTACATGCTTCAAAATAGTTTCTAATAAAAAACTGATTTTTAATTTACCTGCATGCTACCGTCTCACTCTGGGGATGACACAGCTGGTGTGAGTTGACAAGTCTCGCTGCACAAAGTGTTAATAAATCATGCTGGAGAAGTCTAAATTGGACAGCTTTCGGCCAGTGTGAGAGCTTGCTGTGCATTTGAGATTTTAGAGCCTTTGAATGGCCTCTATTAGGAGAATTCCAAGGGAGGTGTAGAAAATCTCTATCTTGTGAGGCTTGTAAAATCAGATGGACAAAGACTATGGACACACCTAAGGGAGAGTGTGTTGGTAGAGTGATGACGCAGGCTTCTCCTCAGCTCAGAAGTTGGTTTAAAATACAGGGAGTTCTATTAATGTCAATGTGTTCTTGTAGAAAAGGCTGGATTGAAAATGTGTGGTGCCTCGCTGAGTTGGTAAATAGTTTACTTAAGTAATCCCAGTAGTTTGGGTTCAGATCCTGTCTGGACAAGTTAGTTTGGGTTCGGATCCTGTCTGGACAAGTTAGTTTGGGTTCGGATCCTGTCTGGACAAGTTAGTTTCACAAAAGAGAAAAACTCTCATCCACTATCTTTAACCCTGGTCACTTGTAAGCAAATTGGTATCTTTGGACTTAAAGATGACAAGATGTCTCAGACCGTTTGGCTGCTGTAACAAAATATCTTAAACTGGGTATTTTATAAACAGTGGAAATGTATTGCCTACAGTTCTGGAAGTTGGGAAGTCCAAGATCAAGGTGCCAGCAGATTCAGTGTTTGCTGAGGGCTCAATCTCTGCTTCAATGATGGTATCTTTTTGCTGTGTCTTTTTATAGTGGGAGGGGCACACAAGCTCTCTAGGGCCCCTTTTATAAATGCACTAATCCCTTTCTTGAGGGCTCTATCCTCACGATCTAGTCACCTCCCAAAGGCCCCATCTCTAATACTATCACATTGGGGATTAAGTTTCAACATGAATTTGGGGGGACACCAACATTGAGACTGCAGCACAAGGTGTGAGAGAGGGAAATGATGGTGGAGCCCACATTGCTACCCCTGTTTCTATGACTGGTCAGCGGTGCCATCTGTGAAAGCTGAAGGCAGCGTATTTCTGAGATTAGGTTAATATATCCTTTGTCCCCATTTGAAGTTGCCATGTCTTCCTCCATTCTTCATTTTTAAATATCCACTGGAGTATTAGGACAGGACAAGGAAAAACAAACAGAATTGGCTGGAGCTAATCTCTTCATTCTGAGTGATGTATTCGTAATTTTGTATAATTTAATCAGACTGATCGCAGAACAAGATAATGAGAGTATGACCTACAGAATAGGGCTTTAGGGGGCGTTAAGGATTTCCAGCATAAGATTTTATAAGACCATGAGCTTTGTGGTGAAGGCATAGATTTTAGGCTTTCTCTTATTGGAAAAAAATCCCAACCAGGCCTAGTTATGGTAGGATGTGAGCTTTTTTTCCATCAGATTTCATTGCTATATTGGCTAGTTAATGTACTCTTAGAACCACATTTTAGAGGTATAGATTGTAAATGATGGTGCCTGTGTCTGATGTACTCTCTTCTGTCTCCTGGTTTGCTAGGTGTAGCTCAGTAATTCATTCCATCTAGGGCTAAGTGTACAAAACACTTTACAGTTCATGGTAGCCAAAATGTCTTCTGTCATATTTTATAAGAGAATAATGTGTGAAGCACAGACCTTAGAAATAGCTAAGAGTACCTGATGGGCCGACGTTTCTGGCTGCTTTCTCCCTTGTGTTTGGGAGCAAGTTTTGTATTTCTGCCCTCTCTCTGTAAGTTATTTTTTATGATATTGGAGAATCGTGTCCGACTAGGTGCTGAGGCAGGGGCCTCTCTGATGATGCCTGTTATTCCCCAGGGACCCACCTGGGATAGAATTGTTGTAGTTACAAAGTAGTTTTATAAATTAAAATCAGAGTTTGGCTTGATACTAATCTTAAATGGCATGGGTACATGTTGCTGTCTATTTTATAAAAGTTAGCTTCACTGCATGTACGCACACACACAAACACACACACACACACAGAGAGAGGCTGCACTGTAGCTAATTTTATAAAATGCACAGTGATACGCGCCCACGATCTGAGGTCAGAATGTGGCCTTTAGCAACTCTGCTTTCACAGTCTGACCTAGGGTTATATTAAATGCAGCAGATTCAGTGTGCCTAAAAAGGATATTGTTTCCGACTGTCCATTCCCTTCTTATGAAAAACAGCCTTTACCACTGAAGTTCTGTCTCTGGAGTCCTTAAGTGACCAGGATACGCTTTGCTTCTGTTTTTAAGAATATCCTAATTCAACCAAGTTTCTCTACCAGCAAGGAAGAAATGCGTGGACCTTCTTGGAGGCTAGGGCCTGAAAAAGCAAACCCCAAAATAACCTCTCTCTGTATATCTTTCTTTTTGGTCATTTCTACATGGGTCAGAAAAGTGGTTAGACCCCATTAGAATTGTGATGTGAAGGGAAAAAGAAAAGGGGTGAGAGAGAGATGTGGATCTCAGGGTGAATTGTTTTGAGTGTGCTGAAGAAGCTGGCCTTCAAAGGAGACTGAAGAAGGCCAGGAAAAAATGATCTTTTACATGATTGATCAGTAGCACTCTGCTTATCTGAGCTTTTGAAACAAGCTACTGTGCTTGTGGAGGGTGATAGATGTTTCTAAGGTTACATAGTGCTAGTAGTATCTTAGGTGGTCTGGTGCTGTATTTTAAAAAGCTTTTGTTGTTATTTTGTAATGAGAGGGAGAAAGTATCATTTGTGACTGTGCCCTCTTTTAACTTTGTCTACTGTGTATGGCACAACTGAAGTAGAAACAGGACTCATGTGCTTTCGAAGTTCGTAGCACAGCAGTCAAATGTACTGACTCTGGGGCCAGGTTGTTCAGAGCCCAGCTTTGCCACTGACTAGCTGTGTGACCTTGGGCAAATTACTTATCTTCCCTGTCCTCCACTTTACTCATCTTTAAATAGTGATAATAATTTCTGTATCACAGAGCTATTAGAAGGATTAATTGAATATGTATACAAATGTAAATATTATACATATACACAAAATCATGCCTAATTAGTGCCTGCTGTATAGAAAGGACTTAATAAATATTACTCATTATCAAGTATGTGAAAGGTGTTTCAGTTTGTTTAGATTGTGAATAGATTACAGGTTATTTCTGACCTGGAACTTTTTGGTGGTTTCTACGGTTTTTTTTCTCAATACATCTCATTAGAGTGGTGAGTAATAATAATAATATGATATGGTAAAATCTTTTACAAGGCTATTATTGTAGGACTTGACTAATACTTGTTTCACAGGCCAACAATATTATAGTAGGCTTTTACTATAGGAATGAGTTTCTCTGTTTATTTGATTTGATCTGAATTGTATCTAAGTTGTGTAATAATCACATGCATTATAACCAGATTTTACTATAAAGTGAGGATACTAAATCCTCCTTTAGACACTTAGAGTGAGACTCAAATTAGAGAATAGGTATTCCATAAATATTTATTTATTCTTCTGTTCAACAGGCAGCCCACTGGTTAGAATAACACAGAGGAAATTTATATTAGGTATTCCATATGTTATATAGGTAATAGTTTATTTACACAGAAAGAAGGAAAGGCAGGGTCTGCTGTTTCTAATCACAGAGAACCAAATCAAGAGAATACATGCAATGAATCTTAAATGAAGGATGGGGGTGTGTGTATGTGTGCGCAGTGGGAGAGAGAGATCATATCGTAGGTTACAAGCTGGTGCCATAGTAATGTGTTTTGCCCCACACAGATACTGTTTTAAAAACTTGAGACAACATTTTGGAAATTGGAGGTTTCCTATAAAAATCCAAATTTCCAGCTTCCTTTGAAAACTTGGAAGAGCCACTCGCACTGGGCCCACCTCCCCACATGGCAGCAATCTGCTGTAGTCGGTGGCGGCTGTCTCCATTCCCCAGGCATGTGCTCGTCAGTCTGCCACAGTTGCTGCCACTCGGCCACCATGTCCCCATATGCATATACACCTGCCCGCCTCCCTCAGGTATCTTACCTCCTGATCCCTGTAGGCGTTTGGATTAGAAACTGTTCTGCATTCCCCAGCATTCTTTGATCTTTCCATTCATCAGAGTCTCAGGTGTTGTATAGCACATTTGATGGCAGTATCAAGAAGCTGTATAGGGATTAAGATCCTGGCAGCACCACATTGTAGCCATGACACTAGCAAGTTACTGCAGTTATCTGCCTGTTTTTCTCATCTGTGAAGTGAGAGACCATCGTAGGTTCTCTGAGACTAAGTCAGCTTGTCCATGTAGATACTTTAGATTTGTGTCTGGCATAGGGTATGTGCATAGTAAATGCTGGCCATGTTAACACACTTGAGGTGTGAATTCATGTCAACTGAGGATTGCTTGAACTGTATTATGTAATTAGTCAAGGACAACTATTGGTGTCCATCAGTTTCTGATCACCATCAGCCAACCCAGTGGCTCTCAACCAGATGTATTAGAATCACCTGTATTTTAAAAATACGAACACCCCCAGAGATTTAAGTTGAATTGACCCAGAGTGGAGCTTGAGCATTAACATTTTTTAAAAGCTCCCTGGATGATGTGATTAATTTGCTTAATCCTGAGTTGAGGACCCCTGAACTAACCTAACCAGCACTCCCACTCTGGGATGTTATCATTTCAGCCAAAAATAAAGACATGCGATGGTGAGCCTGGTCAGCTTATTGACAGTAATTTTTCAGGCTCTTAAAACCCTAAAATTAGCTCGTGGACCTGGGTAATGGACTGCAACTCCTCGAGGCTGGAAACCAGAGAGACTCACGGAAGGAACCTACAGTAGGCAGGAGACACAGACTCCAGTCTTCTCCCTTAAACTCTCCCATCACCAAGGTTTTTCACTGGCTGTGTGACCTTGGGCAAGTCACTTAATCATCTCTGTGCTTAAGTAGCTCCATCATGTAAAACGGAAAACAGTACATTACCCAAACCTTCTATTTATATTACACTTTATTCTTCATGAAGCCCTTTATCATCTGCCTGTGAGGCAGGCAGGGAAGGGCTGCTTCTCCCACTGATTGGACAGAAGTGGACACAGACCCAGAGAGAGGAAGAAACTAGCTTGTAGTTACCAGTGTCAGCACTACCAAGGGCTGGACCATTTGATGGTCTCTTGAGACCCAGTGCAGCTGTAGGTCTGTGAAATCTACATGGGATCCCACAGCCTGAAGGAGATGGTTTTGGCCATTGTAAACTGCTTAGAGCCCCTCCACTAGAGGAGGAGAACCCTTTAGTTGCTGATGGAACTTGATAGCCCCGTGATTCATGAAAACTTCTGCTGCCGATAATATTTCCCTCCTCAAAGACTTAATATCTGAGTTTATCTCAGTCTTACCAAATCAAATGTATCTTCCTTCTAACTTCTACCCTATTGGTCCTACTCTCTGTTTTCTGATCAGCACTTCATAAGTTTATGAAAATACTTTTCAAGCTGAATTTTAATTATTTGTTTCCATCTCTTTCTCTGCTCAGTTGTCTCTGAGCTCCTAGAGAGCAGGGACTAAGCAGAGGGTAGTAGAATGGAGTCACATGCGGTGACACTGTCTGAGGCCTGAATTATGTGCTCCATATGGAGAGCACTGCCTTCGCGTAATGGCCTAGAATTAGGCGATGTTTTCTAATCTGCACTTGTTTGGCCCTACTTGTTAACCCAACAGTCCTCTCTAGAGCATGAAACACAGCTGTATTTGGGAGGAAACAAAGTGTGGGAGACCCTACGCTCCAGGAAACGTTACTGAAATGTGCTATATGATTTCTCCCTTCTAGGGGAAGGCAAACTTCAAATAATATCTTACTGGGTTTTAATCTGACCTTAAGAAAGTGAGAAATCAAATTACAGTGAGCTGCTTTGTGACATTTATAGAAAGAGAGAAATTTCACAATCTAGAAGTAAGGTTTGGGTTGGCTACTAGATCGTAGTTAGAGAGAAGTGCTGTGCACAAATGGCTACTCAAATACTTGTTGATAGGTGAAAAAATATGTGCAGAAGACAAAAAGTATGAGAAGCTAAAATATGACTTGGACGTACTCCGTAAGGCTGGAACCATAGAAAACACAAATATTAACTATTAATTTATTTTTGAAAATTGATACTGGCTGTTAATGACAAAAGTAGTACATGCTTAGTATAAATAATTAAACCCATGCAATAATGTTAAAGTATGAAAGTCCCCTTATCCCAACTTCCACCCCCAGAGATAACCACTGTTAATCAACAATTAATGTTTAAAACTCGGCCTTTATTTGACAAATGGATACATTTCAGCAGAGTTGGCTAAAAGAATTTAAGTATGGAATTCAGAACAAGGGTGGCAACATCGCTCTTACAAACTGATTCAACCCATCTATGAGTATTGAATCCCAGATTGGTTGCACTGATTTAAAGGGGGAAATTGATAAACTGCTCACAAGAAGGGAGGCAACTAGAATGTTGTAGGCTCTTGAAATCATCATATGAGAAACTAGTTATTGAGGCAATTGGGAATACTTAATTTAAGAGTGGGGTGGATAAAATTGTGCATGATTGCTACATTCAAATATATGAAGTTCTGTCAAGTGAAAAAGGGAGCAAATTGCTATTCATCTTAAATTCTCAGCTTGTGTGTGATAACCGATACTTCATTTGTTCATTCATTCATTCATTTCACCAGCACTAACTGAGCAAAGTTTGGGAATTTGTGGGACTGAATAGAGCATGGTCCCTGCTCTCAAGGAGCTTAGAGACAAGTGAGCAGAGAAAGAGATGGAAGCAAATAATTAAAATTCAGCTTGGAAAGTATTTTCATAAACTCATGAAGTGCTAATCAGAAAACAGAGAGTAGGGCCAATAGGATAGAAGTTAGAAGGAATATACGTTTGATTTGATGAGACTTGTTGAATAAATAAAACTATCCAAAAATGAAACAGCAGGTGTTGCGTTTATGAAGAAGCTGGTTCAGCCACCCATTGGGGGTGATTTTCTAAGGACTTCAGGTAATGTGGGGTGAGATGAGAAGCATTGAACTCTAAAATTGTTTAATATTTCAGGAAACAATTCTCTAAAGTGCTGCTTTGCTTGGTTTCTATTTAAAGTTGGAAATCTGTTCCCACAGCAGGGGAACACATCTTTCACTATACTGAACTGAAAGCCTTTTGGGAGTAGAGGTGTGTGGCGACACGGTGTCATGTTAGAGCAGTGACGATTTGATTGGCTAAGAATTGTAACCCTCACTTGGTGCTCATTCATTAAGGAAAAGTTTTGAGCATTTACCTGGCTAACAGAAGTTCTGTAGGATGCAACCTCTGCTGATAGTTCTTTCAAAGGTTGACACAAAATAATCACAGAGGATAAGTACAAATCAATACGGTAACAAGTGCAAGACCACATACTATCAGTTAGATGTGTAAATGTATGAGGAAACACAGCAAGTGTGATGGGTAAAAGATTCTCAAAGAGGAATGACATATAAAGCATCCTCAAGGAAGTGATGGACTTAGATCCTGAGCAGAGAGGAGAGAACATTCCAAGGAAAAGAAATGTCATTAGCTGATATGGTTTTGCTGTGCCCCCACCCAAATCTCATCTTGAATTGTAGCTCGCATAATTCCCATATGTCATGGCAGGAATCTAGTGGGAGGTAATTGAATCATGGGGGGGGGTTTTTCCCGTGGTGTTCTCGTGATAGTGAATAAGTCTCACGAGATCTGATGGTTTTATAAAGGGGAGTTCCCCTGCACACACTCTCTTAACCTGCTGCCATGGAAGATGTGACTTTGCCCTTCCTTTGCCTTCCACTGTGATTGTGAGGCCTCCCCAGCCATTTGGAACTGTGAGTCAGTTAAACCTCTTTCCTTTATAAATTAACCAGTCTTGGGTATGTCTTTATTAGCAGTGTGATAACAGACTAATACATTAACCAAAACAGGGCAAAATAAATCAAAAGTTCATTTATGTGAGAGACACTAAGATAAGGGACTTCATTGAACCAGAAGGGCCATATTGGCGATGTAAAGATAAGAAGTAGGAAAAATATGGAAGGGGCTGACCCAGATAAGAGATAATGATTGCTAAATTTAGTGGTTTGATTACATCTCAAAAGTCAACTGTGAAGTGTGGTAGTTTCTTTCACAGTGATAAAAATGGAGATAGAGGGTGATGGCCTAAATGAAGAAGTGGCCTTTTCAAGTAGGGAGAGCTGTTGAAAAACCAAACTCAGGTGGATGGCAGTGGATGGCAGTGGATGTGATCCCTGAAGAGGCTGTTGGGAGAGCCCTGCCTCAAACCAGCTTCTCAGGGCCAATGCTGCAGACACTCACCCAGGGCATGCCCTCCCTTTTTATCCCTCCCTTCCCTCTTTGGTTCCTCAGTAATCAGCAAGGAGTGTTCTAATGCCGTGTCTCCCTTTGAAGGTGATGTAGTATGTGCTCTTAACAAAAAATAGTATATCTAACATCTCTACATATGTAATGGAAAGCATAATGACAAAACAAACATCTGTAAACCTACCAGCCAGTTTAACTAGTTTTAATGCTATTGAACCTGTTCGTGTATTCTTTTCCTACTCCCTGTCTCCTAAGAGTTCCCGTTACCCTAAATTCTCTGTTTATTATTTTCCTTGGTTTTTCTCTGGGCTTTACCATATTGCTTAGTCTTGCTTGTCTTTGAGATGTGTAACAGTATTAGTGTACAGTGGAACTGTACAGTGGTGTTTCATTAAATGGTTACCTTTCTGGAATTTATCCATGTTGATGCATGTAGCTCTGGCGCATTCATTTTCACTGCTCTCCAGTATTTCACTGTAGAAACATATCACAATGGATGTTTGCTTTTGTTTCCACTTTTTTTTTTTTTTTTTTTTGCTGTTTTGAACAGTGCTGCTGTGAACATGCATGTACATATCAGTTAGCCTGAGTGTGAATTTCTCTAAGACACAGGTTCTCAAACATTTTGGTTTTAGGACCTTTTTACTAGGACCCCTAAACTCCAAAAACCTTTTGTGCGTGTGCATTGTATCTATTTATCTATATCATGGTAGAGATTAAAACTGAGAAATTAAATATATTATTAAAAATACTGATTCTAACCCATTACATGTTAACTATAAATGCATATTTTAATAAAAATATATTTTCCAAAAGAGATTTAGTGAGAAGAGTAGCATTATTTTATATTTTTGCAAATCTCTAATGCCTAAGTTTACAGAAGACAACGAGAGTTTCCTATATGCTAATGCATTCAATCTTTTTTTTTGAGATGGAGTCTCCCTCTGTTGCCCAGGCTGGAGTGCAGTGGTGCCATCCCAGCTCACTGCAACCTCTGCCTCCTGAGTTCAAGCAATTCTCCTGCCTTGGCCTCCCAGGTAGCTGGGATTACAGGTGCCTGCCACTGGGCCTGGCTAATTTTTTTTTTTTTTTTTTTTTTTTTAATAGAGATGGGTTCTCACCATGTTGGCCAGGCTGGTCCCGAACTCCTGGCCTCAGGAGATCCGCCTGCCTTGGCCTCCCAAAGTGCTGGTATTACAGGCATGAGCCACCGCGCCTGGCCTGCATTCAATCTTGTGACATGTTTTGGATGGCATTTCTGAAGAAAATCTGACTTCACACCAATATATAATAGTCTTTTCAGATAATTGTGAATATTCATTGATATTACACCAAAACTCAAAAAGAGGTAGCTTCTTAAAGATTAGTTGCAATGATGAATCAAAACATTTCAATAAACTTTTCATATTTTGTTGCATTAAAATCTACTGGCCTCTCTTGTGCTTTGAATGGATCAATGTGCATAGAACATCTTGTGTTGGACATTTGGAAAATATTGGTTCACTGAGTTACGTAGATCTACCAAATGTTGACACATTTTGTTATACAATATAAAAAATTATTAATATCAACACTGATGTTATCTGAAAGGTCTTTAAGGACTGTATTGGGAAGCTGTCAAATTCACAGTATAAGATACATGTTTTCCAAAATTTTAATTCCTGCTTGAAAGCTTGAATTTTATCATTGGCAACAAACACTGTCAGTTTTTCCTTGAAGTATCAGTCTTACTTTTCATTTCCAATGAAGAGTCTGCCAAATACCCATACTTGAATGACCATAGTCAGTTATCCTTTCAATTAAAAGTGATGTTCAAGGAAAAATTGGCTGGTTCAGCTCTTAACTCAGTCACACATGTCCTTTTCCTTGAGACAGCAACCGTACTTTGCTGATAGCAGAAGTGCTTTATGCATGTATTTCATTACATGTGTTATTAAAAAGATATTACTCAAGGGTCAGTCTTCAATGAAAATAATTTTTACTGCTTCATCAAAGACATTCTTAAGTGAAACTGGCAGGGCTTTTCTCCTTGTTTTGTTTTTGTGTTTGTGTGTTAGTTTTCTAAATGTGTGCAACAGTGAAGAATGAAATCATTACTAGTATGGTTTATTGCTATTGCTGTGATTTGAACTAAGGTCCCAATAGTTTTACCCGTCATTGCTTTTGTATCATCATTACAGATGTCAACGGAGTAATAAGGGCAAATGATAGCTTAGTATTATTATGAGAACAGTTTTGATCTTGAGGATGCCTGAAAGGGTCTCAGAGACACATAGGGGTCCACACACCACACTTTGAGAACCACTATAAGGTGTCTACGTAGTAATGGAAATGCCACATCTTGGTGCATGTGCTTCTTTGGCTTTACTAGGTAATGCTATAATGTAGCACTGTGAAATTTTTCCCCAAAGACCCCAAAAGGCAAAGAATCCTGAAGATGGGGAACCCTAAACTCAACAAGGGTTCTCATAGCTTCTGTGAGATTTCCTTGATGTATCTTTGAATTATCTTAAAATATGCATTATGCTGTATATCTGTTGGTTTAGACTAAAAGTAATGTCTTCAATAACTCATCAGTCAAATTACCTTTGTTTCTTGTAAACATGTATGTAACAGTTTTGGTCTGTGAAGATGCTCCATATTTATCCTGGTACCTGTATGATTTCCTGGAACTCCTGTTGGAGGAGAACTCCAGTGAGTACCTCGGTCCAGCATGATTTATCTTGGAGACTGCATGGTAGCAAAGAAAAGATGGCTTCAGACTTCCAGTCTTGGGAAACTAGGAGTACTTCTGGTCTTCATGTCTTCCTTTTCTGGGTTGCTGTCCTCACCGTACATGAACCCACTCATCTGAGACAGAAACCTGAGTGTAATCCAAACGCCACCCCCTCCTTTTCCTCAGCTCATTGAATTTCTTCCCCACCCAGTTTTGTTGATTCTACTTCCCAAATATCTCTAGAATAAAGCATGCCCACCCCCTGCCTCTGCTTTGGTTTACACTCTTATTTTTTCTCAAAGAGAATTGAAAAGGTTGCCAGCCGACCTCTTTTTTTTTTTTTGCCTGAGTCTCACCTCTCCCCTCCCCAACCCCTGCCTCTATAATCCAGTCTCCACACTGCCGCCATGGCAGACTTTCTAAAAAACTCATGTAATCCAGATAATCCTATTTAAGATATTTTAGGCATTTTCTAAAAGGATAAAGTTTGGACTTCTAGACTTTGCCAAGAAGCAAAATCTAGAAGATGCTTCGTCATCTGAGCCCCTTTCCTGTGCCATGTTTTATGCTCCTTGTTTCATTTGTACTGAACTATCTGTTCTGAAAATCATACTTATACCTCCTTTCCTTGGCATATTCTTTTCTGTTTCTGAAATATCTTCAACTCATTTATGTGCCTGATAACTTCCTACTTAGCCTCCAACACTCAGTTCTCTGAGAAGCCTTTCCTGCTTCCCCTCCTCCATTGTCCCACCTGCTGGGTAGAATTAGGCATCCCCTACCCTGGTTCCCGTAGTTCTATCGTAATAACCTCCTGTGCATAGTATACTTGCTTACTTGTCTTATTGACTGAGCTTTTAAAGGGCATGGATTTCTTATTCATTTTTGTACATTCTTGCAGATAACTAACTGATTATAGTAGGTGGTCAATAAATAGTGCTGAATAAATGAATGAAGGGAGAAGTAAAGAACTGGTCACAGAATCCAAGAAATAGGGGATGTTGTATTAATGTTATTGAATGAACAAATGAATGACGTTAAGAAGGGGATCCCACAGAAGGTGTTTCATAAGCACTGCTGAATGAATAAACAAAGAAGTTAAGACTGGGTCACAGAATCAAAGGGTTTTAGAGGTAGAAAGGACTTTGGAAACCATCTCCTGCTGTCTTCCTCTTTCAAAAATGAAAAAATGATTTGCCTAAATTGTCCTGGGCTGGGTACAGAAAGCGATGAACAGTGCCCTGGACATTCACGTGAATGTAGCCTGGAGATGACTGGAGGGAGTCACGTGCTTCTCCTCCCTTCCCGAGGAGACTTGCCCAGAAGAGCAGAGGCCGTGGCCTGTGCTGCAGGGGATACCACCGTCTAAATGCAAGAGAGAACTTTTGCGGTTGGAAGTCTGTGGCACATTCCAGACTGTGGAGTCTCCCCTCAGCTATTGGCTGTTGCTCTCTTTCTGTCCTCAAACTGTGCCAAGACTGTCAGATTTTCCTGATGACTGGGCATATTCTGCATCTGGATTCCATGGTCATAACAACCAGAAGTTTCCTGTCTTCTTTGGTTGGGGTGATTATGATATAGAGCTGGGTAACAATATCAACAGTTCTGAGGTAAGCCGTCCTCTTTAAAACATAATGTTTTCTCATCTGAGATATCTAGGTGCCTGGGAAAAAGGGAAAGCTATTATTCACTAAGTGTCAACTCTATGCCAAGTGCTTTACTTATATAATGCTAATTTACCTTTACAATACCCCTGTACAATTGCAGATATTAGTATCTTATACTCTTCAACAGGAGAAGGTGCTTGTAGACTTCAGGTGAGCCTAGTGCATAACAGGGTATGGTTCGAGTGGGAGTGTCTGATTCCAAAGCTTGTGCCCTTTCTATTTTGCCATGCTGTTTCATGCTGTATAAATAGAGTTTTTGCTATACAAAACTTATTGTGGCCCTATTTCATCAATATTAGTGAATTGTTGGAGTTGAATATATTTTATTTACTTAAAAGGAGGAGAATCAATAGGTTTCTGGTTTAATGCTATTATCCATGCTTTGCAGTTTGCATGTACTTGGCCATCTCTGCAAGACCACTACGTATGGGAGAGAGAGCAGTATTATTACTGTACTTTATGGATGATGGATTTGAGTAATGGGGACAGAGCATTCTTCATATTTCTAGTTCATCACTGTATTTCTCATACTATGTCTGAGAGTTGGTGTATGGTAGGGTCTTCAATTTTTGTTAAATAAACATCAGAAGTTATATAGCTGGTAAATTCTAAATTCAAAGTGGAACCAGGTCTGTGAGTCTCAGCTTAGTGGTCCTTCCTTTGCTAAAGCATTCTGCTTTTCCCAGTGCTGTAAGCAGAGAGATGCAGGAATGAGCTCTCCCTTTCATGAGTATGTGTGGGACATGGGAACCCTCTTGATTTGGCTATCCAGTGAATTTCCACAAATCTGAACAAGCACAGGTGGTCCCTTAGAATAAGGTCTTTCTTGTTGTTGCCTCTCCTCTTTTAAATACGCAATATAGGATTTTTTTTTTAATTTTAATTTTTGAGACAGGGTCTTACTCTTGTCATCCAAGCTGGAGTGCCGTGGTGTGATCACAGCTAACTGCAGCCTTCACTTATTGGTCTCAAGTGATCTTCCCACCTTAGCCTCCCAAGTAGCTGGTACTAGAGGCACATGCCACCAGCCCTGAGTAATTTTTAAACTTTTTGTGGAGATGGGAGTCTTGCTATGTTGTCCAGGCTGGTCTCAAACTCCTGGCCACAAGTGATACCCCACCTTAGCCTCCCAAAGTGCTGGGATTATAGGTGTGAGACTCTGTGCCTGGCTCAATATAGGATTTTAAATCATTTCTATTTACCTGACACGTAGTCACCAATAAGATGATTGGATAATGATTGATGATCCAAAGTGGATTCATAGAGGATTTGCACCAGGAGAATCCCTGAGGTCATCTAAAACAGTGGCTTTCAAAACAAAACAAAATTGGTGGAACCCTTCCTTATCTTTATGGAGAGCTCCACTAAAGCCAAAGCAGGGCTGAGCTGGCTGGGTATGTGCCGGGGTGAGAGCTGGGGGTGGGTCCACATAGCCTAGCCCTGCCCAAGAGCCCCAGGCTTCCTCTATGTGTGATTTGGAAACCACTGATCCATCCTAGCCCCTCATTTTATAGATGAAGAGACTGAGGCACAAAGGTGCTCAATGACTTACACAAGTGGCTGGATTAAAAAGATGATGATGAAACTTGTTGCTATATATCAGCATTTTTTTGTTTTGTTTTTTTTTTTTTTTGAGACTGGGTCTTACTTTTGTTGCCCAGGCTGGAGTGCAGTGGTGCAGTCTTAGCTCACTGCTGTTTTAGAGCACCATTCTGCCTTTTTTAATAAAGAAAAAGTACCTGTTCTGTAGAGCAGAAGTCTGCAAACTGTAGCGTGGTTTTTTTTTTTTTTTTTTTTTCTTTCACCTAAAAAAATTTTTTTCGTTTTTAAAGGGTGATTTAAAACAACAACAACAACAACAACATACAAGGATAGAGACCATATGTGCCCCACAAAGTATGAAGTCAAGATTTACTACTGCTGATATGAATATGGAAATTTTTCTTAAAAATTAGGTTTTCTCTAAGTAACTTCCAAACAAATGGAAGCCTGATTAGTTGAGCAAATTTATTAGATTGGTGCAAAAGCAATTGATGTTTCTGCTATTAAAAGTAATGGCAAAACCATAATTACTTTCTGCCCCAACCTAATATATCAAAAGCTTTTCAAACTTGTGTTTATCAACTAACTTCTTTAAATTGCCCAATATATTTTCACTCTCCTTTTCAAATACCAGTTTTGAGTGGAGGATAAGCTGGTTAATGAAATTCTTATAATATGTGGGAATGTTGCAGCTACAGAACTACAGACAGTTCTTAGGTGAAAAAGAAGTGGTATTTTTATTCAAATACAAAATTAGGGCACTTAACAGACAGAACCAGAGGAACTGATGTAGGAATAATGTAAGTGGTCATTCCCAGGAAATGACATATGAATGCCATTTTTTCTTTTTTTTTTTGGACCAGCTACCTTGGAGTTGAGCCTTATCCAAAGTAGCAGTAGAGCATGTTTCTGAACTTCAATCTTACCACTTGATGCATTTTCCAGACTGCTATGGTTTGAGTGTGTTCCCCAAAGTTCATGGGTTTGAAACAATTGCCAGTGCAACAGTGTTGAGAGGTGGGGCCTTTAAGAAGTAATCAAGAGGGACCTTAAGAGGCTCCGGCTTCATAGCTGGATTCATATTATTATCATGGGAGTGGGTTTGTTACAAAAACCAGTTTGGCCCTCTCTTGCTCTCTCTGTCTCCAAGTGATGCCTTCCACTATGTTATGATGCAGCAAAAAGGCCCTCACAAGATGCAGCTCCTTGATCTTGGACTTCCCGGCCTCCACAACTGTGAGCCCAATACATTTCTGTTCTTTATAAATTACCCTGTCTTGGGTGTTTTGTAATAGCAACACAAAATGGACTGAGACAGAAAATTGGTACTAAGAAGTGGGGCTGTTTCTATAACAAATACTTGAAAATGTGGAAGTAGCTCTGGAACTAGGTAATGGATAGACTAGAAGAATTTGGAGGAGCAGGTTAGAAAAAGCCTATATTTCTATAAATAGAGCATTAAGGGCAATTCTGGTGAGGTCTCAGAAGAAGAGAGCTAGTGGTAAACTAAGAAACTTATCAGATTAATTAAGGGGCTGTGATCGGAATGTTGGTAGAAATGTGGACAGTAAAGACCATTCTGATGGGATCTCAGATAGAAAAGAGGAATTATTGGAAACAAGTAAAGGCCATCCTTGTTATGATGTGGCAAATAACTTGGCCAAATTGTGTCCATACCCTCGGGCTTTTAGGAAGGCAGAATTTAAGAGCCATCAACTAGGGTATCTCTTGAGAGAAATTTCTAAGCAAAATGTTGAAGGAGCTACATGGCTTCTATTAACTTCATACAGTAAAATGAGAGAAGAGAGAAATGATTTAATGATGAAATTTATAATTAAAAGGGAAACAGAAATGAGGAATTTGAGGGATTCTCAGCCTGGCCATGTAGCAGAGAATGAAAGAACATTTTCAGAAGAGGAAACCATGGGTGTGGCCGAGCAACTGATTGATTGATAAGGAGATTAACATGGATAGAAGGAAACCAAAAGATGATGAGAGAATGACCCCAAAGGTACTTTGGAGATCAGCAGTGCTCCCTTTTCATCACAGGCCCAGAGTGCCAAGGCTTGGGGAAAGGAAATGTCAAAAGAGAAGCCTCGGGTGCCCTTGGGACACTGGGGTTGCTGCCTAGGGCTGCTGTAAGTCTTTGCTCTCCGCATTCTAGTACAGATCATGCTCCCAGGTTACCCCAGGTGTCACAGCTTTCGAAGGTGGAAGCAGCAAATCTTGGCTATGTCCATGTGGTAGAAGTATGCAGGTGCTCAGAATTCAAGAGCTGTGGGCATATGTGTTTCTCCATCTAGATTTCACAACTGCCTAGGGGCCCAGGCAGAGACTTTCTGCAGTAATAGAGCTTGCAGGGAGCCCCCAACTAGGGCAATTCCTACTGGAGCTGTAGAAGTAGGGGAGCATGCAGCTCCAGGCTGGGAAAGCTGCAGGCACAAGACCAACCCTTGAGAGCTACTGGATGAACTGAACCCAGTAAAGCCATGGGGTGGGGTACCTGAGGCATTGGTGGCCCAACCCCCACCCCAGTGTACAGGGGATTGGGGACATGGAGTCAAAGGAGATTATTCTGGCATCTTAAGATTTAATATTGTTTTCCATGTTGGGTTTTGGACTTACTCAGGACCGGTTACCGCATTTTCTTGCTTATTTCTCCCTTTGGAATGAGAATGTCTATTCTATGCCTATCCCACCATTGTATCTTGGAAGTAGATAACTTGTTTAATTTTTACAGGCTTACAGCTGGAGGGAAATTTGTCTCAGGATGAATTGTACCTTGAGTCTTACCCATCTCTAATTTAGATTAGACTCTGGACTTTTGGATTTTTGAGTTGATGATGAAAGAAGTTAAGACTTTTGGGGCTATTGGGATGGCATGAATATCTTTTGCATGTGAGAAGGACATGAATTTTTGGAGCCAAGGGTGGAATGCTGTGGTTTGAATGTGTCCCCCAGAATTTATATGTTGGAAACTCAATCCTCAATGCAACAGTGTTGAGAGGTGGAACCTTTAAGAGGTGATTATGTCAGGAGAGCTCTGCCCTATGAATGAATTAATATCCTTATCTTGGGAGTGTGTTGGTTATTGGGAGAGGGATTTTTTTTTTCTTTCTTTTTTTTTTTGGAGACAAAGTTTCACTCTTGTTGCCTGGGCTGGAGTGCAATGGCACGATCTCGGCTCATGGCAACCTCTGCCTCCCAGGTTCAAGTGATTCTCCTGCCTCAGCCACCCGAGTGGCTGGAATTATAGGCATGCGCCATCACGCCTGACTAATTTTGTATTTTTAGTAGACACGGGGTTTCTCCATATTGGTCAGGCTGGTCTTGAACTCCCAACCTCAGGTGATCTGCGTGCCTCAGCTTCCCAAAGTGCTGGGATTACAGGTGTGAGCCACTGAGCCCGGCCAAGAGAATGAGTTTTTATAAAAGTGAATTTGGCCATCTCTTGCTCTCTCTCTCAGCACAGGATGCTTTCTGTTGTCATGATGCAGCAAGAAGACCCACACTACGTGTGGCCCCAAGGGCTGCAGAACCGTGAGGTAGTAAATTTCTGTTCCTTATAAATTACCCAGTCTTAAGTATTCAGTTTTAGCAACATGAAATCAACTAAGACAAGAAGCATCGGAGTGTTATTGGGGATGGAATGAATGGCTCCTCTGGAGCATCACTGCTGGTGACAAAGTCCTAGAAAACAGTGCTGGGTTTCTTTTAGGTGAAAGATCTAGAAAAGCCCTCTTAGTGAAAACCCCAAGGGCATGCCTGAGGAATGCCCAAGAATAAAGGAAGGTACCTTCAGGATTCTTCAAAGAGAATTAAATGGATAAAACCACTGGACTTGAGTTGTTAAGGGAATGTTAATTTAGCTGTGGGGTATCCTGGCCCTTGGAATTACCTTAGCTTCTTGGTTGATTGCCATTTTTGTTAATTTTTGTTGTTTTTTTGCTCTCTATTGTTGACTTCTGTGTGTACCAGAAGGTGGGCAGGGAAAATAAAAGGAGATAAGGAATAAGAATACATTTGACCACTTGATAGCAGCCCTGGCATAAAGCCTAGTAGGAGTAAAGGTTAAAACGCTTGGCCTAAATCAGTGTTTAAAGTTAACTTTGAGTTAGGGTTGTCCTTGAAATGGATTGTCCTTTGCTCTCATGGATTCTTGTGCATAACTGGTAAAAAATGTTATAATACAATCAATTGCACCAATATCATTTTGTGAATGTGTTGGCGGGTTGCAGGGGGCATGTTAGGGGAAGCTGCCTCCTTGAAGCTTTTGTTTTGTACGTATTTAAGCACTAAATAAAAGCTATTTTGTCTCTTTTCCCTTGCTAAGTCTCTTGTCTCCCACGGCCCTATTCTTTCTGGATATATGTATATTTTTTAGTAAATAAAGGACTTACTGTGTGAAGTTTTTCTTTGGCAGACAGAATGATGATGACTATAATATGTTTCATTACAAGGTACATGATGCCAGTGCTCTTGGTGTATGTGTGTGTGTGTGTCTACAAAGAAATGTATCATTTTATGTATAAGCTAAGATTTTGATAAGTAGCCATTCATTTATCCATAGAATGCTATTTCTTAGACTGTAGAGTGCATTGTTATATGGTTAGGGCTGTTGGGGGAGTTCATTTTTGGTTAGGTTCTTTGATCTGGTAAAGACTTCTGGTGATTTCAGTAGTTTGGTAATTTATTACTGATCTTCTGACAAGTATTGGTAATGTTAAAATGAAAACATTTATACAAAAAGAAACAAAAGTCAAGGAAGCGATAATCAATCGATTTATCAGCCTTAGACAATATTTCTGATAACGATGTGGTAGCCATGGTAAATTTACTTCTGATTGCTTGAGGGGACAGATTCTATGTGCCTTTTGTAATATATAGAGGTGTATGAAAGGGTGAGGGAGCAAGTAATCAGTCCGTGGACTAACCAGTCCCATTTTGGTCTTTCGACTGGCCTTTTGGCGAGTAAATTCAAACTGTCTTTTCAACAAAAGAAAAGATTTTCATGTTAATTTGCTGAAATGTGAGTAAGGATGTAAGGATGAGTATTTTTTTTCTTTGGATATCTCTAAGTAGCCCTAGTAAGAAAAGGCCTCTTTTGGTAATGTCTTTTTTTTTTTTTTTTTTTTTTTTTGAGACAGGGTCTCACTCTGTTGCCCAGGCTGGAATGCAGTGGTACAGTCATGATTCACTGCAACCTCGGCTTCCCGGGCTCAAGTTATCCTTCTGCTTCAGCCTCCCGAGTAGCTGGGACCATAGGCATGCGCCACCACACCTGGCTAACTTTTGTATTTTTGGTAGAGATGTAGTTTCGCCATATTACCCAGGCTGGTCTTGAACTCCTGAGCTCAAGTGATCCATAAGCCTTGATCTCCAAAAGTGCTGGGATTATAGGTGTGAGCCACCATGCTTGGCCTATTGTTTTTAAACCTTTCATTTGAAAGAAATTTGACTAAAATTGAGAGATAAGCAAAAATAACTTATTAGTCCACTCAGTCCTTCCAGCCTCATAGGACTTAACACTGATCAGCAGTGTGGTCAGTTTTATGTAATAATACCCACCTTATTACAAAAACTACATTACAAACTGAGGCTATAGTTGAGAATCCAGAGGTGAACAAATCCAGGAAAAATGCCTTAGGCCTTCATCCAAATATACTTATATTAGTTTTCTTGGGTTGCTGTAACAAAGTATCACAAACCAGTGCTTAAACTACAGAAATTTATTGTCTCACAATTCTGGAGGCTAAAAGTCTGAGCTCAAGGTGTCCACAAGGCCACACTCCCCGTGAAGGTGGTAGGGAAGGGTCTGTTCCAGGCCTCTCGCCCAGCTTCTGGTAGTTTCTAGGCTTGTGACAGCATAACTCATCTCATAGTGTTCTTCCTGTGTGCATGTGTGTCTCTGAATCCAAATTTCCCCCTTTTGTAAGGACACCAGTCATACTGAATTTGAGTCCACCCCAATGACCTCATCTTCACTTGATTATCTGCAGAAGCCTATTTCCAAATAAGGTCACAGTCACATGTACTGGGGGTTAGAACTTCAATATCTTTTGAGGGAACACAATTCAACCCATGAAACTAGGTATTCATTCCACGTTTGTACAGTTTTAATAAGCCTGGTGATTTTTATCTCAGTTTATGCATACAAAGAGTTCTAAGTATAGGAGAAAGGGTCTCTGGTGAGGGTATAGTGGAGAACAAAAGTATTCAAAAAGACTATTAAAGTAGGAATAAGAACTTAAAATACATTGTTGCTTTAGGCCATTCAATGGAGGGACAAACTGCTGAAAAATTCCAGTAGCTCCTGAAACACACTTACGTGTAACAAACATAATAACAGCATCAACATATTATGTTTAAGTGTGTATGCACTTTTAAATCCCATCAAAATAAAATTTTAAAAATATTGAGTACTTGATGGTACTTTGGTAATTTTTGGTTACCTGAAAATTATTTTTTTGTCAAGCTCCTCATATTGTCAGATGTTCTAAATATTTGGGTTTCAACTTGGCTTTGTCACTCAGTAAGCATGCATGTTATGTAAGCCATTCACTTTTTGGAACTTTGGTTTTCTGGTCTGTAAAATGAAGAGTTTGGATTCCCATATAAAATTATTGTAAGGATGAAATTTGCTGATAAATATGAAAACGTCTCTCATAGCTCCAGATGTGTTTTCATGATTGTTCATTCATTCAACAAATGTTTATTGGGAGCCTACTGTATGCAGGGGCTTGTTCTAGAATTCATTCGTTCACTTAATGCTGATTGAAAAGTACCATGATTTAGTAATATTGGGACATCTGAGCTCAAGCACTGCCTATGTTTGGAAATCATCTAGGGGACCTTGGGCAAATCTCTGGCCCTCTCTAGGCCTCTAACTAGTCTAAAGACTAGCCATATAGACTAGATTTCCAAGGCTTTTCTATCTGTAAAATAATTCATGTAACAAAATTCAAGTATAATGAATAGTTTTTGATATCTTACAGATTAATTGTATTATACTGGCAAGTTACTTTATCCTCTGTGCCTTTGCTTTTGTCTTTGAAAGTGGGGTTAATAGGTCTAGTACAGTTTTCTGGTTAGTAATAGCAGTAATAATGATAGTCATCCATTACTGAGCTCTTGGCATTGTGCTGGATATTTTTATACATTCTTGCTTCTACAAACAGGGTACATGTTTCTTCAAAGTAGGTGGGTACCTGGAGAAACAGGCTGCTTTCCTTGATGGCACAGCTGTGTATAGAGTGGAATGCAGAAGTCACCTGAAATGTTAAACTAAAGCTCAAAGAAAGTTGGGGCTTTGAGGGGGCTGCAAATTTAATACCATGTTCCCCTGTGGTGCTGTTCTTTCTTGGCCATTGGGGAAACTGGTGGAAAAGTTTGCAAAACAGGCTTTTTCTCTGTTCCATGTTTGACTCACATGAGAAAAATAGCATTCTAATTTACAGTTTTGAAAATAGTTCTCATTTCCATCACCGACAGGTGTTACCTTTATGATTGTTCAGCCTATTCTTCCATTTCATTTATCCATTGGACAAATAATAATTGAGTGCCTGCTCTGTGTTTGTACCATCCTAAACGCCTTTTGAAGATGCAGCAGCAACCAAAACAAAGTCTTTTCTTGGAGCTTGTATTCTAAAAAACAGTGAGGTTTGAGGGCAGACCTGAGGAATTAGGGGAATTAGGCATGTGGCTATTGTGTGGGAAAAGGGATTTCAGGCAAAGGAAGAGCAATTGCAAAGGCCCTGAGGCAGGAGCTTACTTTCCTAGTAGGGGAGAGTGTTAGGAGAGGAGGTCATAAGGAGACGGATTAGGGATGCCTTGAGGTCCAGGTAAGAATTTTGTATTTTATTCTGAGAAACATGGGAAACCATTGTGGAGGTTTTGGGGATGGGAGTAATGGAATTTGACATACTATTTTTGAGAACTTACTTTGGCTGCTGGTTGAGAATAGTGGGGCAAGGTTGGGAAGTGAGGAGACCAGTTGGAAGGCTACTGCCATAGTACAGGTGGAGGATGGCAGCACTGGGTACCAGGGTGGTAGTAGTGTTGGAAATGGTGCAAAGTGGCCAGATTTGGTACCTCTGTTGAAGGTAGAACCAACAGAATCCGAGAATGAATTGGATATGAGGTCTGAGAGAAAGAGAAGAGTCAAGGGAAGTGGCATGGTTTTGGGTCTAAGCAATTGGAAGGATGGAGGAGTTGCCATTCCTACTGAGATGGGCAGCTAGAGGGAGGAGCAGGGACAGCTCCTCGGCCATGGAAGGTCTGGCTAAGCACCTTATGAGAATACTGAAACTGACTTAGCTACTGTTTGGAACTCATTCTGCGAGGAGTGATGTGTTCATTTGTGTTACCTTTATTTTACTCACTGTCATTTAGAATAGTGATTTGAAAATGTTGCTGAGTGCCAAATGCTCGTCTTGACCCAGGAGCCCCTCACCCCCCAACCCTGCCCGCTCCCTATGTGGACTCCTCTCCTCTCCAGACTTCCTCTCACTTCCTCATGCCTTTGCGGCACCTTTTCCCTAGCTGGACTGGTGACAGGAATCTGGTTGTCTTCTCCACCCTGGCAGTTTTAAATAACTAGCAGTTCTTACATTTTCTTCCTGGGCACGCTGACAGCGGTTGGGTGTCCTGGACATCCATATTTCGATAACTGTAATCTCCGAGTCTCTGTCCTGTGGAGTCGATTGCCGGCCGTGCATTTACCTCAGACTGTGGACTTGGAGCCCTGAAGACGCGAGAGGTCTCTTAGTTTCAGGCAGACCTGGTGTGGGGGATGTGCTAAGGCTTTCAGGCTACAAAGGGACAATTTAAAACTTGGCAAGTAAAACCGGCCTAAATGCGGATGTGTTTTATGCTTAGCATCATAAAATTGGTACAGAACAGGCTGATATGCGGCAGAAGAAACCTTTATTAAACATTATAGAGGTCATTGCTTTTGTCTTCCTGATACCTCTTCCCTCTCCTTTCTTCTGTGACCCACATTGAGCCCATTGTAGAACCCGCCCCCTGGCTTCAGTGATAGGCCCAGGGAGGGGAACATGACCTCCAGCAGGCCAATCAGAGGCGGAAAGACCTTTCTCTAGTGGGAAGTCATTGAGAGTGAAAACCCAGAACCGGTTGCAGCCAGGTTTTCAGCCTCCTGGGAAAAGTGGCCTGAGAGGAAGAGACTAGAGGCGAATGAGAGAGAGCCCTGATGGTGCTTTCGACATCCTATCTGATGCTGGCTCCATTGTGCCCCTTTTATTGTTTGGTACAGGAACTGAGAAAATTCCCTTATTGCTTCATGCGGTCCTGCTGGTTTTCTGTCATTTACAACCACAGGAGCCCAGCTACCCCTACTATGAGCAGGGCATCGAGAAGGAACACAAAAATGACTAACTCATAGCCCTGCCTTCAGGTATTTATAATGTAATAGTTTGATTTCAAAACTGGTGAGTATGGTAAAATAGTTGGTAAGGTCTACTTTTGACAAATCAATAGATAGTATATTTTTAAAATGTGAAGATAGTGTATTTTATAAAAATATACAATTTTTTCATTGGGTTAATTTATCCAGCATATATCACTTGAATATTAGCTTTCTCCATGACTGGCATATTTCCTTTTTGATAATTTACTGAGGAGCAAGGCTGCTTGTAAATAAATTTCTGTCTACCAGAAAAATCACTCTCATCCTTTGAAGTCCATTTCCAAAGCCACCTCAACCGCTGGAGTTAATTATGCCCTCTTCTGTGCTTGCACAACCCTTGCTGCTTCTGTCTGGGGGCACCAGTCATTATGCTTTGAATGCTCGTGAAACCCTCACTCTTCGGTTGATTAGAAACGTTTATGCCAGAGACTGCTGTGTCTCTGAGTTTCCCTTCGTGGGGAACAGTTCCCTGAACATAGTAGGTGATCAGTAAATACTTGTTGAATTAAGTCAATTAGTAGCACTGGTTTTGCTAATAACTTTTGCATTAAACTTTACAAACGACTTTTATGTAAAACTGCATGTAAAAGTTGTTGCATGATTTGCAGCACTTATTATAACTGATAATGCTAATGGAAATGTATGATCTTAAAAGACATAGATATTTAGCTATAGAGGTGTATTAGTAGGAAGGGGAAAACTTACAAGATTTTTACAAGAAAATAAACCAGAAGGTTGGTTGGTAGGTACCAGGTGAACATATCTGTGGTCACAAGAAGAGAGTGTTGGAGACACTGATTATTAGAGAGTTGACCGTGTCTCTCCAATCCTATGCCAGCTGAGTCCTAAGAATTTAAGTCCTGTTCTCATTAAAACCTGCTGGCTAGATTCATATGGACTGACTGGTGGTACTAGTTTGCGAGTAGATTTAGAAATGGAACTTTTAGGCTTTCTTCTCCACTTGCTTCAACCAAAAAGCATGAAAATTAATAGATGTCTCTTTGTTATATATTTTTTTCCCTTTGCACTCACAATCTTTCTGAACAAGGATGCTCTGATATGTATATTGGTCCAATTAAATGCATCTGATTAAAACTGTCAAACCAAAAAGGAAGTGAGTTGAAAAGACATTCTCTACCGAGAATGCAACAAGAGTTGTAGATATCAAGTTACCGAGTTGCTGCTTGAGAACTGAATTATAAATAAATGTGTTAGGTAGTGGAATTTTGTTTTGTTTTCCCCAAAGGAGAAATATTCGCCACATGGAAACAAAATTTATTCAGCATATTTTCATTCTGTAATTGCACCATTGCTATTCTTAATTCTTTGTGTTTTTAATTTAAAGGGAAAACACACACAAAAACAGACTGTTGTGTAAAATTGACAACAATGAGTGTGAACCTGACAGAGACAGGGGTTGTTGTAAAATTAGCAATGGAAATAGCTTTCTTCTCTGGAGGTTAAAAATAATGTATTTACAAGGAAGTTATTTACATTGGCCATTTAGAGGCTTCCCCGGGAAGCCTTGGTTAAGAAAGCTGTGAAATCCACGGTCAATGTACCGCAGGAAGCACTTCCAGGACCCTGGCTTGTGTGGTGCTGTTCTGTGATTCCATGTAAAGAGGCCGTGCTGGTTGGCAGACTGGAAAATGGAGGTGTCTTGCTGCCTGATACTTCTCAGATTGTGAAAGAGAGACAGAAAAGTCAAGGCTTGCGTGTTCTGAAGTTTGTTGTGTCCAGCAAATTCATCCTCTAGATTTCAGGAATGCTTTGTTTTGAGCTCCACAATGAGAGAACTTTTTCTCAGGATGTAGTGTGAAAGGAAATTCCAGGCTAGGAAAGGTGCAGGTTGTCCTACAGACTCTGCAGGAGAGCTCACCATAGCTGGACCACTGCAGCCTGCAAGAACTCCTTGATGAGATTGGGCATGAAAATAGAGGAGCCCAGCAGGCAAAAAAGAAAAAAAAAAAAAGTGGGAGAAAATCCTTGCTGTTTTGTGAACGCAGACATATTTGTTTGAGCTTCTTATGATTTTTCCCCACCCTCTGCACATCCTCATTTTCTTGCATTCATTTCTCCCAAATCTCCCCCCACCGTTTATTTGACCTCAGGTATTGCCAGAATAATTTCAGGTATGTTTCTCCTCAAGTTTCTGCTCTTTCTCTTTCTATGCCATGCATTAAAATTATATGGTAGCTTCTTTCTTGAATAACCTCAATTTCAGTAGCAGCATCTTCAATAAAGTGATTAATAGAGTATTATGAATTTAAGAAATAACTCTTTATGCATCCAGGTTTTCTTGCAGTCCAGAGGTGTGTGCATCTCAGTGATCAAGTCTGCAAACAATAGAGGGATGGATGGTTGAGAAATTATCTAGGCATTTGAGGAGCCATAAACAGTTCTGTTTAAGAAATACTTTATTTAGGCTGGGCGTGGTGGCTCACGCCTGTAATCCCAGCACTTTGGGAGGCCAAGGCAGGCAGATCACGAGGTCAGGAGATCGAGACCATCCTGGCTAACACGGTGAAACCTCATCTCTACTAAAAATACAAAAAAAAAAAAAAAAATAGCCGGATGTGGTGGTCCTGTAGTCCCAGCTTCCTGTAGTCCCAGCTACTCAGGAGGCTGAGGCAGGAGAATGGTGTGGACCCAGGAGGTGGAGCTTGCAGTGAGCCGAGATCGTCCCACTGCACTCCAACCTGGGCGACAGAGTGAGACACTGTCTCAAAAAAAAAAAAAAAAGAAAGAAATACTTTGTTTATTCACTTGTTTGTTTTGAGTTTGTGTTTTGATAAGGTTAGGAAAGTTGCTTTAAATGTAAATATTAGCTGTTATATCTTTCAAGAATGTTCGGACATCTTTATCACTGCTTGGTAGGATTAGAGCCTGAGTTGACTGTTTCTTTAGCCTTTGGCACTCTTACCTCTTTGCACACTCACCTGTTTCAGCACGTTTGGAGGGGGAATATTCTTGCTCACTGAGGGTGTGGAGGGGGTTGGGAAATTAAGCTTTGCTTTTGGAACTTTGCCAGTAGATGTGCTAAATTCTTTAGGCATTTGGATCTCCTTTTGACCAACTGCAACAAAGAAGAGGCAGAATGGGAATGAAGAGATTAGAGTACAGGAATAATGAGTACTCACCTCTTGATGATTTATCTGAAGATAAAGAGTGAATACTATCCTTATCTAAGAGAATCCCTTGCTGATTTCTGATTCAAGAGGCTGGCAGGAAGGACTGGGAATGGAAAGGGGGTGAGCAGCTGCTCAGAGCTCTCTAGAAGTCGTCATTCAGAGGTTCTGTCTGCAGATTGTGCAGTGGAGCCTTGCAGAGAAGCACTGGGCCAGCTGAGAGATTGGGGTTCTTGGTTTCTGCATTAGCTCTATGTGGTCGTGTGCCTTTGATTCAGCCAGTAACCTTTACTTAATGTATTTTATAGTCTGAGTAAAATGACAAGATTGGATGTGTGGTTGTAACTTCTTGTGGTTCTCAAAACCTAGATTTTATGTATGTTGTTAGGTGACCCTGCTACATTAATTTGGGACCATTCTTGATTACCTTGAGCTACTCTGGTATGACACACATATGACCTAAAAGTATTTAAATTTGAATAATACATTTTCCCATTACTTCACTTAATGAGTATACTTCATTTAACAGTAAAGATTAAAGAAAAGATTCTTTGAGCAGATATTCAACAAATTCTTACTGCAGGGATTTTTAAACTTTTGACTTACTATTTATAGGATACTTCCTATGTGATTCTACTGAAGGATGAGATGTTTAATCTGAAATCAAGAAAGGTGGTTTGCCAAAGAAACATAAAATTAGCCCTATTGTTGAAATCGATGTTGACTGCTTGGTGTTTGGTAAAAAGCATCTCTCCAAGAAGCCACTGGAAAATGATGAGTTTAGGGTTGCCGCCAATTTCAAGAAAGATGAAAATGTTGAAATCAAGTGGGAAGAAGGAAATGTGGCAGATCACAAAGAACCAGACTGTTTTTAACAGAGAAAATTCAATTTAATCTGCTTTTTTCCCAGCAAATTCCATTTGATATTTTACATTTTCTTGATAACTTAATAAAGAATCTCAGGAAGGAGTTGCAGAATTTTAGCTTCGTGAAAGAGAATTTGTCATTTGTGACATTTCTTCTCTAAATAGCATGGGAAGATCAATGTATTAGTGTATAGTTCATGCATTACTTGTTCTAGTTATTTCTATTTCAAACAGAAACATCATGTTATATGGCAAAACTTGGCACAAGGAGGGATTTTGGCTCAATCTCGACACATACATTGAACTCTACTAGGGACCAGACATTGTGCTAGGCACAGTGTGGAATATATAGATAATAAAATACAATTCCTGCCTTCTAGGAGCACCACTTTAGAAGGAAGCCAACTGTAGACAGATAATTTAGAGTAATATAAAATCAATATAAACAAAATATGAGAATGTTGGCTCTACAATAAAAATATGTACCTAATTGGGTCACTTCTCACCCCTTGCAGTCCTGAGCTGAGCCTTCGTAATCCCCACCTGGATTCTAGCCTCCTAGCTGGCCTCCTGGTGCTCATCCTTGTAGCTAGAGTCTGTTTTCCACACAGCAGCCAGAGCAATGCTTTGACAACATAAGTCACGTCATAATACTCCCTTGCCACAAACCATCCAGTGGTCCCCAGTTTTGCCAAATTCAGAAGACGTTTCTGCAGTTCACAACATCCTGTGGATCTGCGTGACTCCATTCCTGCACCACAGTGCATGCACACATGCACACACACACATGCATACGCACTGTCATACACATGCTTACACACACTCACTCTTGGTATTCTCTGACCTCCTGTGTCACTGCTCTGACCTCGCTCACTGCACTCCACGCACACTGGCTTCAGTGCTGCTCCATGGACGTGCCAGCCATGTTCCCACAGCAGGGCCTTCACAGTGACTCTCCCTCTGCATGGTCAGTTTCTCACTTCCTCCAAGTCTTTGCTCAAATGTCACACTTCTGTGAAGCTCCACCTTGACCACCTGTTTAAAATTGCAGCTCTCTTCCCACCCATTACTCCCCATCCTCCATGTCCTGCCCTATGTGGTTTTCCATGGACTTATCACCCTCTGGCATGCTATGTTATTTACCCATTTATTAATTTTGTTTGACACTTGTCTTCCCCCACTGGAATGTAAGCTCCAAGAAGGCAAGATCTTAGTTTTGTTCATTCTGACTGAGAGTTCCAGGGAGAATTGTAAGGAAGAAACCTTTGAGCTGGGTGTTGAAGGGTAAGTAGAATTGGACAGTCAGCTTTTCTGGGGAAAGACATTTCAGATAGAAGGAATATTGTGAGAAAAGGTAGAAAAGTGGCAGGGTTCGTGAATGCCCCTAGAATGGCAAGGAGCCTGCCTAACTGGTGCATGGGAGTGCTATGGGAGTGGTACTGATGGATCGATAAATAGAAAATAATGAAAAGAGACTCTTAGTGGAGGGAGAGAACACATTCCTAATCACTGCCTATAATAACATGGCAAGCATGATGATAATTGGAGTTGAGGACCCTAAAATAGGTAGCATGTGTAACATGGGAGATACTGTCACAATCAGAAGTCAGAAATGTGAGTAGTGTTTGCTAATGAAGTCTGATTTTATACAGTACTTGACTGTTTTCAAAACATGATCACATGCTTATTATGATTTAAGCTTCATAACAACTGATGAAGTGAGTTAAGCAGGTATTATTTACATTTTTGATAAGCTTTAAAAAAAATGAATTGCATCTTACATTGGAGGAAGTGGATTCTCAAACCAGCTCAGTGACTCGCCTAGAGTCATGGAGTTAGAAAGTAGGGAAGCGCTTCCCACTGTCTGTATCTCATGGTGTGTGTCCCACTATGCCAGGCTGCCTCTCTCATTCTGTTACAGTGCTAAACATACTGTGCTGGTTTTTCACAAGGATATAGGCTTCTTTCCATTTCCCCCCATTCCCTGAAAATAGCAGTTTCTTCATCCAATTACCTCTTTACCATATCTATTTTTCTTTTTCCTTCTTTTCCATTTCAACTTATCTGGACTACTTGGGTACGTTTTTACCTTTGCCTGTTTAGCATTTTTTACTTTTTTCAGGCTTCTGCCAAGTCTGTCTGACATTCTGTTAAGGCTGTTGCCACCTTTCATTTGGTTCTTGGGTGGAAGGGAAGAGAAAGCATGTCATCAACTCCATTTGAATGTCTTGAGACTTACTTATTGTTCACTTTGGGAGTAAACTTGATCTTCTTAATTCTCCCCAGATGTTAGTAGGCAGGAAGAGGCGGAGGGAGAGCTCAGTGAAGGAGAACACTGGTATGGAAACTCTTCAGAGACTCCGTCAGAAGCATCCTTTGGGGAAGTCCAGGAGAACTATAAGTTGTCTCTGGAGGACCGGATCCAGGAGCAGTCCACGTCCCCCGACACCTCCTTGGGAAGCACCACTCCCAGCAGCCACACACTGGAGCTGGTGGCACTGGACGGTGAGGTCCTGCGAGACTCACTGCAGTGTCAAGATCACCTTTCCCCGGGAGTGTCTTCTTTGTGTGACGATGACCCAGGCTCCAACAAGCCCCTGAGCAGCAACTTGAGGCGGCTGCTGGAGGCTGGTTCCCTCAAACTCGATGCTGCAGCCACGGCCAATGGCAGAGTGGAGTCCCCCGTAAACGTTGGCTCGAACCTCTCCTTTTCCCCGCCTTCCCACCACGCCCAGCAGCTCAGTGTTCTGGCCAGGAAGTTGGCCGAGAAGCAGGAACAGAATGACCAATACACTCCAAGTAACCGTTTTATATGGAATCAAGGTAAGTGGTTGCCAAACTCAACCACCACCTGCAGCTTGTCTCCGGATTCAGCCATCCTAAAACTGAAAGCTGCAGCCAATGCCGTTCTGCAGGACAAATCTCTCACCAGGACTGAGGAGACCATGCGATTTGAGTCCTTTTCCTCCCCTTTTAGCTCCCAGTCTGCCAGTTCTACCTTGGCCGCTTTGTCCAAGAAGGTCAGTGAGAGAAGTTTGACTCCCGGTCAGGAGCACCCTCCACCGGCCAGCTCCTTCCTTTCCCTGGCTTCTATGACTTCCTCAGCGGCCCTTCTGAAGGAGGTGGCAGCAAGGGCTGCGGGCAGTCTTCTGGCTGAGAAGTCATCGCTGCTGCCTGAGGACCCTCTACCGCCCCCGCCTTCAGAGAAGAAACCAGAAAAAGTCACTCCTCCACCTCCACCACCACCTCCACCACCTCCACCACCACCAGCACAATCCCTGGAATTATTATTACTCCCAGTTCCTAAGGGAAGAGTTTCTAAACCCTCCAATTCAGGTATGGCATCTTCTCTTGTGAGTCCTCTAGACTATAAACCGCGGTGTCTTATTCATTGCCTTTTTCTGTTGGGTTCCCCATCTGATCTGAGGCAGGAATAGAAAGCAAGAGCACAACAAAAATACTTTAAGTAAGCAGCAGAGTAGTCTTTCATGTATGTATTACACAAAGACTTCACAAATAGCTTCACTTTTGAAAGGTAATGAATAATCTTAGAGACATGCAGCATTCCCTCCCTTTCATACAAATGATTTTTTTTTTCTTACTAAGTTCAGACTAGGTCCATACAAGATATATTTAATGGGAGAAGATCAAAGCATCTTTGTCATGGAGTGCATGGCATCACTGAACATAGGGGGAAAAAAACCCACTGCTTTTGAAATAGTGGACAAGGGAGAGCCCACACTCCTGCTGCCTCCATCACAAATGGACTTTTGTACAATCAGGAACTACTCTGTCCTAATTTATCACAGCATATACTTTTATGTTAGCATTTTATTACTTTTGTGGAATTTAAGCCCTTTTCACGTATCCCATTCTTCTAAAATTTCTTGTCCTATAAGAACTCTAAAAAAGATTGTCAATCAAACATAATCAACACATTTCCTGTGAATGCTTTATTTAATTCAAATCCAATCCAATTTTGAAGGAATATGCATGTGGAAAATTTGAATCCTAAGGTTTTTCTAGTGGAGGCAGTGTTTCCAAAGGAGAAATCGCTGTCATATAGGACCTTAGCATTCACAATTATTCATCTTTTTAGGGAGAAATTTAGCCACTTGAATTCTCACAGTGGAAACACCATTTCTTGTTCTGGTTTGCTTTAAAATTGTATGCATGATAAATACACGTTCCTGGGGATGCATGTTGGGGTTTCAGATGTCTCTTAAGGATATCCTGCCAGACTGGAGCAGGAAGTAGGCTATGTGCATCCTCATCGGTACAAACATTGCCATTGTGTGTGTCTAGCCAACTTTTGATTATTTTCAGCAACAGTGATGAAGAGGGTTTGGAATGGCAAATAATTGACTGAATGATCATAGTTAACATCAATTTGATGCATTTATGACAAATTTCCATTTAAATGGCCGAGTGAGCTGTATGCGCTAATTACAGTTGCTTCAAAACTTGAGTCAACGGCAGAAGACAATGAGGAAAATGGGTATCTGGGACTTTTATGACTCTCAGTGATCCAAACTGTTCACTCCAGAGTTTCTGAAATGTCAATAAAATCCTAGGATTGTTTATCGGTTCTAAGTTCCGTTTCTCCTCTCTTCTCGCCTGCCATCTGGTGAAATAAGGGGTAGGAAACAAGGAGAAGAGCAAAGGAGGCTGGGGTAATTTTACAATGGAAAAAATCACGCTTGACTTATAGAAATTTCATTTAGGGGTAGCAGTTTAAAGAGAGGTATGGCTATATATAAAAAAATTTTAGGCCAGGCACAGTGGCTCATGCCTGTAATCCCAGCACTTTGAGGGGCCAAGGCAGGTGGGTCACCTGAGGTCACGGGATCGAGACTAGCCTGACGAATATGATGAAACCCTGTCTCTACTAAAAATACAAAAATTAGCCGGGCATGGTGGTGTGCACCTGTAATCCCAGCTACTCGGGAGGCTGAGGCAGGAGAGTTGCTTGAATCTGGGAGGCAGAAGTTGCAGTGAGCTGAGATCCTGCCACTGCACTCCAGCGTGGATGAGACTCTATCTCAAAAAAATAAAAATTTAAAAATGAAAATAATAATTATGTATATATTCTGCATATCTAGTTATTGAATAAATGTGTGAATGGTGTTTCTAGTATACATTCAAATGGACATTTGTTACTTGGAAAAGCTTAAACAGAGTTAATAATAAACTTCAGTTGATTGAAGACTTGGAAAGAAATGACTGATAAAACCATGTTTCCTGAAATCCAAACTGTAGTAGCTTTGTCATATTAAAGTAGTCTCGGGTATAACCACCAATAGTTGTGAATATAATTTTTTTCACTCAAACAACTAGATACGTGTAAAGATGAGAAAGAGGTCATGAACTTCCAGTGAATGGTAGACTTTTTGTTTGTTTTGTTGTAGGAAATACACCTGAGGGAAAAATTATGTTCCTTTTTTGTTTAAATGCACTTAATCGATACCAGCAACTCAGTGGGGTTCTCAGAATAATTGAATATAGGAGATCTATAAGAAATCGTTTCTTACTTTGCTTTTTACTAAATTTATTATATTGCTGAAACACTTAATATTTTAATCAATGGATGTTCAGAATGTTCAAACTGAAAGAGGAGGGAAAGGAACTTCTCAGCTTTGGGTTATAGAACCCTGTGCTGATTGACTTGTACATAAGGCCTCCCCACACCAACTCCCCCATTTCAACATGCTTCTGTTCACAGTCTAAGACTTGAAGAAGCAGCTTCATTGGCAGAGTAATTTTATTTAAAAAATATTTCATTTTGTAAAACTCATGCATGAGGAAAGATCACTGCCAAGAAATTGAGGGTCCTTGAAATTGTTACATGAAAAATATTCCATATGTCCACGTGGACACATCCTGCGTTCAAGTTCTATTTGTTATTGCATGGATTGGAAACAGAAGAGGGGATGCCCTCACTCTTTTCAGTTAAAGTGAATGTCATCACTTCCCAGCAGCCTCGCTAGATTATGGGTTAATAAGGAGTTCATAGAGTATCTAATTTTGTTATTTGTCTTTGTATCATGGGTACACAATTTGGTGTTACTGGGGATCCCTGATTTTGGCATCTGAAGAGTGGAAGGAAAGGTGGGTCATCTCCATCTGTCCCCTCCACCCTCCCCAACCCCCTTTTCTTCTCTCTCCCTCCCTCCCCCACCTTCCACACATCATACTGTTGGTTTGGGGGCCACCTGGGGCTGGATTGGGATGTACCTTCAGTTTACCTAAGAAGCATTAAGGAAATGTGGTGAGAGCCATCATCCCTGTTTCGAAACATTTGTCATTATTATTCTTTCCTGTCCCTTAGAAGGAAATCTTAGTTTAATTCAAAATACATAGGTGCACTGGCCTCTCACAGCAGGGAAAAGAGTTTCTGTTGCCTAATGACTTAAGTAAACAAATAATAACCACCCCAAGAACAACAACAAAAGCCACAAAATAAACTACACACCATCCTGATTTCAGGCAGGGCTTTCATTTTAAAAGCGATTTCTCAAAATGTGCAAAAAAAGAAAAGGCATATAAAGTTGATTCTTAAGTTACAAAGAGATATGTTCTAGAAAAGCTGATTCCGCCTTGAGTAATTTAGACACCAGCATTTCTTTGACCTTCTTTAGGTCAAGGGAAGTCCAAACCGTGAACAAAAAAAAATTGTCTTTTAGGTTTGGCCTTATTCTTCTTTTTTGAACAGGATTCAGTGGTTGCCAGGTCATGGTGTATTTAATTCCTTAAAGAGTCCACCACTCGATAGCCTTTCCGCCCTGCAAGAGAGACGTGACACTTGAGGGGGAGGTTTCTTTCATGTGACCCTATGCCCCCAGCACATGCTACACAGCTCCTCTGAAAGGGGACACGATAGAGGGAAGATTATGTCCATTTGCTATAAAGATAAATGTCACACATTGACTGAATTCTCTTTGAAGCTACTGTTCTGTTGCAGCTAAGAATAAAATAAATGGTTTTTATTTTAAAGACAAAGTTTCTTGTAGAAGGCCAACAAGATTCCCAGGATGCCGTACTCCTGGTTAAAAGAAATAACAGGGAGGGTTTCAGAGAGAGGGTCTCCAAAACATCTTATTGTACTGAATAAAATGTAAATATTCTTAGAAGCAAACCTGGTCTCATACAGCTGAGAACTAAGAATATTTCCTGTGGGTCAATACATAGGGGGTTTCTGGCTGCTGTTTTCTTTAATATTTATGTGATGTTATTAAAATTATTGCAAAAGCATACAAAGTCCAGAGAAGGAGATCACCTCTCCTGATACTCCCATTAGGCCCATGGTTATTATAGTAAATCTCTTGTTTGTGACAGAGTTTCGCTCTATAGCCCAGGCTAGAGTGCGGTGGTGCAACCTCAGCTCACTGCAGCCTCCGCCTCCCAGATTCAAGCAATTCTTGTGCCTCAGCCTCCTGAAAAGCTGGGACTACAGGCATGCACCCCACACCCGACTAATTTTGTAATTTTAGTAGAGATGGGGTTTTGCCATGTTGGTCAGACTGGTCTCGAACTTCTGGCCTCAAGTGATCTACCCTCCTCAGGCCCCCAAAGTGCTGGGATTATAGGTGTGAACCACAGGGCCCGGCCATAAGTCTCAATCAGCCTTAATCTGAGAATGATCGCATACATGAACCTGTTTAGAAAGTTCACTTTTTAACAAAGATTTTTAGAACTGTCCGTCATTCATCTCAATTATATTTTTGTAGTGATTTAAACTTAGTATGGCTCTAGATATCAGACTTCTCTGAATATTTACTAGTTAAAATAGGCATCAATAAAGTCTGCATCCATAATAACAGATAAACCCAGGGACATCCATTGCTAATCTAGGTTGTTTTTGTTACCATGAAATAGCATTTGAGACACATGACAAAGCAATTCTGTTAAAAGATTTAAAATCCATATGTATTGTTAGGAAGGAAGATGTGCACATCCTACACAGATGTGCACTAGTAGTGTTAGTAGGTCCAGAATGAAGACCATGATAATGCACAGATTATGCAGACCCAAGGTCACCAGGCATCTTGAACTCTTAAGTTTATGGTAAGGTCTATATGCAGACACTATCCAATTGCAAGTTATGTTGACCTGCTGCAAATCACCACATAGGATTGAACAACAGGAAGTTTGATTTCAAAGCCTACAAAACAGTTACATTTGTTTTAAAAATACCTTTGTGTTAAAACAGTTAAGCTACTACAACCCTCCGTGGTTTAAAAAAAAATTTTTTTTTTTAGCCCAATGAAGTTTTGTTGTTGTTTTGGGGATTTATGCATAGGCAATAGAGTAGAGCAGCAAACCAGAAGTGAAGAGATTAGCTGTAATCTCAGTTTTGCCACTAACTAGTAGAGAGACTCACGGCATACCACCTCAGTTTAGTATCCTCATCTGTAAACAGAGCTGGATGATCAGCAAGATCCTTTCCTGTTTTAGAATTCCTTGCTTATGTTTACTGCTCAGTGTTTTAAAACTCTGTTTATTAACTCAAAACAAACTTTTTTTCCCCCAATTTTTGAGTTTAATGTTGCTTCTTAAAATTCACTATCAAGCCTCCCACAAGATCATCTCTGCTTTGGGTAGATCTTGTTCATTATAAATAGTTCAGCATATATCACTGTACTTTATTAATGATGTAGTCATACCATATGCATTTTTAATATAAGCTGCTCCCGGTTCATTTTTGGAAATAGCTGAGGTCTAAGTACATGAACATTTATCTGTTTATCCATCCATTCATTTAGAATGTGTATTGGGGCACTATGTGAAAGGCATACACACACTCTTGGCCTAACACAAGTTCCATTGGGACTTACTGGCAGCCTCCTGGATCTTTTCCTTTCATTTCTAGCCCTCATTTCACTTCTCTCTATTCCCTTAACCCAACCTTTTTCATTTAATCTCCTTATGGTCTAACACACACTTATTGAATTATATGTTGTACCTGGCATTGTTTGGGTGCTGGAGACACAAAGGTAAGGACCTCCAGGCCCTACTGCAGCCAATTCCTCCCTCCACTCTTTATTATCTTTTCCATGTCTTTTTTTTTCCCTGCTGGACTGGATTGTCCATCAGTATTTTGTCTAGGCTGAGCCAGACCCTACCTGAACCACACTAAGGACTTCTGCTTATGTGTTTCATATTGGCTCCAGTGACAAACTACCATGTTGGGCCAAGCTCTGAACAGTGTATTTATTATGTGATGTTAGTTGTTTAGATTTACATCTGCTCTGATGGTGAGTTTTCAGCTTTGCAGGGCATGTTTAGAATTTGTTTATTGTCACTACTCTTAATACAACAACTGCTACTACAAGTAGCTTCTGTTTACTATGTGACAGGTGTCTTATGCACATTCATTATTTCTTTTATTCCAATAATATTACTGCCTATGAAGAGAATAGTTATCTCCAGAGGAGCAGATTAGCAGCTATTCATCCCACTGGTTCTCTTAGCATTTGGTGGAATTTAGTGTTGTTCGCAGTGATAATAAGTAGCTAGTGATATACTTGGGAAAAGTTATTTATTAGGCAGTTGTAAACTAGGCAAAATTATGATCATTTCAATCCTATTGCCTCAAAAGTGTATGGTTCATTCTGAGGAAGTGGTCATATTTCCTTAGGTTCTAACTTTAAGTGAAATTTACAGCTGTCAGTTCCCTGAAAATAGTTTGGCATACGAAATAGAATACAACCTTACTTCCTCTCTTCTTTAAAGTACTTAACAACATCATAAACACTTGGAGAGCATCCTACTAAAATACGAAATTTCTTTCTTGAATAAATAAAAATGCAGATGTTATCAGGGGAGATTACTGGCCAAAGGTGAAAATCAATCATGGTACTTGGGTTTCTTTTATCATTTGGTTTCTGTCGTCTTCCTTTCCTGCTGTGATCAGTTAAAAATTTCAAAAATTATAGTAGTGTAGCTATTTGACCGCATTTCTTGCAGTTAGTTTCTCTTCATTGTGTGGGTTTTTAGTTTCTCTTCATTGTGTGTTAAATTTTTTCCTAGTCAGTTCAAGTGCACCCTAATTTGTTCCCAACTCGTGTATTTTGGTACTAATTAAAACTAAGGAAGCATAGCTAAATGGATTTATATGAAATAGTAATATGCAGGGTTAAATGTAATGTACTCTGTAATACATTTGAAATAAAGAATTGTTGATTAAGTAGAAGACTGTGGGTCTCAGAAAGAATAGGAAACGCATTGGTCACATTAGGCAAGGCAAGATGTGAGGGCAAGCCGGCGGAGTTCGTTTTTTCAGCTAATGCCCTTTTATTGCCTTGCTATGGTGTGCCATGAAATCTCAGGTCAGTGGAAGACATCTCACTTTTTCTCTCCTCTTCAAGACAGTTCTGTAAAATTAGGTAGTTTAGGAATTTGATAGTGGGACATACTTCTTGAAGATGGGGATCAATGACAGCCTGTTTGTTTATCTCTTTCCTATTATTTTGATGTTCTTACAACCCCAAATAGACATTGTTATGATTTTTTTCCCTGTAGTGTATGACAGTAATTTCACGTAGAGGCCTGATTCAGTCCTTTCTCTCCAGTCTGTTGTTCATCATGTAGTCTTCATGATCAAAATGTCAGGGTGGAGGAAATGACAAGGAAGGACAGAAGACGAGAGACATAATTACAAATAGGACTCCAGATCGGCAGAGGCAATTCACAAAAACAGGCAGCAGAAAAGCTACAGGGGGTTAATAAAATGCTTGTTTATATGTGTCTATAAGGTGTGCTCTTCCTAGAGTAAAAGGAAACCCTCATTTCCTCTTATTCCCCCAATTACAAAAGGAAATACATGTGGTGGAACACATCACAAGTAGAATTTCCAGACTTGATTCTTTTTCAAGTTGCATGGTTGAGCTAACCAATAGACCTTCATTAGTAAAACTGCATTTTTGGAATGCTCTAACTTTATTCCAGAACCTTCTGGTTCCATCCATATCCATTTGAAGTGTTCCTTTGTATGTAGAGACTCAGTTGACACAATAAATACATGATGAGATTATTTTAAAGTATACCCTTGGGAATATTTTCTTTTAAAATTAGAAGGGTAACGTGTACATTAAAAAATTCAAATAGTACAGAAGGATGTGAAATGAAAACACAAGTTTCCCTCCTGATTCCTTCCTTTTAATCCACAGTCCTTCAGTGTTAACTGCTTAGTGTTTTCCTGGGTATGCTTCCAGAAAGTTTTATGCAAATAAAAGATACCATTTTTTGTTTGTTCCATTTATTCATGCCATTCTTCCCATTCCCTCCCTTTATTTTTTCTCAAGTATTTTAAAGCAAATCTCAGACATCATGGTCAGCTTTCTTGTAAATACTTCCATGTATATATCTTCAACAGATAAGGGCTTAAAAAACTAGCCACAATTCCACTATCACATCTAACAGGAATAACAATTGCTAAATGATATTTTGGAACACCCCAGCTATAATCAGTATTTCTTCAATTATCTGAGAAATGTCCTTTTACAGTTGTTTTATTTAAACAGAATCCAAATAAGCTTCACACCTTGCATTTTTTTGTATATATCTCTTAAGTCTTTATTTTTCCATAACCTCTTCTCTTTTGAAAATGCCATTTACATGTTGAAGAAACTGGGTCATTTGTCCTGAGGAATTCACACGTTATAGATTTGGCTGATTTCATCCCGTTGGTGTGTTTAACACTTTTTTAAAAAATCAATTGTATTTCCAATAAAGGGCTAGTTATATAGAGGATTGTTTAATTTTTTATAAGGACATTTCACAGATGACATCAGAAGGCACACGGTATCTGCCCCATTTTTAGTAATGTTAAGATTAATTAGTGGTTTTAGGTGTTGTCAACTTGATCCATCCTTTATAAAGTTCCCTGCTAATATCTCACCTAATGGTTTTAGCTGTGACTGATTCCCACTTTTTTAGAAAACAAAAATAGAATCACCCTGGATATATGGTTTTGTATCTTGCTTTATCCACCAATGCTAATATTTTGGACATGTTTTTATATCATCGTCTGTAGATCTAGCTCATTTTAAAAAGTGCTTTCTATATTTTATTGTGGGCACATATGCCAAGTCATTTAACTGGTTTTGAAATATTTCTGATTCCTTATGATTAAGAAAGAAATGTCTAAGCCCTTGATTCTGCTTATTTTTACTTCCTCTTTCCTCAAATTGCAGAGGCTGGTGTGGCACTGAGCAATGTAAGTTGGTAGACTGGAAGTTTAGCAATAGTGTCACAACAGAGACCCTTCACTTTGAGAGCGACTTTAGCTTTATTTGGAGGAGGCAGCTGGTTTGTTTAATTTCTTGAAAGATTAGAGCATTTGTGGTGGCCCCATTGCAGCTCTTCCGAAAGTGGTCAGCAAAGCCCAGTCACCGTGCAGAGGAAGGCAGCACATATTGTTAGTAGCTACCAAAGGGACAGAAATAAAAGGGTCAAAACCCCTGACCTTCAGACCCCCTGATGGGTACACTGGCAGCAGCATCTGCTCAAGCCACAACTAAACAAGTCAGCAGTAGGGATCCAAAAATTTGTCTCCACTGGAGTTCAGAGAGTGAGGTTTATGATAGCTGTTTGGTTTTCAGTGTGGAGCAGTGCATTATTCTCTGTCCCATGTGATTTGTTTTTATTTCTCACTGTTTTCCAAGTTCAGGAATTCAGACATGGACTTGAGTCTGACAGTTTCCTTCAGGAAACAAAGCCCCTGCATTCAGGCTTCTCTGACTGTGCATGGTGCCCCTGGGCCCTGAGTTAGGACAGGCCGGGTGAAGCCCCTTTGCAGATGTCTTCCTTTGTGCTGGATGGCCTTTGGAAGTCAGACTTTCACAAGGCAGGATGATCAGATTTCGGAAAAATGGAGCCCAGATGAAAGTAACTAGATGAATATGGGTTTCTACCTGAAGAAAAGCAGTCCTAAAACTTTCTTATGGATGAAATCTCGGAATTGTCGAGAAAAAACCCCAAATCATTTTAGTGCTTTTATATGGCAGTGTATGTGAATTAATGCCAGATGCAATGTACCTTTTTGTTTTCCTTAATGTTCCTTTCTTTCTCCTTCCAAGCCTCAGAAGAGGAAAGTGGAAAGCCTTTCCAGTGTCCAATATGTGGTTTGGTTATTAAAAGGAAGAGTTACTGGAAGCGGCACATGGTGATTCACACAGGTTTAAAAAGTCATCAGTGTCCGCTCTGTCCATTCCGGTGTGCTCGCAAGGACAATCTCAAATCCCACATGAAGGTAAGCCACCTACAGACAGCACCTCCTGGTGAGGCAGGCACAGCCAGGGCTCCTGTACATGGTCTGGTGCAGGGGGACCTCCCTCTTGGCTGAGGGAGGGCACCTCACTGATGGAGCATGTGGATGACAGTACTCCGTGTAGCAAGGTAGAATTCAACAGAAAGGTGTTAATGTCCACTTTGCAGCCAAGAACTTAAAGGCAGAGAGAACCTTCAATATCCAAATAATGTATTTACTGAAGGGTGGTCATCTCCTATAGGGGAGCAGCAGCCTGCCTGGCCTGTGTGCTGACACATTTCTTGGGGCACTCAGAGGCAGGGTTGGGGAACAGCAAGAAGCAGGGAAAGCCAAGTTCAGGAAGAGCTGCTGGACTGAGCACCAAAGAGAGGGCTCTTGAACCTGCTCCCCTTCCTGGAGAGAGAGCCCTTGTCTGTTACTGCCTTACCCTCCAACTTGCAAACTCAGAGGAACACGCAGAGACACTGTGTAGGAGGCATGAAGACATTGAAGGCACCTGGCCTTTAACTTTAGCCCTGTGGGAGGCTTGGGGGCCCTTTCTAGCAAGACTGTCGTTCTCCTTGAGGCTGTCATTGTTTGAGCTATCATAATTCCCAGGATTACATTTACCAAACATCCAAGGACATAATTTTCTATGTCCTATTAAAAACAACTGGGGAGCTCAAACCTACACTAAACATGTACAGAAGAGTTGACTAGAATCCATGAGTCCCTCTTATGTGAGATGGGGAAAACTTAGTTAGATGGCAATCTTTTTAGCTGACCCCATTAATGAGAAGGGTTTTGTCTCAAAATCAAGGAGGAAACTCATGGGATCAAAAGAGCATGGGCTTTTGAATTTGATAGACCTGAATTGAAATCTTATTATGCAACTTACTAGCTAAGTGGTCTTGAGCAAGTTAACCTTTAGACTCTGAATTTTCTCATCTGTTAAATGGGAATGATAATGTTTGTCTGGAAGACTTATCATTAGTATTTAAAGAGAGAATATTAGCCACATGTCTGACACAGGAATTTTCAATGGAAGTTATTTAATTCTAATAACTATCATTGAGCGTCTTAATAGCAATCATATCTTCACTGATATTTTTGATATGATTTGACTGTTGACATTATTTGTAAAGTGTTTGCTTTCCTACCATAAGAAGCATAATGTACGGACATAATTAAGATATTTGTTTATTTGGAAATCTTGCGATCTAATCCTTCTAAATAGATCCGTAATCACTCTTCAGAATTATAGCTCTAAAAACGTGTGACCAGATAGAACCTCTACTGACTTTAGGAAATAGCTTGGAAGATTAAAAAAATTTAAATCCATGATGTAATTTGTTTTCTATCATTTGCCTTTGTCTCCTGGGAGTAGCATGCCCTTCATCTTCAGAATCCATTTAACCAGGAGTTCTGGTTGGCTGAATTTTACTCAGCCGACTTAGTTTTTACTTTAACCCTCCTCATCCTCTGTCACGTCTTCCCAAAGTAAAAACTTGTATTTTAAACCTGTAAGTTGAATTTCATTAGTAGGATGAGACTTCAAAAGAAATGCCTTTAAAATGAAAATTTGTTTTAGTTACTATTTCCTAAGCTGTGTTTAGAAATCAGGTCTGGCAAATTTAAAGCTTCAGCGGGCAGAAAACTTGCATCTAGCCTGACACCTTGTAAGCTTGGTTTCAGCTCGGGGTCACTTAAAACAACCTATTTATAAACCCATGGAAAAAAAGCAGGGTTTTCAATAGCAGGAACTACTGACCCTGAAACTACAGGGAGATAAGTTGGGTGCCTTGATGACACAGACGGCCGGCCATGGCAGTGTCACAGATGAGAGCTGCAAGGGCTTTGCGGGTCGTGGGGTCTTAGAATGCTTTCAGAACAAATCAATAACCAGTACGATAAAGCCGTTGTGTGAAATTACTACTTTATTCAAACTCATGGTGTCCTAACCTGTTGAGCTATGACTTGAGCTTTTGATACGGGAAGTGTGAGAAAAGCTCATGCAAGTTTAATTTTATCAAATGGTATATTCTTTCTTGTCCCTGCTTTCCACCTCACTTACTGGCTGTTCTTTTTTTAATCAAAGCATTCATGATTTTATTTGGTTAAACATACTTTTATTTTGCTACATTTTGCAAATCTAGTCTACCTGGAAATATAATGGTTGTAGTCTTATGGGTAGATATCCTCTGCTACATCCACCAGAGACTACAAATGTGGATGGACAGACTTTTTTTTTTTTTTTTTTTTGAGACGGAGTCTAGCTCTGTCACCCAGGCTGGAGTGCAATCGCGCCATCCCGGCTCATTACAACCTCCATCTCCCGGCTCGAAGCGATTCTCCTGCCTCAGCCTCCTGAGTAGCTGGGACTACAGGCGTGTGCCATCACGCCTAGCTAATTTTTGTATTTTTATTTTTATTTTTTTGTGTGTGTGTGAGACGCAGTCTTGCTTTGCCGCCCAGGCTGGAGTGCAGTGGCCAAGATCTCAGCTCACTGCAAGCTCCGCCTCCCGGGTTTACGCCATTCTCCTGCCTCAGCCTCCCGAGTAGCTGGGACTACAGGCGCCCGCTACCTCGCCCGGCTAGTTTTTTTTTTTTTTTTTTGTATTCTTTTAGTAGAGACGAGGTTTCACCGTGTTAGCCAGGATGGTCTCGATCTCCTGACCTCGTGATCCGCCCGTCTCGGCCTCCCAAAGTGCTGGGATTACAGGCTTGAGCCACCGCGCCCGGCAATTTTTGTATTTTTAGTGGAGATGAGGTTTCACCATGTTAGCCACCCTGGTCTTGAACTCCTGACCTCAGGCAATTCACCAGTCTCAGCCTCCCGCAGTACTGGAATTATAGGCATGAGCCACTGTGCCCGGCTGTGGACAGATTTTCTAAATGAATTCTGCCTAAGAAGTGGGGTCAGTATAGCCAGAGATTAAGATCTCAAACTGTATGGTCAGAGAAACCCTAGTTAGAATCTCAGCTCCACCTTAGGGGCTGTGAGACTTGGAAGGAATCATTTAACCTCTCCAAACCTCTGTTTCCACTAATGGAGATAATAATCCTATAGTCTGTCTCATGAGGTTGTTATAAGAGTTAAATGAGATAATGCACATAAAGCACTTAATACAGTGCCTAGCCTGGAGAAACAACATTCAGTAAATGTAGCTAATACAGTAATCATCAGAAAACCATCTGAATATACATTAATGTTTATTTGCATTTAAAAATAATCAATGAAATGGTATAAAAAATTACTCTAAAATAAATTTTATTCCCTTTCCCTTTTTTGTGATCTGTCTTTAGTGCTGAGAACTTAGAAAAACTGATAAACAAAGGAATATAAAATTGATCCTTAATCCCATCACCCAGAATGATAAATAACCATTATCACTTTGATGTATATTCTTCTATATTGGTATATCGATTTTTTAAAGAAAAATGGGATTCTACTTTCTTTGTTCAACAAATATAGTACTTACAGTATTTGTATTATAGTACTTACTCTATCCTATTATGTCCTAGGCACTGTACGTTCTTTTAGCCCACCTTTCCTTCATAATATATTGTGCAAATATTTTTATGACCTGCTGTGGAAGGAGCTTATAAAGGCCTCCAGCTTCCTCAGGGTTATCTCAGATTTCCATTAAGTCCTTTAAAATTTTCCTGGATAAGTGAACATACAGGAATTCAACATGAATTCATAAACTAAAATTGAACAGAAAAGGTGAGGAGGACTGCTAAGACAGAGAACACTGGTGAAGTATTGACAGGAAACTGATCAAGAGTCAGGGTACTCAGTTCTAGTAGTCTCAGGTCTGCCGTTTAAGGAGCTGTAACTTCTCGTGAAGGCCCTCACCTGTTCCCCCAGTGGGGGATAAAGTAGAGGTTTCCCAAAATTTCCCCAAGCTCTGAAATACCACAACCTAAGCATCCAACTGCTACCAAGAAATGGCCCTAATGATGTAACAGCACCTGATATGGGTTGTTTATGTGAAATGACCAGGGGGTAGGTAAGCCCCTAAACATGGCCTAGAAAGAATGATGTGCTTTAGAGAAGCATCTCTTCATTTTAGTAGACTAAAAGGGTCTTTAAAGCAAATGTCAAGCTAAAGAGAATAAAAATTATGACAGAAAAGTGCTCGAATGTCAGGAGAGAAGGGGGAAAAACTGCAGTCAGAGGATAGAGCTAATACTTCTCTCAAAGGCCAAATGTGATATATAGTCCCTTTGGGAAGGTGTAGCTTAAAAAAAAAACTGTTAAGTGCAAAAGTCAACCAAATACCCACTGTTTTTCCTTTAAAGCTTCACTAATTTGTCCGTAACTAAATATAACGAGGCCAGGATCTCGTGGAAAAGAAGTCACATAAAATACATGCACACAGACTGTTTTTAATCCAGGGCTCCCTTTTGATTTTAGAACTTGGGCTTGCGCTCTGTCTGTCTTTTTCCTCCTTCCAGAAGCTGCTTCCGGAGCTTCTAGTCTTGGATTAGCTCCTCTCCTCTCCTGGGTCAGTAGATGTAAGGACACTTCTGAAATGGATCTGCCCCACTGCACTGCTCTCAGGGACGATGGAAGCTCTCTGCCTCGTGACCTTTACCACCTGGTTCTGGGGCATGCTTTTGGCAGTACTGGTCAGGGTCCTGTGGGACTGTTGGTTGGAGGAGATGGTGGGGATTCTGTGAGAAAGCAAATGAAATGATCAGCTCCCAGTGAAATCCCTTTGTTGTGAAAGAACAGAAAGGGGTGATGTTAACAGCTGGTGACAATCGGTGTGTTTCGCCACCCCTAGCACTCCACCCCAGCAGAGGAAAAGCCTTTTCATGATCAGGACTTTGCCTAACTGGGTTTAAGTGTATATGGCTATTTCTGTTGAGAAACTCATGCTTTGGGGGACCCAGAATCTCTTCTGTTGTTTTTTTCAAAAAGCCACAGTGGGGTGCTGTAGCGACAGGATCTCACCATTAACTTTTAATTTCTTTGCTTTTGTTGGTCACTTAACATTATTTAAAAGTATGTTTTGGCTGGTGAATAATGCTTTTGGATTGCATTCAGAATGCATAAACAGCTGTTGTAAAACTTGCTCTCTTGGAAAGGAAACCTACCCAGAGGGGCCAGGTGGCTCAACGGATTAACCCATGAGCCTTTAACCTTGGTGAGACCTGGGTTCGAGTCCTGCTTAGGTCACCCCTAAAAGAGGAGGTGTCAGTTTTGTTTTGCTTTTGGATTCCAATCACTTACTTGTTTGTTCAGATCACACAGCTCCCCAAATCATTTGGCCCACATCTACACAATTGGCAGTTTCTACTTAAGGGAGGGCCAGTCCTGAAATAGCAGAGTGTAGCAGGTCAGCACTAAAGTGCATTGGCAGAGATGAATGGGGAAGTTACAAGCTTATGAGCACCTGCCAGCTCAAAGCCTGGCTCAGGCCAATGCAATGATTTCCTCACTTTTTTAAGCACTAAATTTGGTAGTGACAGGAAGAAAAAAGTTTCTCCCAATTTTTACAGGTATCGTGTGCATGCAAGACTGGAACTGGATTTAAAAGTCTGCATCCTTTCATTGCAGACGTCAGAATCTGGAGCATGATATTATAGCCACGTTTAGAAAAATTGGTTTCCTCTTGCTCAGAATACTTGGTGAGGGTCAGACCTTGGTTTTTCTCCTACTTTGCTTTTTTTTTTTTTGTATGTAATTTCGCTCAATCCATTTATTCTGGGGCCTCAATTTCTCTGTCTTTGAAACGGGAATACCCTGGAGACATTATTTTCTACATTCTTAATTATCTAAGAGCAGCATTTTGAAAATTGAAATTATGTTTGCAAAACATAGCTAATTCTCTGGGTAACAAAAAATTGGATACATACAAAGTGTCATTATCGTGAGAGGAATTACTTGACAGGTTACCTCTTTTGACCCATAACTAGTAATTATGTAAGTTTGGATTGTGCTGGGTTCATAATACTTTCTCCAAAGACATCAACTGAGATCAGATGACTAGAATATTGGGATGCTACCCAAAATAGCATCCATTGGCCGGCTGCATCCTCAGTTGTGAGTGTGGCCCTAATAATGGACTCTTAACCTATGGGGACCCACTTTATGTTTAGGGATTGGCCTCATTACCTGGAGCCCCGTAATGAAACGCTCTGCGGTACAAAGGCCAGCCCTTTGCCCGGTGAGGAAATGATTGATGAATAGTTTGGATCTACAGCAAGGCATTTTCCATAAATGCACGGTGGCTAGCTCATTCTTCTTGCTTCTCCGTCAGGTTCATCAGCACCAGGATCGGGGAGAGACCTTTCAGTGCCAGCTGTGCCCTTTTACTTCCTCACGCCACTTCAGCCTGAAACTCCACATGCGTTGCCATCAGCACTTCCTGAGGACAGAAGCCAAGGTGAAGGAGGAGATCCCAGACCCAGATGTCAAGGGATCTCCCCACCTCAGTGACAGTGCCTGCCTGGGGCAGCAAAGGGAAGGAGGAGGGACAGAGCTAGTGGGGACCATGATGACGTCTAACACTCCAGAGAGGACTAGCCAGGGAGGGGCTGGCGTCTCGCCTTTGCTGGTGAAGGAGGAACCCAAGGAAGATAACGGCCTGCCCACCTCCTTTACTTTGAATGCTGCCGACAGGCCCGCCAACCACACAAAGCTGAAAGACCCCTCCGAGTATGTGGCCAACAGTGCCTCAGCATTGTTCAGCCAGGACATCTCTGTTAAGATGGCGTCTGATTTTCTCATGAAGCTGTCAGGTACTTGAATAGGGTTGTATTCTCTCTCTCTCTCTCTCTCTCTCTTTCTCTCTCTCTCTCTCTCTCTTTCTCTCCTCTCTCTCTCTCTGTCTACCAGTATTTTCATTTGTAAAATAAGCTGGTAGAACTAGATGATTTCAAGGTCCCTTTAAATTTGGATAGTCTGCACTTCCATACATTTTCTCCTTGACTTTGTGTGTGTGTAATCCTTTGGAAGTAGTATTGCTTTGGCTTGGGTCTCAAAACAGTAGGGATTGTTGATTTCCTTCTGTTTTTTTTTTCCCCTTGATGAGTTCTTACTGTAGGTGGGAAAGGTCACAAGGTAAGCCAGGCTTGTGTCAGTTGCTTGTGTGACCTTGGGCCCTGTTTAACATGTCTCATCTGCACTGGACTTGTATGGAATACCTCATTTTGGCATTATTCAAGTTCTTTACTGTCTTAATTTATAAGATTTTTAAAGGACATATATACAAAGACTACTTTTAGGAATTATAGACTTCTAAAATTTGAGCAAATGATAACTGTCTTTAAGAAGTTTTTCAGGTTTTTTTAAACGAGAATTTTTTTATTATGGCAAAGTATATTTAACATAAAATTTACCATTTTAACCATTTTAGGTGCGCAGTTCAGTGACATTAAGTATGTTCACATTGTTGTGCAAACCATTACCACCATCCATCTCCAGAACTTTTTCATTCTCTCCCACTGAAGCTCATTAAACAACTCTCAGTTCACCTCTTCCCCCACAGGCCCTGGAGACCACAACTTTATGTCTTTGAATTTGACTACTCTAGGGACCTCATGTAAAGTGGAATTTAAAAACACATATTTTAAAAAATTTCTTTTTTTAAAAAAACTGTCCTGATCCATTTGGGAAAAAAAGATGGAGTATAAATTATGAAGACGTATTCTTATTAGTTGTCATTACTTTCTGTCACCATCAAATTGTACATGATGTTTCTTTATCATTTTTTCCCCAACATATTTGATTTAAGTTGTGGTGTTGAACAGGGACATCAAGGTCTTAGGTCACTCTGTTTTTCCTGTCATTCTCTTTTGGAATGAGAAGGTATGTTGCAGGATTGTGTGGCTACTCATTACGCTTTTAAAAGTATGATTTTTAAGTTTTAAAGGAGATGTAGGGGGTGGGGAAAGGTCGGTGGAGAATTGGTTCTGCATTTCAGTGAAGATGGCAGTCCCCACCATGATTTCCAAATGTCATGTCAGCTCTTTGGAGATTGACAATACCCTTTTAAATGGAGAATAATTGGTCACCGCCTTCCTTTAAATGGACTGTAAGTTGCATTTCACTAAATGTCATTGCCAGGTGAATTAGAGGTTCAGCTCCACTCTGAAGTCCCTTTGCTCAGGCACACTTCAGTCGGGTCCTTTGGAATGTCCCCCTCACCCCAGATCTTTGCTTCTCAGGAGTGGGAGACACTAGTTGGAAGAAATGAGGAAAGGTAGGGGATGGAAAATGAGATGTCCCGGAAATGAACCAAGTAGGCAAAGAGCAGAGAATATAACAGTGAAGCACACCAGCTGGCAATGAGCATGAGGGGGCCCTGTGCTGGAATTGGCCAAGTTTCTGACTGTGGCTCTAAAGAACACTGGCTTCTCTGCTCCTCATCACCCCTCTCCCCCGACTTCTCCCTCTTCTATTCCAATTGAGGGGAAAACGTGATTTTTAGAGACTTTGAGTTTTATATTTAAAAATTTTTGAGCACGTGGGAAAATGCATGTTTTCATACATTCCTGTTTGCTCTTCTGATCCTTTAGGATTTCACCTCCAGGGGAACTCTAGTTTTTCCTTGATTGTCCTCCCTGCCACCGTGATAGCAAAGGGGGCTCCTTTTATGGGCCCTTATAGTGCAATACCCAGGGAAGGAATGCAAATGACACATTCACATCACATAGCTTAAAAAGTGGGACATTTCCTTACCTAACAGACAGGGGCAATCTGAGTGGGGGTGAATTACTCCGAGTATGGTGTTACTCCCTTTACTCCATGACTCCAGGGATGTTTTAAAATCTAGAGGAAGGTAAGCGGGAACAGGGAAGGTTTGGTCTTTGGGTACAACACTTGTGTATGATGCATGGCTCCTGCTGGGCTCAGCTCTGAGTGCCCACATTATGCTGTAATTAGCTCCAGACCCAATCTCAGGGAGCATAAGATAAGGCTGCTTGGAGCCAGCACTGCAAGCAGCAGAGACACAAGGGGAGAAGCCAATTGATAGGTTGGGGGGAAGAATTGCTCATCAAAGCCTTATATTGTGATCTGTGTTTTCAGTTAGCTATTGATGGGGAGTTACTTATGGTTTGGCAGTCAGAATGTTTACTGACTGATCAATTGGCATAAGAAAACAGATAACAAATGCACACACTATTTATGCAAAAGACCCATGCGGCTATTTTATGGTGGCTTACTGGAGGTCCTGAAACCTGACTTGTATGCACTGTTACCTAGCAACCTGTTATAAAGTCACCGGGGAGTGAGATGCATCCTTAATTTTTTTGTGTGTGCATATTTGGATGTAAATGTAAACTTGGTGACAATGCAGCTCAGGAGAGGAGAAGGTATGTTAAAAGGAAAAGAATACATTTTCTGGAGAGATTTTTTTTTTTTTTTTTAATTTTACTTACCCTCTGGTTGGTCTGGCCATGCATTTGATAGCGCTCTCACTGTGGTGCCCTACCTGGCTGCGTCTGTGGATATGATTTAGGGACAAAAAGGCCAAATCCCAGGGAGCTGCGGCTGAGTTTCTAGCTCTTCCCGTCATCAAATGTAGTGAAGTAGTGGCTAGTTTCGGGCCTTGTCCCTTGGCGTTATAACGGCGCCATTGTTCTTGCACTGAATTTTTTCGCTGGGCTCTGTCCGTGCACCTGCTGGTACTGTAGGGTGCAGCTGTTTGTGGGCACTGAGTCTGTGAATCTTTGTGCCAGCCAGATCACTGTCTGCAAAACTGGAGCACAGTGACAAATTCAAGCGTGTAGACACCTACTTGTTTCCAAAAGAGAGAAAACACTTGATGCTTTCTTGCCTGGTTATTAAGGGGAGTCTTTCTTGCTCCTTCAACTAAAACTAAGCATAAAGATGATTGAATGGAACCCAGTGGGATTCAAAGTCAGTGGATAGAATACTGTTTTAAATGGGCTCTCAATGCCCCCCACCCCCACGCCTGTTAGAGGTTTCTTAACGTGTATGATTGTGAAATAAAATCCCTTCTCCAGACTATCAGCTGTTCTTCCGACTGAGCCCCCACTTAACATTGCTTGGTCCTTCAAGAATAATGCTTCAAAACTGAGGCTTCCAGGCCCAGCATCGCAGTTGATTCAGGGAAGAGTATGGGCAGCTTTCTGGGCTGACAGAAAAATGAATTTTGTAGATTTTACCCACAGCTTAGAATGAGGCAGGCCTGAGAGGGCTCCAGGCCTGTATGTTCGAGCAGCTCTTTCCTGGAAGCCAGAAGGCATATGCAAATCATTGCATGTCAGGGCAGGTGAGCCAGTGGTCACGTGGCTAGGGTGTTCAGGGAATAGGTGCTCACCCGACTGTGGAGAGCTAAGTTCCTGCTGATTCTGTGCCTTGTCACCTATAGCCAGCAGCAGTTCTTAACCTCGGCTGCACATTAGCCTTGGCTGGGGAGTTTTTCACAAAATGCCAGGGCCCAGAAATTATGATTCACTGGGATAGGCCCTAGACATTGGTATTTTCTTTAATATCTTCAAATGATTTTAATGTGCAGAATGATTTTAGTGTGCAGCCAGGGCTGAGGACCACTGATGTGGAATATAAACTTGGTACCTGGTACAGTATTTTTTTGGTACAGCTATGGTTTTCAGCAGTGCAGTTTTGTTCTCGTGGTCTCCACCCTAAACCATGAAATGGGGCATGGTGGTACGAGATAGGCCTGTGGCTCTCACTGTTGGTCAAGGTTGACATGAAGGAGAGGACTGGGTGAGTCGTGTTCATGGAGCCCCAGGTGTTTCCTTGTGGGGCCTCCTGACAGGGGAGTTTCTCCAGTTAAAAAGTCTCAAGAGTCAGTGCAGAGCACTGAACGATGGGAGGGTCATCGTTATTAGAAGCCTGATTAAAAGCTGCCTGCAACAACGGCCTTACATCATTTCTTTTTCCGAAAACTACACTTTTCAAGATATAAAATTTAATTCTAACTCTCCAAATTATAACCAAGCAGTTGACAGAAACTTGGCACTTCACTTGTTGGCTGGGAATATCTTTTTGTCCCTGGTTTTCCAAAATAAAAGATATGTCATTCCAACTATTTTTAATTTGGAAGCCAGCAAAAATTGTTGTGCTGTCTCCCACATTATATTAATTTCGTAAAATTGAGACCAAAATAATTTTAACTAGGAGAGATGGACTTCTTTAAAGCAGCAACTTACTTTTAGCCTCACAGAGACAGTTTATGAACAAATGGATATCAGCTAAACTGTTTCTGACTTATTAGTAGCTCATCCATTAAACAGCAAAGGTGTTCACATATAAATGTAGGTTGTAGGTTAATGTGTTTGTGTCGTATACTGTAGTCTTCCATCGGCCTTTGTTCTACAGCTTCCATCGATTTCACCCGATTTTAAGCCTCTGTAGTTACAATACAGTTTTTGTATAAATGGTAGCTCCCAATCTTGCTTTACCTTTGTTTGTGCTGCTGGAGAAGGAGGGATGGGAGATGCCCATTGAACCCAGTCATCCTCATTGCCCAGTGGCTCTGATTGCCTTTCTGTAAAGGCAGTCATCTCAACAAATGAGCCTTCTTCCAAGTAAATGCCATCCTTGTGTAATTCACACCCTACGATGGCCGTGCCAACAGCCAGGGGGCTCTCCCACTCCCCACGCCTGGGCATGCCTTCTCCAGTCAGGTGATTTTTGAGAGCTTCCCTTTGCATTTTTAGTTGGGCCCTTCCTTTTAACCCTGCCTTGCCTTTCTGGTGATGGCCCCTCACTGATCCTGTGACTAAAATTCCTCATGTGAGCAGTGCATTTAGGGGCCTTATATGTGTAAGCAGCTTGAATGCCCTTTTGAAATTCTCGGCTTTATTGAACTTGGTGATTCATATGAAAGGAAGAGTGTGACTCTTTCTTATTTTTCAGTGACTTGCCAGTCATGAGACTAGCACTGACCTGAGTTAAAAAAAGGGGCAGGTGGGATTATAAGTAAGTGGGACCTGGAGGATTATAAGTAAGTGGGGCCTGGAGGATTATAAGTAGGGCCTGGAGGATTATGAGTAAGTGGGGCCTGGATTGCTTACACACACAGGTGTTGAAACTTGCATGGACAGAGTTCTTATGCTAGTTACTCATTGCTTATTATTTTTATTTTATTTAATACTTGCTCACTCCTTCCTTTGAGCCTCATGGCGATGCCATAGTGGGTGGTATAAATATTCCTATTTTACAGATGAGGAAACTGAGAAATGAAGAGGTTAGAAGTCTTGCCCAGGTTAGCACAATGAATAGGTGGTGGAACTGGGATTCTTTGTTTTTTTAGACGGAGTCTGGCTCTGTCGCCCAGGCTGGAGTCAGTGGTGCGATCTCAGCTAACTGAAACATCCACCTCCAGGGTTCAAGCTATTCTCCTGCCTCAGCCTCCTGAGTAGCTGGGACTAAAGGCGCCTGCCACCATGCCCGGCTAATTTTTGTTATTTTTAGTAGCGATGGGGTTTCACCATATTGGCCAGGCTGGTCTCGAACTCCTGACCTCGTGATTTGGCTGCGTCAGCCTCCCAAAGTGCTGGGATTACAGGTGTGAGGAACTAGGATTATAGGCATGAGGAACTGGGATTCTGATCCAGGCAGTGTGGTTCCAGGATTCTTTTCCCCAGGCTCCCTACCCCCAAATTACAGAAAGTAGCAGGAACTTGGCTCTGTTCTCTGCCCTTCTTGTGTGTTGTGGAATTAGCCAGAATTTCAGCGTGTTCTGGATGTTGTTATGTCAGACAACTTTAGAATTTGTGTTAATAGTTTTAGGCATCTTAGGAATTATTTAGTACAAATAGAGCAGTAAGAGTCGGACCAACTGATATTTCTGTGAAGCTTCACAGCGTACAGTATATTTCTAAATACATCATTTCATAACAAGCATGTAGATGAGAAAACCAAGACTTGGGGTAAATAACTGTAAAAGAGTCATGACTGGAATCCAGACCTTTCTTTCCTGACTGTGCTAGACAGAGTGTACCTAGTTCCAGAATTGCCATCAGAGTGATTTTTTATCTTGATAGGCCCCGGGAAATTTTACCAAAGCCTATTGTATCTGTCAAAACAAAGAGAAGTGTCATTCTCCTTGAAGGCCATTCTTTTTACTACTGTTGTTATTATTGTTGTTACTTCTACTATTATTATTATAAGAACTATAATTAATCAAATGGCTTACAGTGAGCTGGACACTGTGCCAGCCACATCATGTAATTTCTCATTTAACCTTTACCACAGCCCTATAGGGTCTGCAATAGTAAACCAATGTTATAGATGAGGAGGCTGAGACTTAAAGGTTTCCACTGCAAGGGACAGAACAAGGATTCAGCTCTGGGTAACTGCAAAAGCTTGGCTCTTGACTACTTAATTAGCTATTACCTATTTTTTTTTTTTCTCAGTTGAGCAAACTGTCTTTTGACCTCCGTCTGCTTCACTGTTTATTTTCCTTGGCTTCAAACCATGGCATCATTTCTAATGCATGCACTTTCAGTCACTAATCTGGTTAAATTTTTTATGTCTTCACAATTGTACTGAAATTTTTATCTATACTCCATCCCTTCATGTGCAACCTCCTCCTCATGCCTACAAGTTGCCCCTCCAGCTCCCTCCCTGATGCCTTTTCCTCCCCAGCACTGCCCCTACCCATCCACCCAGCATTTCCGATGGACTCTTCTTCCAGTACCTCTTGCATCAGATCATGCTCCTGTCTGTCTAGCTCTTTTCCTCTCTTCCTCCTTTCCTTCCTTCCTCCCTTCCACCCTTTCTCCCTTCCTCCCTTCCTCCCTTCCTCTCTCTCTCTTCCTTCCTTTCTCTCTCTTCCTTTCCTTTCCTGTCCTGTCCTGTCCTGTCCTGTCTTGTCTTTTTTCTTTCGAGATGAGGTCTTACTCTGTCACCCAGGCTAGTCTCCAACTCCTGACCTCAGGCGATCCTCCCACCTCAGCCTCCCAATTAGCTGGAGTTACAGGCGCAGGCCACCATGCTCAGCCCCAGCTCCCTTCTCCTGAGTAACCATCTCCCCACTCCTCTTAAGAAAACTGTTAACAGTCTTCACCAGCTCAGGAACATACCCCTCTCATTTCCATTTTTCTACCTTTACTCATGTTGTTCCCGGGGTCTGATAATTGGAACTATGGAGTTGCGTGTATATTCTTCCTCTTCTTGGGAGGAGCTACAAAGTCACACTGTAAAGAGGTGGGCCTTTGGAGGGGGGAGTCATAGCCATTTCATGGTCTGCCACAGTCCAGACTTCTTCAGACTCTCTGGGTGATCCACAATGACAAAAATCATTTACAAACTGATCTGTAAATAAGAATATCAGCATATTAATTTAAAATGACAAGTATAGCAGTTAAGAGGAGATGTCATTTGGGGCAGGTGGCTACTGACTTTCCTGAAAAAGGTTGGAAATATATTATTCAATCTTCAGATTTTCTTTCTTCTAGTCTCCAGGCAAACCACTGCATTTCATACATTTCATTCTTTGGCCATGTTAATAATAGGAATTTAAAATACAGCCTTCTTTCACATTTACTTAGGGCTTGATTGGTTTTCCAGGACCTGTCCTTCCTGCTTTTGACAAGGGAGATATCCTGTCTGTTAAGTGGATTACTGCAGATGGCTACTTTTGCCCTTTGTGGGTTGGTTTTAGTAGTTTAGTTTTTGCAGGGAAACTTTATGTATTTTAAAGTTCTTGAGGCACTGCTCACTTTTTGTTACCTTTGACCCTTCTCCAGAGGCTGTTTTTCCCCTTTGCCCATAGCTCTCAGAGGGATCTTTACAGTCTGGGTTTGGGTACATAGACGCTGAAGGGTGGCCAAGGATTAGCTCAGGTGGGGATTAATGAGAAATATGAGATGGCTAAAATTTCACTAAACACTAATTATAAAATGATTTAAGGGAAATTAAAGAGTGAGATTTAAAAATATTTAGTGAATGTTATAAACATTCCATTTGAATATAATACGCTTAACATTTAAAAGTCATTTTAACTGTTTTCATTATTATTTAATTAAATCTTGGCTTTGCTTACGATTTCAGAAGGCAATTTCTCATCCAAAGCACATCATAGTGCTGAAAGATCCCAGATCCCCAACCTGTTTCTACATACATACATACACACTGCTAACAAGGGAACTTGCTTAGATAGAACCACACCGGCTTGTCATCTGGAGAGTTGACCTCTGATTCTGGTTCTATCATTAATGAGTTGTGTGATTTTCAAAAGATCGTATAATCCTCTGAGCCTGTGTTTTCTTTTTTTTCTTTTCTTTTTTTTTGGGACGGAGTCCAGCTGTGTCACCCAGGCTGGGGGGCGGGGGACAGATCTGAGGTCACTGCAAGCCCCGCCTCCCGGGTTCATGCCATTCTCCTGCCTCAGCCTCCCGAGTAGCTGGGACTACAGGCGCCCGCCACCTCGCCCGGCTAGTTTTTTGTATTTTTTTTTTAGTAGAGACAGGATTTCACCGTGTTAGCCAGGATGGTCTCGATCTCCTGACCTCGTGATCCGCCCGTCTTGGCCTCCCAAAGTGCTGGGATTACAGGCTTGAGCCACCACGCCCAGCCGCCTGTGTTTTCTTTTTGTAAAATAAGGGAGTGGAAAACAGTAATGGCTTTCATTTTGTTCAAAAGTTCACATTTATTACATGTGCATATTTAAAAAGCCAAGCAATTGGGGGGGAAAGGTTGCTATTCGGTGAGCACAAAATGTGACACTCCAATGCTATGAGGGAGTAGAGTCTATAGCAGTGTGATCATCTTGTATATTTCTAAATTTATTTTGCTGATCTCAGTTTGAAAAAATACAAGTACGGTTTCACATAGTGGCAAATGGGAACAGATTTTTAACAACTTGTCTTGTAATTTCAGGATCTCCTCAATTAAAGAAGAGTATAAATTTTTGCTTCAAAGTTGACAACATTTGGCAACTGCCCTCATTCCTTATAATAAATGGAAGATAAGCAGTATCCAAAACTCACAATATGCCCTAAAGCCATCTGTAATTCTGTGTCAACTACTTGGTTATTACTCAGTTAACTGTTATTTGGGAAATGTATTTAATCGGCCGGGCGCGGTGGCTCAAGCCTGTAATCCCAGCGCTTTGGGAGGCCGAGACGGGCGGATCACGAGGTCAGGAGATCGAGACCATCCTAACGAACACGGTGAAACCCCATCTCTACTAAAAAATACAAAAAACTAGCCGGGCGAGGTGGCGGGCGCCTGTAGTCCCAGCTACTCCGGAGGCTGAGGCAGGAGAATGGCGTAAACCCGGGAAGCGGAGCTTGCAGTGAGCTGAGATCCAGCCACTGCACTCCAGCCCGGGCGACAGAGCCAGACTCCGTCTCAAAAAAAAAAAAAAAAAAAAAAAAAGAAATGTATTTAATCTCTCTAGGTCTGAGATTTCTCATCTGCAAAATGGGGATAATACTAGTGCCTACCTCAAAGGGTGGTGGTGAGAATTAGATAAATTAATACAGGTAAATACTTTGTGTATTACCCAGCTCATGTTATGTGCTCAATAAATGATAGATCTAGCTATATCCATATATATCTACACATGTTTATTTGTCTGTCTTTTAGCTGTGGTCAGAAGCTGCACCAAGCAGATACACTTGATACACTTGAACCTACCCTTGCATTTAATTTAAGGCAGGTATGCCCAGGGGACAGCTGGCAATGTCTAGATAATTTTTTTTTTCACATCTGGGAATTACTCCTGACTACTAGTGCATAGAGATGCCAAGGATGCTGTTAAACATCCTACAATGTGCAAGACAGTCCCCAACCCCCAACTCCTCCCAGCAGATTATCCAGTGCAGAGTATCAGTGGAGTTGAGGTTGAGAAACAGTAATTTAAAGTATGTATGTAGGCTCTAGTAGTGCTATAATTATATATGGACACACATGCATAGGCCTGAATTTTTTGAAAAATCAGTGCAAAGGCAGCCACTTCATTACTGATGACCTATGACTAGAACTGCAGCACTCCTATGAGAGGGGGAGAAACTGCATTACAATGCCTACTACATGAATCTGAATTAACTTGTCAACATATTAGTGGTCTCCAGTATGTTGATGTTTTATATATAATGCAGTGGATGATGCACGCTTTGAACTTAAATTTTAAATTAATTAATTTTTACAATAATTTTTTTTAAACTTAAATTCAAAACAAACATTTGTTGGAACCCCTGAAACATATCCTAGGGTTCCTTGGAACACTGTTTGAAAACCATTGCTCTGTAGTCCCTTCCAGGCTCAAGAGTCTTTGGCTCTGGTTTAGGGTCAGGTCATAAATAAAATTCTCAGTGGCCTTGCTTTTTCACAGAGCAGTTTAGCATTTACAAAATTGCCATATGCTGAACTGAGAGAGAGTTCTGTCTTATTAAGCTCAAGAAAAGGTGTCATTTTCCTTCACCAGAGGGAACCAACAGAAGTATTCATTTTGCAGTTGATTCCTTCCCTTCATCCTCTTAGTCAAATCTTCACAAGATTTCTTCCTACCAGAAAATGTCCCTTTTCTTCAGGTGAAACCCACCCTTCCCTTTCTCATGAACAACGCTTAATTCACCCACATCACTTATTTTCCAAAGCCATGGTTCACCTGCTGAGGGTGGTGTCCCTTTTAAAGGTAGCTAGGTGTCTTGGAGAGAAAGGAAAGGGTTTGGATGCATTTCCAGTGAGAAACTCTGAGCAAGTGTCTCTGTGAATTAGGTCTGTGATTTGGGGCATCAGTTTCTTAACCTTTTGGGACCTTAGTTTCCTCACCTGTAAAATGAATAGCATCTATCTCCTGTGATTGATGGAAGGCTTGATCCCTGTGTAATTAGTCAAGTGCTAGTTGTATACATTGTTAAAACAAATGATGGTCTTTAGAAGGAAGTTATATATTTTTTCCCTAGTAATAGGGAAGATATATAGTATTTTCCCAATTACTATATAACTAGAAAATATTGTAAAATATATAGTATTTTCTAGTTATATAGTAATTTCCTAGAATTGGAAGATTGGAATCATCTTATCCCAGCAGTTTTCCCATTCCTTTCCCACATTTGCCTTTATCTTGAATCCTTCGTAAATCCTCAAAAAAAGCTGATTTATTTCCTTTAAATGGTGGTCCACCTCCATCAAGTACATAAACTAAGAGGTATGTGTAATTGATCATCAGCATGGCCCAGGTGCTAGGATGCTGGGAACAAACAGCGAGACAAGGAGCCTCTGGATTAGCGGGGGCTTCCTCATCACATCAAAAGTGCAGTTATCCAGCAACTTTCAAATACATAAACAGAAGTCAAGGCAGGTGTTGTGAAAGTCCTTGACAAGTTGAGTTCCACACCAGCACAAATCTTCCTGTGTTAGTAGTAGGAATGAAGTGAAGACTATGTCATGAGTCATATTGGTTGCTTTTCTCTTAGCAATTTCCCCAAAGAAAAAGAAAACGTCTTGAGTTCCACCTCTCACTGCACATGTGGGTTTTTTTGTAAAGTGGGATAATTTAAAAGATAGTAATTATTAAGTCATATTAATTTTAAAATATAGGCTTTATGTACTGTTCTCAATGTAAATATTTTTGGTCATTGAAAAAAGCAGGTTAGCCTTCATATTTCTATTTTTACATCTTCTATCGACACCCAAATGTTTGGGAAATTAAAACTTGGGCAAATGAGTGATTTCCACATGCCCTTCTGATATGTCGTTAGCTATATTTACATTTCCTCAGCACATTACAATTTTCTGTCATTCTCTGTATGGTCAGAATGCAAATCAGGTATGTAGTGCCTTGCAAATGTATAATCCAGCAATGTACAGCTTGCTTATTGCCTTTTATTTTATTTTATTTTATTTTTGAGGCGGAATCTGGCTCTGTCACCCAGGCTGGAGTGCAGTGGCTGGATCTCAGCTCACTGCAAGCTCCGCCTCCCGGGTTTACACCATTCTTCTGCCTCGGCCTCCCGAGTAGCTGGGACTACTGGCACCCGCCACCTCGCCCGGCTAGTTTTTTGTATTTTTTATTAGAGACAGGGTTTCACTGTGTTAGCCAGGATGGTCTCGATCTCCTGACCTCGTGATCCGCCCGTCTTGGCCTCCCAAAGTGCCGGGATTACAGGCTTGAGCCACTGTGCCCGGCGCTTACTGCCTTTTAAAGTGTCTTTTTGAAGTTCTGTTAAATCCAGGTTGTGCTAGCAATGCTAAATATCTTTACTTTTTCCCCCTAAGTCTCTTGTAGCACATACTCTGACTAATGCTTCTAGAAACCACTTACATGTGCAGGAAGCATCTGCTTAATGAGCTCTAGAAGTTGGGATTTGCTTCTAGGGCCTCAATAGTTTTTTTTCATCTCTTTCTTAGCTTCATCTTAGAATTTGAAAATGTTTTCAAATAAAAGATGCAACAATGAAGCATTTTAAAAATACTTAACCATTCACTTTAAATTGTTTCTCCTCAAAGAATCAAACTCTGTCATGATGAACTAGGGTGTCCTTGCAAAGGACTTTATAACGGGTTCTGGGAGAATGGTGTTGGGAGAGAGCAAGCTTTAGAAGGGTGACCAGCAAAATCCCCCAAGAGGTGGGGGAAAGGTGCAAAGGGGAGAAATGTGCTAAATAAACCAAGTCGTCTTAGGAGCAGCGAGCAGCCTTCCTGGTAAACGTTAGAAGTACATATTTGAGGATTGCTCCATAGACCATCATTGCTCCCTTTGATTCAGATTCCTATGGCATTGTCCCCAAAGAGCTAGATTTTAAGCACTTTCCTTGAGACTTTTCTGGATTCCTCCTTCAGTAATGCTAGAGTTCAAGTGATGATTAGATATTTCAGTAATGCTGTGGTCTAGGTAGAAAGGCCTTTAACTTTACTTCAAAGGTCTTATCTCCCATCTAATTATTAAATCCAGGGAAAGCACTTCTGATTGCTTTTGGTGTGATATTTTGGAGGTCTTAGTTTTTGTTAACTTCAGGTAATGTTGGAAGGCCATTGGATGCCACTAATTTGGAGCAACACGTTTTACTCATTCAACAAATATATATTCATCACTAACTATGTACCAGGCACTATTCAAGGCACTTGAGACACATCATTGTTAAAAAAACAAAAATTGTTGGGCCAGGCGTGTTGGCTCAAGTCTGTAATCCCAGCACTTTGGGAGGCCAAAGCTGGTGGATCATGAGGTCAGGAGGTCGAGACCATCCTGGCTAATATGGTGAAACCCCATCTCTACTAAAAATACAAAAAATTAACTGGGTGTGGTGGCGGGCACCTGCAGTCCTAGCTACTCTGGAGACTGAGACAGGAGAATTGCTTGAACCTGGGAGGCGGAGGTTGTGGTGAGCAGAGCCAAGATTGTACCACTGCACTCCAGCCTGGGTGACAAAGCGTCTCAAAAAAAAAAAATTGTTGCCTTCATGAAGCCTATCTTGATTTTTTGTTTTTTGTTTTTTGAGACAGAATCTCACTCTGTCGCTCAGGCTGGTGTGCAGTGGCACAATCTTGGCTCACCACAACCTCTGTCTCCTGGGTTCTAGTGATTCTCCTGCCTCAGTCTCCCAAGTAGCTGGGATTACAGGTGCATGCCACCACGTCTGGCTTCTTTTTGTATTTTTAGTAGAGATGGGGTTTCACCATGTTGGCCAGACTGATCTCAAACTCCTGACCTCAAGTGATCTGCCTGCTTCGGCCTCCCAAAGTGCTGGGATAACAAGTAGCCACTGCGCCTAGCCATAAATTGTTAACATAATAAATTTTAAAAACTGTATAGCATGTGATTAGTCTGTTAAGCTAAATACCGCATAACAAAATACCACAGACTGGATGACTTAAATAACAGATTTATTTCTATGTTCTGGAGGCTGGAAGCCTAAGATCAAGGTGTCAGCAGGTTTGGTTTCTCCTGAGGCCTCTCTCCTTGGCTTGCAGACGGTCGCCTTCTCACTGTGTCCTCGTGCAGACTTTCCTCTGTGTGCCTGCATCCCTGGTGTCTCTCTCTCTCTCTCTCTCTCTCTCTCTCTCTGTCTTCTTATTCTTCTGGTTCTTTGATGGAACCAGTCACATTGCATTAGGGCTCCACTTTTATGACCTAATTTAATCTTAATTACCTCCTTCGAGGTCCTAACTCCAAATACGTTCCACACTGGCAGGTTCGACATATGAAGGGACACAATTGAGTCCATGACAGTAGGTTATTAGGTGATAAGTATTTGGAGGGAAAAATGAAAGTTAGGTCAGGGTAAGAGAGGTTGGAAAGACTCTGAAGGTGGGGATTGCAGTTTTGAACAGGATGATCAGAGTAGACCTCACTGAGCAAGTGGTATTTGAGCTGATTGGAAGGTCAAGTATTTTCAAGTTTTGTTACAACCCAGAGACCAGAAGTGGAGGTGGTGCAGTGAAGGCAGGTGAGAGACACAGCAGGGGAAGCCCATGGACCTAGGTTCTGGTCCCAGCTCTGCATCTTTCTGGTAGTGAAACTTCCAGATAGTACTTTGGGCTTTTGGGGTTCGGTTTCCAAATATGCTGGTCTGTGTGAACTTGTGATTCTAGAATGCATATTCTTAGAGGGGTATGGGCTGGAAAACAGACTTTGAGTATTGGCTTGGAGTAGGTGGTAGGCAAGGGGTGATAGATGTTTGCTTTGGGGATTTATTTTTATCTTTTTGTTTGTTAAGATGAGATGGGCTTAAGACTCATTCTAATAAGTGTTTCTAATTAGGACGAGATCCTCTTTCTCAAAAGATGGACACACTCAGTGTAATGAATCCTAAGTTCCTGCCTCATGGACTCTTAAAGGGAGCGAGATGCCTGTGAAAGTGAAAAGTGGTAGGAAGAGGGTGCTTGTCTCTTCCTTTTTGATCTTTCCTGGGTAGTATGTAGCCCAGTGGGGAAGGCCTGGTACAGTGTGGCTGAGCCACAGAATCCATCCCATAATATGCCAGTTAGCTCTGTCCTGACCACACACTCCACAGCAACCAACTATGCTAAAAATGGAAAAAGGACATTAGTGGAAAAACTGGTGAAATCTGAATAAAATGTAGAGTTTAGCTCATAGTAATGTGAATTTCTTAGTTCTGACAAATGTACCATGGTTATGTAAGATGCTAACATTAGGGAATTCTGGGTGAAGGATATAAGGGAACTCTTGGAACCATCTTTGCAACTTCTGTAAGTCTAAAATTATTCCAAAATAAAAACTGTTCTTTAAAGAAAAAAAAGGTCATTTTGGACTCAGTGATGACTTGGGCTAGAGACGTGGATTTATTCACCATAATCAGAAGAACAATGCTAAGTACATGCGCCTATGTTTATGGATCAGTAGTGTCGTCTTATAATAAGGCAAAAGTGGTCTATCTCTAGTCTGAGCTTTTCTGTTTGGCAAATTCTCCATCCTCACCTTACCATCGCACCCCAGGTTTTTGCTTTGGGTATTGCCTCTGACTCATGTTTGTATTCAATATCTTATGGCAGAATAATTGCCTGAAAGCATTATTTCATAATAGGATTAGGTGGGGAGAGTGCTAATAAGTCAGGGAGGCAGTGGCATACACAGGAAAGAAGACATCTAGGGAAACCAAAGAGAAAATGCCCAGAGACTTTGTAGAGGTAGCAATTCTTAAAATATTATAGGTTCAAAAGATTCAGAAGCCCACACTCCTCAGAGTCGTAGGCCCATGGAGTGTATTGTGCGGTTTTGCCCAGGGCCCAGCCTGTTCTGATGAGGTTGTGGTCCCTCCGGTTGTTAGCACAGTGTGATTGTGCATTCCATACTTCGTGAAGTACCAGGGCAGCTAAGGAGGGGAGTGGCCTTTTATGTATATATAATCCCTTTTTTTCTTTTGACAGCTGCAAATCAGAAGGAGCCCATGAATCTTAATTTTAAAGTGAAAGAGGAGCCTAAGGAAGGGGAGTCCCTAAGCACGACTTTGCCTCGGTCCAGCTATGTGTTCAGCCCGGAATCTGAAGTGTCAGCCCCAGGCGTCTCTGAGGACGCACTAAAGCCCCAGGAAGGGAAGGGAAATGTGCTAAGGCGGGATGTGTCAGTCAAAGCTGCCTCTGAACTTCTCATGAAACTCTCAGGTACTTGATTTATTCGAAAATATTCACATTCTGATAGTTTCACTTGCAGGCCAACTGGACTGCTTCCTGCATGGGTTATAATTAACCTAATGGCAGCAATATCGCATTATTGCTGTGAATTCAAGGAATGATCAGATTACTTGGCTTAAATTCCTGTGTTGTGTGTGAGTTTGTTTGTGTATATTAGCTGTGTACCTATCTTATTAAATACAACCTTTTCCTGACTATCACTGCAAATTGTTGGAAACTACTGCTGCTTTCTAAGGTGATAGAGGCCATAATTTTAAATGGGTTCTAATGATGTTCAGAGCTCTTCTGCTAATTGATCAAAATATCTATTCTTCCCTAATAGAGGACCTGGCATTTTGTGTGTATTTATACTATACTCTTTAAGCACCATTACAAATATTTTTCTTAACTTCATAAGCATTTGAGATGGCACTTGAAGTAATTACCAACAGAGTGGCAATAAGAGATTTTATGGATAGAGAATTTTATAATGGAATATTATAATAATCTGTTCTTAAGATTAATGAATCATTCTTTACTAGTATCTGAATGTAATCTCAGCATATTAAATGTAGGAAAAATGGCTTAAAATTTGAAATTCATATAGTTTGGATTTTTTTCCACATCATCTCCTATCTGCCCTGTCCTCTCTGAAACAGGTGAAAATATGGAGTCTTTTCAATTCAAAGATAGGACTTTCAGAACATGGAAAAAAAGGGTTATATCAATAATTATACTTGTCAAGTCATATCCCACCCTTAGTTCATTACCTCTTAAGCGTAATTTTTAGAAGCTATATTTAAAATGCTAATATGAATCAAAAACTGTTTTTAGTTTGGAACTTGCTGTGCTCGGAGGATGAAAGCAAGAAATGCAGTAGAGAGACTCCTTTAAGACCTGTAATTTCATCAGCAGTTCTGACTGTGTTTCTGGTTGACTAGTGGGTTGGAAAGTAAGAAATTAACAGTGATTTACTTAGTCATTATATCAGAACAGTTGAAATTCCTGTACTTACCAGTTGGTGGGGTTAAGAATTCTTTCCTTTGATGTTAATTCAAAGCACATTGGAAGTTCAAGGTAACATGATTTGTTATAAATAAAGCATAATGCAATCATTACATCCTTATCATAGCTCCATCTTCCTAAACTTTGCAGAGATAGTACAGTACCTCCTATGCAGATGAGAGGTCTAGTAAGATTGTATTATTTACTATTATAAAAGCTGAACGTTTTTATAAAGGGTGTTCAAGTGAACACATTTTTTGTATATTTGAACTCTCCTTCCTATGATAAATGATGTAGAGTAACACATTTGTTGTTTTCTGGTAAATTCAAAGAGGTCACATAGCTCTGATTCTTCCTCCATAGCATACACTTTCACATTCCAGTGACTTGAAGTCTTATCCAACAGTGACCCCTGTCTCCCTCCTTATGGTCAGATTCCAGTATATAATATTTCTAGTTCAGAGTTTGCTGTGCAGCAAGTGTTGTAAGCAAAAGAGACTTTGGTAGCACCAAAAGATAATATGCAAAAAATGAGATTTCAGGAGTGATGTTCTTTAAGGAAAAATATTTTATCTTAATCCTTTTGCATGATGAGATTTGAGACACAAGTGCAGAATCATTTTATAAATAATAATGATATCCCCCACACAGAATAAGTCTATCAGCCATGAACATTGAAAGATATTTGTGGACAGCAGTGGTCCTTCTAAATGTGTATGTTGCCTTTGGTTGAGCACATGTGCTATGTGGTTCAGCAATAGTTGAATGGATGACATGGTCCTGTTTCCAAAGGGCATCTGCCCCTGCTTCGTGATGTGGAAATGAAAACTTGTTTGAAGACCGACAATGATTTTTTTTTTTGCTGTGAAAAAAAAATCCTCAAATCCTCAGCATTCTGTGTGCAAACGACTTAGGTCAAAGAGATATGCATCACAGTCCTGATCTTTAGATGCTGTGGTCTAGTCAGAAGTAATCCAGGGCAGTGGAATCCATCCATGTGATTTGCACTTGGAACTTAGTACTGCCATACTCTAATGGCCATGGTCAGGTAAACTGGAAAGAAGTTTTTTAGTCATAACAATAGGCATGTGACTTAAAAGCAAATATCTTTTCATTCCTAAGCCACAAGTGAAAGAGGACTCACCCTTAATTAGGTTTAAAGTGGATATTAGAGTTTCTAATCACTGATAGAGCAGTGCTCTTGCAAGAATGAAGTTGTTAGGAAAAAACTTTGTATGTTCTTTCCTCAAATTGTAATTTTAACAATTTCACCGTTCATTTCCTGAAAGACATCCAAGTAAAGGACTTGTGTCTTCAGATACCCTTTTCCATGATCATTTCTGTTGCTCTATAGACAAGAGTAATTCATTTCCCAAAACGTCTGTGTAATTGGTCAGGGCTGCACCACCAGTTTGTCTCGGCTGATACCCCAAAGCTTTGTTGTAGTTGTTCTTGTGAACAGGAGTTCCTATTACTTCCTGCCTTGCTTGTTTTTATTTGTAGTCTTCTGATATGCTGGGGAAAATCTTTTTGATCAGGAAGAGTTGGGTGAGGATAATTAGTTATGCAAGAATGATGCATGGGGCACACTTTTCCTTGTTTCAGTTTTGACCCAAGGAGTAGTTAAGATGTGGAATAAAAGGAATTTTCTTCCCTGTTATTTATTCCCTTGAGGTTAGAAGTGGTGACCTATAGTTTAGACCCTTTCAGTCTTCTCATTGAATTACTAACAAGAAACTAGTCCACAATTTTGGCTGCTTCATTTTCAGTTTTAAATTAATTTATGTTAACTCCTTAAGGATGGAGACTTGGCACCTGCCCCAGTCACATATCATGTGGAGCTTTTCTATGTGGAAAACCTCTGTAGATATATTGTTTTCCAAATTGACATTTGTGTTTTACGGGAAAACGCAGATGAGCTAGAGTAGGCTCAATTTTCATTAAGTGTGCGTTTGGGAAAATCTGAGCTTTCTTCCTTCCTGTGGTTCAAGTTCTATTTCCAGTTGTTAATTGGGAAGTTGAATGCCTGACAGCTGGGCCAAGTGAACTGATTGCCATAAAGAAAGCAACACACTCTGAGGAAAGCACTGGAAGTCTGCGACTACTTGTTGTTATGTGACACAAGGCAGCCAAAATAATCAGACTTTTTGCTAAGCATATGGTTGCCAAAGATAATTTCCAGAAGTCTTCATTCAAGGAGGCTGAAATCTCAGTGTTCAACATAGAGGATATATAACATTAGATAGTGTAAAATATTTAAAGTACCTTTAAACTCTGGTTTTGCAATGTCTGGTCACCTTGCAAACTTATGGGATAGCTGTGTTATCACAGATATGATGTAATGCTGAAAGTGACACAAAATTTTGTCTGCTTTGTCTCTGCTTTGCTTTAAGAGAAGTAGCTAGATGCAAAGTGATGAAGATAAATGCCCTCCTCTTTCTTTGGGAAGTTACATGTTTCCATGGGAATGCATATATAAAATGTATCATGCATGGTTGGGTGAGCCTAGAAGTAGTAGATAAGAATGCCATTTAAAAATATGAATTCCACACACAAAAAGTACATAGTTGGAAAGCTGGAGTTACGCAGAGAAACATTAATGAAAAATTAAACATTTGCGTTTCTCTAGTGTGGTAAATAAAACTTCATATTAGACCTTAATTTGAAACAAGTTTATTGGTTTTAAAATTTTCTGTGCTCACCCAGAGGATTTATATTCATTTCTGGTTTATATTCATTTATTCCTGCCTAGTCCTGGAGAGTCATATAAATTATAATTGCCTCTTGTATAGGAATCCAAGCAGACCCTAGATTTGAAATAACATAGTGATGTGTGGTTTAGGGTGTCACGTAAATGAGATGGAGCTTCAGCTAGGAGATATTTAGAAACAGATAAACTTGAGTAGGATGACATTTTAAGGTGAATTTAATCTCTAAGGTGAACTGAAGTGGAGAAGAAAAGAACTCACTCTATTAACAGTTGTAATTAGGGCCCTTTTGGTTATAAATAACAGAAACCCTCTTCAGATAGTTTTGGCAGGATAGAAGAATTTAGTAGAAGATGCGGGTTTTGGATTGGCTTATGGATCCCAAGGGCAGGGATGCAGTGGGGCATCGGTTTTCCACTGCAGCTGGAGTCTGGAGGCCCATATGGAACCAAGGAACCACCCCCTTCCCCACCTCATTTGTGCTTCTCTCTGGACCGACAGATGGACTTCTTCTGTTACCCAGGCCACATGATGGAAAGGGGGAATTGCCAGCAGCTTCTGAGTTTATGCTTTGCTCAAAAGAATAGCCAGACAGAAATGTCTTTATCCCAATCCTAAATCCCAACCAAGTGCCTTGGCTTCAACTGGGACCCGACAGTGGAAACTTCTCTATTTAGAGATGAGGGCATGTTGAGCAGATGTGGCTGCTGCCGTTAGCCATGTAGGATTGCTGGGAGGGAGGGCAGGAGGGTGAGGTGCAAATAGGAAAATAGAACAATACATACAAACCACAAAAAGTCCAGGAATAATTATGGTGGTTGCTGTCATTTCAATATTGAGTGGAAATGTGTTGGGTGCTGTTTATCTTTCCTTCCTAAAAGGGTCTGAGAGAAAAACCTCTCTAATTTGCTAAGGCAGTGCTTCTCAAAGTGTGGTCCCTAGACCAGCAGAATCATCATTAAATTTGTGGGGATAAGGAAGTGTTAGACATGCAAATTCTTGAGCCCTATCCTGGACCTAGTTGAAACTCTGGGTTGGGAGTCCTGCTGTCTGTGTTTTCACAAGCCCTCCTAGCGATTCTGACAGCTAAGGTTTGAGAAGCACTGTGCTGAGGAAATGGTTAATTGGAAAAATAAGTTTCATCCATCTGAGAAGAATGCTTTAGGTTGAAGCTGACAGAGAACAAAGCTCTATTAAATGTACATTTTACTTTCTAAAAAGAACCATCTCTCTTCAGTGAAGATTCTTTTTAATTTATTATGAAATAATGGTATCTGGGAACCTTTTTTTAGAAGGGCACATGTACCTAATAAATCAAGATAGTGTTGGCTGTGAGCCTCAGATAATACTACTTTTTTCAATGTTCTTTGCTGTTAAATTTCATGATTATTCCTGAGCAATGCTGGCATTCTTTTAGGAGAAAAACCTTTCTCTACCTCCCCTCTACATAATCTAAGACCATGTTGGAGACTCTTCTAAAGAATTATGTGAGATTAATTTGAGATTTTAGCTTAACAATTTCTCAGAGCAAAAACTTATTGGCTTATTTGGTATTTTCCCTTGGAAAATTATGGTCTAGCAAGCTTTTTAAGCAGTGTGACTTCAGTAATCTATAAGGATGGAAAATACATGTTGTATTTTTATGTTACTGCCTTCTCACATTTGCCTCCTTCAGACTTGGAATTTATCTAGTTAGGTGGTAGAGACGATGTGAGACCTGTTTGTACTTACTTCCTTATGATTCTACCTGCTTGCATAAAAGGCTAAATGTAGAGCTCACTTATAAAGTGAACAGGTAGATCTAATCAGTCTAATCAGTCCAAAAATCAAAAAATTCATGTTTTCATTTCAACCTTTTTTGAGCCCCTGAAGAAATTTGTTGAATCCAATATTCTGCTTTTCAAGAATTTATGTATTTTATTTTATTATTTTTTTAGAGACAGGGTCTTGCTCAGTCACCCAGGCTAGAGTGCAATGGTGTGATCATAGCTCACTGTAACCTTGAACTCCTAGGCTCAAGTGATCCTCCCACCTCAGGCTCCAGAGTAGCTAGAACTGCTGATGTGCATCATCACACTCAGCTAATTTATTTTTTTTTTTAATTATTATTTTTTTTTTTTGTAGAGACAAGGTCTTGCTATGTTGCCCAGACTGATCTTGAACTCCTAGCCTCAAGCAGTCCTCCCAACTTGGCCTCCCAAAGTACTGGGATTACAGATGTGAGCTACTATGCCTGGCCAGAATTTATATATTTTATGTTTTAGAGGGGATTTCTACACTTATTTTAATGTACCATCTCATTTTAAAAACTGTCTTTTGTGTCTGTGTGTGTGTGTGTGTGTGTGTGTGTGTGTGTGAGACAGAGTTTCACCCTGTTGCCCAGGCTGGAATGCAGTGGATTCCTGGGTTCAAGCAATTCTCATGCCTCAGCCTCCTGAGCAGCTGGGATTACAGGTGGCTGTCACTGCACCCGGCTGATTTTTTGTATTTTAGTAGAGATGGTGTTTCACCACGTTGGCTAGGCTAGTCTCGAACTTCTGAGCTCAGGCAATCTGCCTGCCTCAGCCTCCCAAAGTGCTAGGATTACAGGCATGAGCCACCGAGCCTGGCCCATCTTTATTAAAATATAATTCATATACCGTAAAATTTGCCCATTCTAAGTATACAATTCAGTGATTTTTAGCATATCTGCAGAGTTGTGCAACCATCACTACATCGAATTCCAGAAAATTTTCATTGCCCCCAAAAATGTCGAGTCCATGAGCAGTCGCTCTCTCTCCCCACCTCCCACCCAGGCAACCACGAATCTAGTGTTTCAATAGGTTTGCCCATTCTGGACATTTCATATGAATGAAATCATACAGTATGCAGTCTTTTGCATCTGGCTTCTCTCACTTAGCATAATGTTTTCAAGGTTTATCTATGTTGTAACATAAATCAGTACTTCATTTTTATGGCTTTATTCATTTTCAATTTTTATTATATTCCATTGTATGGATATACCACATTTTCTTGATCTGTTCATCTGTTTATGAAGGCATTTGGATTGTTTGCCATCTTCTACTACTATGAGCATTCATATGCAAGTTTTTGTGTGGGCTTAGGTTTTTAATTCTCTTGGGTATATACCTAGGAATGGAATTGCTGAGGCAAATGCTAACTCTGTGTTTAACATTTTAAGGAACTGACAAGTAGTTTTCTGAAGTAGTTGCACCATTTCATATCCCCACCAGCAGTGGATGAGGGTCTCAGTTTCTCCACATCCTTGCAAAACTTGGTTTTGTCTGTCTTTTTTTATTATAACCGTCTTAAGAGTGTAAACTAGTGTTTCATTATAGTTTGGATTTGCATTTCCCTGATGACTAATGATGTTGAGCATATTTTCATGTGCTTATTGGCCATCTGTATATCTTCTTTGGAGAAATGTCTATTCAAGTTATTTTCTTACTTTTTAAATTGGGTTATTTGTTTTATTCTTGAATGTTAAAAGTTCCTGATGTGTTCGGGACATAAGTCTCTTCTCAGATATATGATTTGCAAATATTTTCTCCCAGTTCTGCCGGTTGTCCTTCATTTTCTTAATGATATTATTTGCAAGCCTGAACTTTTTAAATTTTGATCTCGTCCAGTTTATCTCTGTTTTTCTTTTGTTGCTTGTGAGCACTATCACATTTTCCATAAATCCAAAATTAAGTAAAATTGCAGACTTGTTTAATATTAAAAGGAAAGTCTGTCTTATGTTCACATAGTGCTATTTAATTTTCAGAGATATAAAGCCTGTGAAACCAAATTTATTGAATAATACCTCAGTGGAGTGGACCCTTCTGACTCCTATATTTGCTGTAGCATTCTTTATATGTCTAATGGCAAAGAATATTTATATGTCAACTTTTTAAATGACTTATAGTGAATGTGACCAGCAGTGGGCCCACAACTAATGGCTGGATCGCTTTCCTCATTGCCATATATACCGTGAGATAGATAGATAGATAGATAGATAGATAGATAGATAGATAGATACCGTGGATGGGGGACAATGAAATATAAATAAGAATTAGACTTTTTTTAGCCCTTGAAAACTCAATGAGAATTGTAGATATTGGGAGTACCAAGTCTGTATTTTATACAAACAGGGAATAGATCGCTTTAATAAGATAAAAATTTGACATGTTTCTATACCCAGAGAAACCTTCTCTTGAAGGTCTAGATCTTGTTAAGCTCAGAGGCTAGACAGCAGTATTGTTAACCTGACCATTTAAGCAGGACAGACTCAGAAGTAGCTGGATGCAACCAGCCCTGGAACTTGGTTCTTTCTCAGCTACAAAGAGGAACTTATTCCAGCAGGCTCTCTGGCCGTACTTGATGTTACACTTGCTCTGGCCAGTAAGCACCCTTCTGTTTATTTTGTAATTCCACGTGCCCTTTACAAATCCTCGAACCCATAAACCTGAATGGCTCCTGTTGCTTTCCCCCTGCCCCATATGGGAGCTGTTCCAGCTCACACCCTGAAGGCCAGGGCCTCTGCACCTCCCTTTTTAGCCCTCAAGCTTCAGGCTACCCGTTTTGCTTTTTTTGACCCAGCTTTCTCCAAGGCCTGGGATTCACAAGGCCAGGCTCAAAAGGGCTCTTGTTTTATTATCATCTCCCTGTCGCATAGCTGCATATGTTAATATAACCACGAAAATTTTTATTGGCTTGTGTTCCCAGAAACCAGGCAAGAACTCTAACAGGAATTTCATGTGCTCCACCTTCATCGTAGATTCCTTTTCTGTTGGGCTGCTTCAGGACTAGGGCAGGGAGGGGTCTGGACGCAGCAGGGAGTGGGGAGGGCTGCAGAGTGGTGGATCTGGGGTGGGGGCGTGCCGGAGGGGCTCCAGATCTTCCTTTACAAATATGGAGCAAAAAAATTAAGAATGACGCCTAGGCCTTCCTCTTGGATTCCTGCATCACTTTCTGTTTCTGGTATAAATGACTACAGATGTTACCTAATCGGTAACACATACTGGGGCACAAACGAGAGGCTGCTAGTAAATACGTTTTGATGATGACGACTCTGAGAAGAAGCTTTATTTTCCGAGGGATCCAGTTGCAGTGTGGTTGGAAATATTTGAATAACCAGTCAACCTGTTCAATTTTTCACTCATAGGACAAGTTTCCCTGATGGATAGAAGGTATGTACCTTGCACCATTCTAGGTTTTTGAGGCTCCTCCCAGCAGCCCTTTTGGCTATATGTTAATACAGTTATAGTCTTGTGAGGGAGAGCTTAATCGTTATTTTCCTTAACAAGATATCAAAAGCATTCTCATTCCACAGTGGTTTTTCTTCTCATCACCATATTAACCTTTCACCTTTAACTTATTCATGTCAAAGAAGGGGAATGTTTGCATGCATAATTAAACCCCATGGATATGGTGCCCATCTGGGTACATGTTGGTCTCATAGACCTACCCCTAGAGAAGGGAATCCTCATTGCTAAGTAGCTTGTCTGCTGCCAAGTGGCCAGGTCACCCACTGGGCAGGGGCTCTACTGTGTGGTGGGGCAGGAGCTACCAAGCACGTCTCTGTACTGCACTGGAAGATGCATATAGTCTGGGAGTGATGGGACCCTTTCCACTGGGCAGGGGAGTGTCAATATTAGCCCAGGAATGGAAACTTTCACAAAGAGAATTATTTTTCTCTTATGGCTTTTAGGATTATTACAGAAAGACAAATGATTTAAAAGTGTTTCCCCCCCCACCATCAAGCTGTAAGGACCTGTGGTATTCTTTCTGAAAGGATCTTTGTCTTCCCTTCTAATAATTCTTCTCTTTACTCCACCCATGTATGTATTTTTCCCATTTTAAGCCATCCTGAGTTTATGCTGTGAGTTGATTTACTTCCTTTTTTCTAACTGCGGGATAGCAGCTGGATTCAAGCACATTTCCTGGTTTCCTGTGGCTTGCCATATGCTTGTATCACTTATCTCCACAGCTGGAGAGAGGAGGGGAGGTTATAGAATTTATGCACGACCCATCATGTTTTATCTTAGGTACAAAAGCAGATGACGAGGGTCACTGTTTAAAGAATAAATTATGAACTTGTTTCTTTACTTCCTACTATTACCATCCTTTTCCCCATAAACCTACCCTTGCCCTAAACATATGTACACACTTCCCCTGTTTTTGCTACCAGAAATTCTTCCTGCTATTTTTGAGGTAGAGAGCATTTATGGGGACAACCTTACAGAGCTTCCTGTGGTCCACACGCGTGTTTCCAAAGGTACATTAATAGCCCCTCCACTCAAGAGGGAAAAAGGCCCTCAACAGAACCAAGGATTAATGAGAACAAGAAGTAAAATTGCACTGATTTGTGGACCTGATTATGTGAGCGGGATCTCTTGCCTCTGCACATTCAAATATTGGTAAGAACCTTCACTTGGAAATCAGCCATGTTTATTTAGCCAACATATTGGGTAATATGTAAGTAATACTTTCTTTAGAACTTTTTTTCCAAAGAGCTGTGAAGAAGAAAGAAGAAAGCTGGGGACTAGGAAGATAGTTTCATCAGGACAGAATTACACATTTAATCAGGACAAATTCTTTCAATTACTTCTACTAGACCCCACTACATTTTGCACCCTGTTTATCTTATACTGTTTAAAATATTTTCTTCTAAAACATTGTTCATACTAGAAAGCTCTTCCTGCTTGACATTCAGCTCTCCCGGAGACACCTAGGGTGGGATATCAATCCTGTGTGTAACTGTGAGTGTTCAGTGACTAGGGCCTTGCTATTCAGTGTAAGGGCTACCGCCTCTTCTCCCTGCCATCTGGTTGGTTGTTTCTGGCTCTTCAGCACCTGTGCTAGAGAAGACACGGGAATGAGAGAGAGGAAGGGAAATTAAAATGAGTCGCTTACACTACTTGTAAGTAGTTTTGATTTAAAAAGCATTTGGAAAAGAAGGTTGAAACACAGCCAAAATACATCAAGGGAATATCCATGCACTCTGTATCTCCAGAAACTATGGGGAAGTGAGAGCCTGGAGGGAACATTATCCACCAGCAGGAGGTCCCACCCCACAGTCCAGTGACTCCCACAGGCATAGGACTAGGGACGGTACCTTATCAAAAACAGGAATTCACTTATTATTGGCTGTTGCGAAGATTTCTTGGGAGTTTAAATGAACCCATATTTCTCATCCTATCGTTCCATTTCTTCTTTGTGACCTCCTTCCTTTTTGTTTTATTTCACTTATTCATTCATTAAGCAGATCTTTATTGAGCTACTACCATTTTCCAAGCCCTGTTTGGGCACTAAGGATACAAAAGTGAATAAGGCCCTCACCTGCATGAAGCCTACATTCCCTTCCCACCCCATCTATTGCTACCATATCTTACTCCTGGTATTGCCTGGGTTCTGGTCTCTGTTATTATCTGACGCTCCACTCTCTGCATGTTGATCAGCCCTTCCCTGCCTACTGGGAACACTGACCAACAGGAGTGAAGTAGTCACGGCTTCTCAGCAGAGATACCCTTGCGACAGATTCATTATTATTTACATTAGCAATATTTGTAGATTAATATTACTAGTATCTATTAGTGTTATATACTAGTGCATATTAGTAATATGTAGCACCACATAAGAAAAGAAAAGCATGTTAAACTTGTCAGCATATACTGAAACCCTTTGACCCTCTGGAAGTGGAAAATACTTGAAAACTAACAAACTCTCGGTTACTAAAATAAAACTTCTTTTGCTCCTTTCCCTCCTTGGACATTAAGGAATCCCTCTATCCTCCAACCCTTTGCACATAAAGCAATGGCCAACCCATCAGTTGACAGAGACGCCCTTTCCTTTTTGGTAATTTTTTATGGTAGCAGGGATTCTACTGAATCTTTCAAGAATTGTTTATTTTTTCATCATTTTTCTTTTTTTTTTTTTCTTTTTTTTTTAGAGACAGGATCTCTCTCTGTTACCCAGGCTGGAATGTAGTGGCACGATTACAACTCGCTACAGCCACAAATCCTGGCCTCAAGCTATCCTCCCACCTCAGCCTCCTAAGTAGCTGAGACTACAGGCATGTGCCACCATGCCCAGCTAGTTTTTTGATTTTTACCTTTTGTAGAGACTGGATCTCGTTATGTTACCCAGGCTGTTCTTGAACTCCTAGCCTCAAGCAGTCCTCCCACTTTGCCCTCCCAAAGCACTGGGATTACAGGTGTGAGCCACTGTGCCTGGCCAGAATTTCTGTATTTTAGATGTTTATGTTTTAGAGGGGATTTCTAGACTGATTTTAATGTACCGTCTCATTTTGAAAAACATCTTAATTAAAAGTGATTCTCGGCCGGGCGCGGTGGCTCAAGCCTGTAATCCCAGCACTTTGGGAGGCCGAGACGGGTGGATCACGAGGTCAGGAGATCGAGACCATCCTGGCTAACACGGTGAAACCCCGTCTCTACTAAAAAATACAAAAAAACTAGGCGGGCGAGGTGGCGGGCGCCTATAGTCCCAGCTACTCGGGAGGCTGAGGCAGGAGAATGGCGTAAACCCGGGAGGCAGAGCTTGCAGTGAGCGGAGATCCAGCCACTGCACTCCAGCCTGGGCGACAGAGCAAGACTCCGTCTCAAAAAAAAAAAAAAAAAAAGTGATTCTTCTGCCTCAGCCTCCCAAACCTTTGGGATTATAGGCACATACCATTGTCAGGAATCCTGTTTAGAACCCACACAAACGCACACACACACACTCTCACACATGCACACATACCAGCACTCTGGTTCATGGAAGGATATATAAAGGCCTATTAATCACAACAGATAAGGATGGACAGGGCTTAGATTTATTAAATGGCAAAGGATAATAATGTTAAATAGCTTTAAGGTTAGATCAGATACTTTAATTGACCCTTTCCGTTTTTTTCTTTTTTCTGACTTTTTAATATGAGACAAGAAAAGTATATTCTGGACATTAGATGAAAAATAGGTTAATTTTTTTTAAATGAGATCATTTGGAATGTTACCAAATGGCATATATACAGTTCAAATGCACCCCTTTAGCTAATTTCTAGTGAAATCATTAAATGAAAAGAAAACAAGATGATTGGGAGAGATTTTTACATTTAACACCAGGACACTCAAAGTTCAACAGATAATGACAGAGCCACCCCACATCATCTGCTGGGCTGCCAAAGCTAATCTCTCTGAGCTCCCAGTGTCTGGAGGATTTTAATTTTGATTTGGATTTGGACAAAAGTGAAATTGAGTGCAGAATTTGTTATGTTTGAGGGACATGTTCTGATATCTGGTCACCAGAATCAAGCTGAAAACTCATACTGCAGGTGTGGGCGTACTGTTGTGGCCAGTCTGAAAACATTTGCAGATATCCGACTGAGTTAGCTCAGTCGAGGACCTGTTGCATTGATAACTGGTGTAGAGGACACAAGACTAATTTAAAAATCTACATCAGAGTAAAGCAACAAGTGCTTTGATCTTGTAGAAAATGATATGTTTCATGTACCCCAGAAAGAAATTCCAAGTCTCACTAACTCTTTTTTACCTGTAAAGTTTGAGCTCAGCATTTTTAAGACATGTTTGTTCTTTGCTAATTCAAAACAGTTAGCAAAATAGAATACCTGGTGCTTCTCGGGTGTTTTTCTAAAACTGACTCTAAGTTGATCCCTTGCTCACCTCTGTCTACTTAATTATGAATTCTAATTTGCATAGCTAATTCTAAAGACATTTGTTAATTTTCCTTCCTAAATTTGCAGGTATTATACTGCTGTAGAGGGAAAACGTTGGTTACTTTTTGATTTTGATGATCAAATTCAAGAAATCAATTCTAATAAAATACCTTTGAAATTGTTTTAGGAATAAAAAGTGTGTGTGTGTGTGCAAGAGAGAGAGAGAAAGGAGGAGGAGGCATACAGAAAATCCTAGTTCTATCATTTGAAACAAAATTCTTCTGATCTTTAGGCTACTGTAAAGATTGGTGTCACCACCAGAAAAGAGTATTTCATTCAATTAATGAATGAATTAATTAAAGATTTAATTTGACACAGATTTTGTATCATCTTCATCATACACATTGGCTTGGTCTCATGTTTTGCTCAGTTTTCCCTGCACTATTCTGAGTGAAATGTGAGGGGGGTGTGTGTGTGTGTGTGTGTATATACTTGAGGTCATCGTATGGGTTTTCTGTTGAAAGCTACCATTCTTGAAGTTTCTTATATATTGAGAAGAACTAAAGGAAAATGTGCCCACTACTGTTTTCTTTTATGGAGAAAGAGTCCCCTCTTTTTCCCCAGGAACAGATGGCCATTGTGTCAAGGAGGGAGAGGGAGAGCAGGCATGGGAGCAGGGCTTGCATCGCCTCTCTCTTGGGTGTGGCAGCACCCATGGGCAAGCCCCAGTATTGGAGTTCATTCCTCAGAGCAGGAATGGGGAGCTTTTCCCCATCAAGGGCCACACTGTAGAGAAAAATGAATTTTAATATATAACTTCTCATGGAGAAGAAGCATATAATAAGCCCATCCTTTATAGAACATAAAACTTGTCTCAGCCAGGGGCATGGTGGCTCACGCCTGTACTCCCAGCACTTTGGGTGACCGAGGAGGGCAGATCACCTGAGGTTGGGAGTTTGAGACCAGCCTGACCAACATGGAGAAACCTTGTCTCTACTAAAAATAAAAAGAAATTAACCGTGCATGGTGGCGCATACCTGTAATCCCAGCTACTCGGGAGCCTGAGGCAGGAGAATTGCTTGAACCCGGGAGGTGGAGGTTGCAGTGAGCCAAGGTCTCGCCGTTGCACTCAAGCCTGGGCAACAAGAGAGAAATTCTGTCTCAAAAAAAAACAAACAACTTGTCTCAATTGACTTGTGATTCTGTTCTGTGATACAGAGGGAGATACAGTGTAGGGTAAAAAAGCCAAAAGAGAGAATAACATTAAGCATCTAAGCATTGGGTTCTTAATTTTCATAACAAGGATGGAGATACAAGGTATCTCCATTGCACTGGGTACCTAGCTCCAGTCATAGGGTGACGGGATGACTTCAGGACCTGAGGCTGCTTTACTTCCACATTGCTTCTCTCTAAGAAGAAGCTAAACACGTAATTTCAGTCTTCTGTGGAATAAACGTTTCCTTTTCTGCCTCCATCCTTGGCCTCCACTCCAGCAGATCTGGGGCGTAACCATTCTCTGAGCAACCAAGAAAACCCAGCCCAACTCTTCATTCCATTGTGATTTTGGAAGGGCAAAAATAGAAGGCAAAGGGAGCAGGCATCTTGCCTTTATGACATGCCAGCGGGTGCCAGGCCCAAGGTAAAGATGTTAACATGGGGTCTCATTTCTGGGTCCTGATCATTTGTTTCACTTCATGGGTCCTTTTGGTCTGCATTCTTGTTCACAAGGTTTTAAGTAATGATCAATCCCAAGACCTGCAGGAATCAAATTTCGTATGTGGAAGGTGTTTGCCCAACCAAGACCTTTGTATCTTTGAGGCTTATAAGTTGGAGATGAAAGATTTTTTATTTATCCCATTGAAAAGCCTGTCACTCTAGAAAGTGAATGGTGCCAGCATGGCATAGTTGACAGTGCTTTTAGAGGCTCTTTTAAGCTTTTATTCTACAATACTGATCCAAATCATGATAGCTGAGAATGAGAGGGAATAACCAATTGATACTGTTTCTATCAGTGCCATTTCCAGTGTTACATCCTTTCATACTTCGTTGTAATCTGTAGCATGTATGAGTGTTTGCGGCAGACTGAGGGCCCAGGAAGGGAGGATAACATTACACACCACCGTGTGCCATACTTCAGGTGATGCATGGGGCAATCATAGCATTAAACTTGCTCAACGCACCATGCCCTGTGCTGTCTTGGGGATGAAAGATGAACGAGAACTAAGCCTTCCCCTGAGAATTCAGTCCAGAGGGGAAATGAATCAGTACAAAATAATTGCTATGTAAGACATCACAATATCTGCAAGGTACAAGCACTCTAGATATAGAAAAGATGAGGGAGAGAGTGCCACTTGAGGAAGATACAGGAAGGCTGCACACAGAAGGGACATCTGAATAGGGTTTTGAAGTTTGAATAGGCTTTATCAGCATATTTGGGAAGGAAAGAGCACATAACAAAAGATAAGGCAAGGGGCAGCATGCTCTGTTCAAGCAACTGGAATATTTCAGTATTGCAGGAGCACAAAGTCACATGGAGGAGTGCTCAGAGATGAGGTAGGGAGGGTGAGGCTAAGGCTTTCTGTGGGACAGAGAAGGAATCGTTATGCAGGTACAGGAACCCAAGGGCAAGAAGGCAGAGAGCAGGAAGCTCACGTGGCGCCTGCAGAGCCTCCTTCTCTCCCAGCTTCCATGCCACCACACCAGGTGGGACTATTCCCTCTCTGTCTCTTTTCCTTGCTCTTTTCTTCCTCCTCCTCTTAAGGGTAGGTAATAACAGTTTCACCCCATCCACTGCCCTCTGCTCGCTGTCTTTTGCAGACCTCACTCTGTCCCATGAATTCAGATGACTTCCCATCTCCATGTCACAAATGTCCTTCCCTTCCCGCCTATAAGCCATCACAACCTCCACTTCCTGTGGGAAACTTGAATAGTTAGGCAACACAGAACTTCTCCTAAATTTCTCCTCAGCCCAACTTTTCTAGTTTCCTTGCTCCTATTAATATTATCTTCCAAACCTTAGAGGCTTACAATTCATAGAATTTCGTTTTTATCTCACCTGCCTCTCATCCAGTTCCTGTATACGTTTCATCTATAATTTCTCTCACATTTGTTTCTTCATTTTTTTTAATTGAGGTATTTTTTTTTTTTTTTATTGCTCTGTTGCCCAGGCTGGAGTGTAATGGTAAAATCAGGGCTCACTGCAGCCTCGACCTCCCAGGCTCAGATGATCCTCCCACCTCATCCTCCCAAATAGCTGGGACTACAGGCATGTGCCACCACACCCAGCTAATTTTGTACTTTTTTGTGAGACAGGGTTTTGCCATGTTGCCCAGGCTGGTCTTCAAAGTCCTGGGTTCGTGCAATCCATACACCTCAGCCTCCCAAAGTACTGGGATTACAGACCCAGCCTGTCTTTTCATTCTTAATTCAGACTACAGTCAGCCACCAAGTCCTTCCCATTCAACCTCTGAAATATCTTGTAGTTTTTTTGGTTTTTGTGGGGTTTGTTTGTTTTGAGACAGAGTCTCCCTCTATTGCCCAGGCTGGAGTGCAGTAGCACAATCATAGCTCCTTGCAGCCTTGAACTCCCTGGTTCAATAGATCCTCCCACCTCAGCCTCCTGAGTGGCTGAGACTATAGGCATACCACCACACCAGCAGCAACAATATATAGACCACTTGGGATAAAATGACTATTTGTCCTATTATTTTGGGAAGAGATTCTAAAAGGATTCACGTTGTGTGTGTACAGGAAAGAGTAAGATCCTGGATGTGTAGACATGTCCCTGAGTATGGGAGACAAAGCTAAGAGTGAGTACAAGTGATTAATTCAACCATTGTTATGTTAGAACACCCCAGGCAAAAAGAAGAGAGCTGGCCTGGGGACCAAGTGAGGTATGTAACAGAAACCAGTGTTGCCAGCTCAGCCTGTCCAGGAACCTGGCTGAGATGGCGATTGATACTAGGCCTAGGCTAGAAATGAAAGGAGCTTTTTCTTTCTTCTTTGTCTTGTGTGGTGATTGAACTTTTTTTGGAGCAAAACTAGAATGCGGCAAAAACTTTAGAGCCGTGGTTTTCAACCAGGGTGGTTTTGCCCTTCCCTCCCCCAAGAAAATTTGGCAACATCTGCAGTCATGTTTGGTTGTTAAAACTAGAGGATGGAGCCCAGTATGGTGGCCTGTGCAGGTAGCCCCAGCTTCTCAGGAGACTGAGGCAGGAGGGTTGCTTGAGGCCAGGAATTCGAGACTGCAGTGTGTTGTGACCACACCTGTGAATAGTCACTGCATTCCAGTCTGGGCAACAGAGTGAGACCTCCATTTCTTAAAAAAAAAAAAAAAAAAAAAAAAAACTAGAGGATAATCCTACTGGTATCTAGTGGGTAGAGAGACCAAGGATGTTGGTAAACATCCTACAATGTGCAGTATAGTCCCCCATAACAAAGATTATCCAGCCCCAAATGTTAGTAGTACCAAAGTTGAGGAATCCTGCTTGAAAAGAAATGCCAAGAAAACACTTGGCAATAATGCTATTGCATGGAAGAGAAGGGACTATGATATTTACTGTATTTTATGTCCATTGTTTCACTTGCCCATTGAGATGTTAGTTTGAAAACTCCTCTCCCTGAGTCTGGAATCTGTCAAGTGAATTAAGAAAGTCAAAGGCTTTTTTATCAGTGATCAGTGTTTTGTGCATTCTTGAAAGGGCAAGGGTTGTCATAAGAAAGAGCAGAAAGCACTTCATGTAAATCATACTTGATGTGATCCCAGGAAGCTTTTAAAAACTAATTTCATTAAATTTAGTGGTGCAAATAGCCAGGTGATTTTTGATGCCATGGTCAAAGCTAGGGAAATGAGGCAGGGTGGTGTGAGGTGTGAGGAGAAGATAAATAAGAGAGCTTCTTTCTGGCTTTGCTTTTTATAGTGTCAAGATTTTTTTAAACGAAGTGAATCCCTTTGTATTTGTCCTAGTATTCTTTTGTGTTTGTCCCCAGGCCTTAGAATGACTTCCCAGTGCAAGATTCACAAGCATCATTATGTACATGACACTGCCCCCACTGTTTATTTTCCAAATATTAGGTACTTTGGGGAAGCATGACGAGGGAAGCTGTGTCGTGACTGCCCGTGAGGGTGGCTGATCTGGCTGGAGGTCAGGATGGCTGTGAGGTCACCAGATCCCTAAGGGGCTTGAGGGAGGAAGATCAGTTCTCCAGGAAGAGTCAGATGGACTGGAAGTAAAGGCAGAGAAGCTAAGTGTGTATCTTGCACAGCTTTCTTCTTCTGTTTTTTTCTTTTGAAAATTTTTTTTATCATGACTGACTGAATCAGTGAACTTGATTTTTATGAGCTGCTTCACAGACATGCAGAGAAAAAACAGCTTGGCAGGAGTAGGGAAAGCGGGGAGGGATCTAAAGTAAATACCACACTTGCCTGCAGTTTAGTTGTTGACAAAAAACAAACAGTTTTCCCTGAGAAGCATGTGTAATATGTCAGGAAGAAAAAAGAGCAATTAACACCCTTCTTACACAAGATCTTGATAGCACTGTATTAATTTTAATCATTTAGGTTAAAATGCTCTTCTTTTTTTTTAACTACCAGACAATAGACTATATACATGTATTTGATGTTCACCCATGTCATGCTTTCCAAGGAAAGCATAGTTTTTTGGACCTCCCAGCTTCTAACAATGAGATTTCCCTGATGACATCTCCTGGCTGTCCCACAGATCAGCACAGCCTTTACACTGTTTCTTACTATTTGTTCTGTGTACCTATGTATCTATCTGCCTATCTATCTATCTATCTATCTATCTATCTATCTATCTATCTGTCTATCTATCTAAAGTTTCCAAGGTCTGCTGTAACAAGTTACCACAAAGTTGCGGAAGCATGAAGCAGCAGATATTTATTCTCTCATGGTTCTGGAGGCTAGAAGTCTGAGATCAAAATGTTGGTCTGGCTGCGCTCCTTCCAGAGGCTCTAGGGGAAGGTCCTGGCTTGCCTCTTGCAGCTTCCGGTGGCTGCAGGGACTCCTGGGTTTGTGGCTGCATCACTCCAGTCTCTGCCTGTTTTCACATGGCCTTTTCCACTGTTTCTATGTCTTGCCCTCTTCTGTGTCTTATTAGGACACTTATCATTGGATTTGGGACCCACCTAGATAATCCAGGATGTTTTCTTCTTGAGATTGTTGACTTAATCACATCTGCAAGGACCTTTTTTTTTCCAAATAAGGTCACATTCGCATTCACAAGTTCCCATGGTTAGGATGTAGATGTTTCTTTTGGGGGACCACAATTCAACCCACTACTCTTTCTTTCTGTCTATCATCTATCTGTTCAACTATCAAAATCCTCTTTGATTTTTGTTTTCCAGAGTGCTGAGTACACACTAGTTACTAATTATTATTATTAATTTGAAAGTGTGGCCTTATTTTAAAGCGACCCAAGTTATTTTCTGGGCTAATTGTCCCACTTTGTTTCAAAGATGTTTTATCATTAACTCTAAGCAATACACGGACATAGACATTCCACCCTTAAAAAACAAGTGTTTCAGACTAAAGACCCAACATCTAATAGCCACACCTAAATGACAAACAGTAAATTGTACCATTACTATAACTTGTAAGATTGCTGTTTTTCTAGGTGTTGCTCCTTGGGCTGCAGTTAACTTCCTACATGGTCTTCCATACACCTCCAGCAAGGTGCAAGTGTCTCCGTTGAATTGACCCTATTTATCCTTGATTAATGTATGTGCCCCAGAAGAAAGAAAAGCAATTGGTCAGAGCTTTAAAAATAGAGGGAGAGGCTGGGCACAGTGGCTCATGCCTGTAATCCCAGCACATTTGGAGGCTGAGGCGGGCACATCACCTTAGGTCAGGAGTTCAAGACCAGCCTGGTCAACATGGCGAAACCCCATCTCTACTAAAAATACAAAAATTAGCCGGATATTATGACAGGTGCCTGTAGTCCCAGCTACTCGGGAGGCTGAGGCAGGAGAATGTCTTAAACCTGGGAGGGGGAGATTGCAGTGAGCCCACGTCACATCATTGCACTCCAGCCTGGGCAACAAGAGTGAAACTACTTCTCAGAAAAAAATAATAATAATAATAGAGGGAGAAAACCATAATGTTAAGATGCTTGCTCATATTTGATTCACTGAATTGAGTAAGTCATAAAGCAAGAACAGACATTTACCATGTCCTCTCTCAGTTCTGGAAACAACATGGCAGAGAGGAAGGGGCACATGTGGGTGGTGAGAGACCTTGGTCAAGAAACCTAGGCTCCAGCTTGCAGGCCAAGGCCTGGCCCTGCTGCCATCTGTGTGACCTTGAACAAGCCCCTGAGTCTCTGGGCTAAAAAAAACTAAAGTCTCCTATCTTTTCAGATATCAGATGATTGAGCCAATAGTTTTCAAACTATGGTCCAGTGTGCTGCGCACACTCACTTTTCTCTTCCCTCACACAATCTTCATGGTTTTCTCTGTGATTAGAAACTGGGTTTAGCTTGGAATTAAGAAATGGTGGTGTTTTTGTTTCTCTTCATTCACCTACTTGCAGCGGAAAGCTACAAAGAAACACAGATGGTGAAGATTAAAGAGGAACCAATGGAGGTTGACATCCAGGACTCCCACGTCTCAATATCACCCAGCCGGAATGTTGGCTACAGCACTTTAATCGGGCGAGAGAAAACCGAACCCTTACAGAAGATGCCAGAGGGCAGAGTACCCCCAGAGAGAAACCTCTTCAGTCAGGATATCTCTGTGAAGATGGCTTCCGAGCTCCTCTTTCAACTGTCAGGTATGTTTATGCACCGGAAAATGTCAATAATTGGAAATCATTGAAGGAAAACTCTTCTAACACAGTTTTTTTTAAAAAACAACCTGAATTGTAGGATTTTTTAGACAGAAATCAGTTTTGTTGCTTTAACACGCATACTGCCACCCAAACTAACACTTAATAAAGTGTTGCCAGGTAGAATTCCTGCCAGCCTTTCCTTAATAAATAGTTAAGAATCACTTGAAATTAAAACTCTATTCAATTATGTGCAAATGATTCCTGTTGACTAGGCTAAACACCTCACCTCTAATTTTGCTTAGGCAGTTGATCTGATTAACAGCCTTTTTTTTAATGTGAAAAAGATAAATTTCAATTTATTCCAACAGTGACTGAATTATTATGACTTCCAAATTAGTGTGGTCTGAATTAATGAGGTTTTATTGTATCCTGCCAAAACAAAAAACAAAACAAAGAAGGGAAAAGCAAAAGATGAAAATATGAGGACTATTTCCAGCTATAGCCTTAGCAGAACAGTTTCTGTAAATCAACTTTTTGTACTCACGTACTTAGAATTAAAAAGTATGGTAATTACCAGCTCAGTGAAGTGTCTGGATGAAATAGTTAAGGATCCCAGTACCTAAGTTGTTCCTTTTGTCATCTCTTTCAAGCGACACACCACTTGTCCCTAACAAATTTAATATGCTTCTATTTTTTTGCACAAGATTGAGGTTGATGGTGTATACATATATAAGATTCAGGTAGAAATACATACAAATACCTTGTCCAAAGGCAAGCACTGGCCTACAGTATTAAAATTTATGCATCAATAAAGTCTGTTACTAATGTCCAGCAAACTCTGTTTTGTTATGGATAACACATTTAGAGCATCCATTAAATTCTCTCTTAAGGAAGATACCAGGAAAGAGAAAAAAAAGCTAAAATCTGTCTGTCACCACAACAGTTCACCTTCTCATTGACCTGGCAACACAGCCCATAGTTGTGTAATTATCAGATGGTGCTGAAAACAGTGGCCTCCAGGTCCTCAAACGGGGGGGTGTTTTTGCAGATCTCTGCAGTAGCTGAAATCACTAATTCTGTAAACTTTATAGGACACACAGATCTTTGCAAGCTCCAAAACAGGCTAGTTTTATTTATTTATTTTGAAGGATGAAGCTTATCTAAAAACAATATAACTTTAATAGTGATTGAGGAGTTAAAATTTGCAAAAGCGTGACCTGTGTGGTTCTTTTCAGAAAGTCTGTCTCTAAACCGTATGCTGTCGCAGTCTCCTATCAGCTAAAAACTTTGTGTCTGAGAGTTCTCAACCCTGGCGCTGTCACTGCCTGGGTGACCTCAGACAAGTCATTTAGACCCGATTTCCTGCTCTCTGAAAGAATACTGGCTGTGAATCCAAATTCACACTCATTGTCATTGTTGAGTGGACAGAAAGGAATTGTCCCTGCACACATGCATGCAGTGGCTTCAGACTAGCAGTAGAAAGTGTGAAACAGGTGTTGCAAATCTTTGTTTAAATTTTTCCAAAAATCCACAAGATTAAGAGTTTTTTACTTGCCCTGCTGTTTAGATCTGAAACTCTTATAGCATTGGCCAGGTTTTTTCTAGATATTAAAAGAAGCCATTGGCAGCTGTGACCATCAGTGTAGGGTCCTCACATTTGAACTGCATTGGGAAGGCCAGAGTTCAACTTTTGTGCTCTTGAAAGCTCATTACATAATTTCTGGCAGCTGATAGATGTAGACCTCAAGCCACAGTAAGGGAGTGTCTACCTCTTCTTGTCTAAATGATATTTTTTTGTCCCTTGTGACATTTATCAGAATAACACTGAATGACTGCAGCACCAAGAGGTCTTAAGCTGTTTTTATATCCCCTCTCACAAAGGGGCCTCACAGTACAGAATGCTTAAAGGTTGTCATCAAAGTCAGAGGCGGAACAGTTGCAACAACTGCAGTTTTCATGCTGAATCAGAGGAAAGCAGACATTTTCAGCTGGGGAAAGATACAGTGGAAATAACTGTCTCTGCCCGTAACTCTATGTGTGTGTGCGTGTGTATGCATATGTATGTACTTACTAAGGCCTCATTCAAATCACACCACATACTTGATATTTGTTACTGTTTCCCTTTGATTGGTTTTTCTTTTCTTTTTTCTTTGTTTTTTTTTTTTTTTTTTCGAGACAGAGTCTCACTCTGTCGCCCAGGCTGGAGTGCAGTGGTGCAGTCTTGGCTCACTGTAACCTCCACCTCCTAGGTTCAAGCAATTCTCCTGCCTCAGCCTCCCAAGTAGCTGGGAGTACAGGCACATGCCATCATGCCAGGCTAATTTTTGTATTTTTAGTAGAGACAGGGTTTCACCGTGTAGGCCAGGCTTGTCTTGAACTCCTGACCTCAAGTGATCCACCTGCTTCAGCCTCCCAAAGTGCTGGGATTACAGGCGTGTGCCACAGCACCCATCCTGATTGGTTGTTTTTGTTTTGTTTTGTTTTTTGAGATGGAGTCTTGCTCTTTTACCCAGGCTGGAGTGCAGTGCTGCCATCTCAGCTCACTGCAAGCTCCGCCTCCCGAGTTCACTCCATTCTCCTGCCTCAGCCTCCCAAGTAGCTGGGACTACAGGTGCCCGCCCCTATGCCTGTCTAATTTTTTTTTTTTTTTTTTTTTTTTTTTTTTTA
>NW_016807367.1:980236-1072292 GCF_001698545.2 Rhinopithecus bieti
TCTCCCAAAGTGCTGGGATTACAGGCGTGAGCCACTGCGCCTTGCCTGATGGGTTTTAAATAAAATATTTTTATGGATACTGTCGACATGCTTTTAATGATTGTCTTTTCCGGTAAGATGGGGAGGGTCTGGATGTTTAAAAAAGAAATCAAAAGGAAACCACAGAGGAAAAAGAGAATTGTTGAAGGTTTTTCTGCTTAAAGCTAAAAGATGCAAGTTGAGTGAGAACAACCTAAGAGGTATATGTTTCATTCTTTCTCCTTACAGAAAAAGTGAGCAAAGAGCACAATCATACAAAAGAAAACACCATCCGGACCACCACCAGGTAGGCGACTTCATGTGGCGTTCCTCCAGAGCACCCCATGTGGGCCACCAGCCCGTACTACATGTTGAACGTTGCTCCCCAAACCTCTTTCTCCCACTGGGTTCAAAGGAGTCACACCATTTACCACCATTTTCTACCAAAATTTCTCAGTTGGTAGAAACAATACAGAAGTAAAGGAGGAAGACCACTAATATTTACTAAACATCTAATAGGTGTCACTTTGCTGGGAAATTTTCTATATGTTATTGTTTTGTATTCCTGACAATAATTTTGTGAAGTAGATGTTATTATCATCCTCTCTGCAAAAGTGTCTTGGCCTGAGAGTTGAGCTGGGTGGCTCAGCTGGGACTCGGGACTGGGTCTGTATCTCACGAAGGCCTCTTTCTGTCTTATTGCAACCCTGCTCCTGACTGCCTCTGTGACTATAGGCTGATAATTTATCACCAAGGATATCCCAACTTTTTTTTTTAACCTCCCAGCATTATTTGGAAGCCAAAGATTTTAAAAGCAGAAAAAAGATAATGCTTTTAAAAAATTGCAAGAAAATTTATATCATTCACCACTGTGGACAAGGGAGTTTTCCACTTGCCAAAGGCAGTCTAAGGAGGTCAGCCAATGTAGGCTGCCCACTGTCCATCTGCCATTGTGAGGAGACGAGGACCAGCCAGTGCTGCTGCTCCCATGGAGCCTTGAAGTCCACCCAAACCTAAAACATTGTAGGCGAGAGCCAGCAGGTGAAAACCCCACCACTGCAGAAAAGGAGCTCAGGGGAAATGCATTCTCCACCTTTGAAGGACCATTCTCCACTTTCAAACCTCCCTCCAATTTCTGAGTTAGCCCAAGATACCAGCTTTACAGGATGATCAAGAGCAATATACACTTTTAGGATGAATAACTAGGAACAGTGGAAACTAGCTGGGAGCTACCAAGGAGTCTTAAAATCAAGGAACTTTGCTTTCCTGAGCAAACAGAGAAAGATTCTTTCTGATGGGAATAGTTGCTGGGTTTTGTTTCTAATTTTCTTGCAACAAAAGGTAAATGATATTTTTCTTTTTGATGTGTTATTAATTGACCTCACAGCATCATCAGGCCTGTGGACAGTACTCATTTAAACTTTAACCTGAGGTTTAAAAAAAAAATTCCATTAATTGGAGTTTAGGAATGTCAAATTTCAAAGAGCAATTAAAACAGAGCCAGCTTGCCTCACACTGGGTTTATTTTATTTATTTATTTATTTTTATTTTATTTTATTTTATTGAGACTATGTCACTCTGTTTCCCAGTGTGGAGTGTAGTGGCCCAGTTGTGGCTCACTGCAGCCTCCACTTTGCAGGCTCAAGCCATCCTCCCACCTCAGCCTCCCGAGTAGCTGGAACTACAGGCGTGTGCCACCATCCTCTGCTGATTTTTGTATTTTTTGTAAAGATGGGGTTTTGCCGTGTTGCCTAGGCTGGTCTCAAACTCCTGAGCTCAAGCTATGTGCCTGTCTTGGCCTTCCAAAGTGCTGGGATTACAGGGGTGAGCCACTGTGATCGGCTCACACTGGGTTTATATAGTATTAGGGAAAGGAACCTCGTTCTAATAGAAGAGAAGAGTGGTATATATTAGTGTTGTGTCTGTATATAAGTATACAGATAGAAAATGAGACTGGGAAGTTGGACTGCAGATTGTATTGAGAAATGGCTTTCGGGGGATGGAAAGGCTATTTTGTATATTAAGTTTGATGCCCAAATAGGAGATGTGAGCTCCCATGGAGTCCATCCTGCCCCCTCCTACATCTAACCTTAAAGCTATTTAGTATATTGCTTGTGTCTGTGGGTCTAAACATTGATGAAATTGGCTAGATTAGTAGACCTTGAAAGACAGCAGACTAAAAATAATAAATATTCATTTTAATTTGCTGCCATAGGATTCTTGAAGTGTTATAGGTTAAGTCCCCTAGAGATGGAGATTCTCGTGGAAGTGCTTTATTGAGGGAATGCTCTCAGAGGAACCTGCAAGGAGGTGATGGGGGCAGAAGAGGGAAGGAGAAGGAGCTGAGAGCAAGGATGTGGTTTTAGCTGGTTTGTAACTTCAGCTCCATCCCCCAGGAAGGTTCACTAGCTTCAATTAATCCCCTGCAGGGGATGTATAACCTCCCACGTTAGGGGGTTCCAATGGGGACAGCAGTTCTCACTTATAGTTGTCAGGCAACACTTACAGCAACTCCAGGGTGGGTGCACTACTGCCGGAGGGAGGATGTGGGCAGGACCCCACTAGCATGAACTCTGGAGGTTTCTGCAGCATGATCTATGGAGGTTTCTGCTGGCTCTTTAAGATTACATAATATTTATACAACAAAAAGATGTGCTGCAAGACCATATTATTTTATGCTTTTCAGGTGTTCTCTGGGAAGAGGTAAGAGGAGGCCCCAAATTGGTCCCATACAAGGACTTTAATGTGCCTCAAGCCTAAACTGCCTTGGCTGGAGCTGAAGCATGATTATAGGATAGAGGAGAAAAAAAAGAAATTTAACCATTTGGCAAAAATGATGCAATCCTTAAATTCTCCTCTTGCTGGGAGATTATGAGTAAGAGGAAATCCGAATTAGAGCTTTTGCCCAAAGCGAAGGAAGAGGTTCTTCCTGTGAGCCCCCAGCATTATATGGTGTTTAGAAATCAGTGTTAAGGAATTATTGGCTTATAGTTCTACAAAGTCCTCGTTGTGTTTTTTATTTTTATTTTTCCTTTGAGTAGAGACAACTTGCTTGATTAGCCTATCCATAAATAGATCTCTTTTTACATCTCGCCTTATTATTTCAGGTGGAATAGAATCAAATTTTTATGCCAGGAAATCCTCTTTAACCTCAGTTAACTGATAATCAGAGACAGAAAAAAAATGCCAACTTTCTTTCTTCTTTCCTGACTCCTGTTTTAGAAGGAGCTCTTACTTTGCACATACAAGATCAGTGTGTGGATTATGCTTTAAGGTGTGATTTGTGATACATTTCAAAAAGATTTACATCAAACCTCTGAATTTCTGTATCTTCAGATTTTTAAGTACTAATGGAGTGTTTATTTAGTAATCATATCTTCTGTGTTTGATTTCCTAGAAGAAACTGACTATTCAGAAGGACAGTTCATAATTGGAATCAAGTTCAGAATTTTTCGCACTTTGAGAGTAGCTAGGTATATTTAAGGTAGTTTCATTTGTAAAGGGCAAGCCTGGGATGCCAACCTCAGCACAGCACGGAGATCAAGCCTTCCCTTGCCTTTCTCATGCTGGTGAATGCCTAGAATCTCCTGATCCTAGCATCTGGATATCCAAGAACATGAGGTGGGGAGAAGAGACACAAAACTGAAGAAAGGAGCTGATTCTATCCCTGCCTTTTATAAACCCACAGCTTCCCTCTCAATTGTTTATCATTATTTATCTTGATGCTCATTTCAACCACAAGACTAAGGAAAAGTGTAGCAACCCAAGAGGAAACACTCTGTAGCTTGGCGTTCCAATACGTGCTTGCCAGTGAGTCATGGGAGTGCTGATGCCCGTGTCTTGCACCAAGAGAACACGAAGTCCATGGATATGTGCTGTTAACTCTCCATCCCGTAAGGGTTGGTGACTGCACTTTCCTCATCATCAAATCCTCCCTTCTCACACCTGTCCAGTGGCAACTCTGCGCCTTGTTAATACCTCTGTTATAGGATGGGTAGATAAGGAGAGTGAAAATGATGGGAGACAGTATTCTTTGTTAAGGATTTTTTAAAGGGGTTTAGGTGAAGCTAAAGGTTGAAACTAATAACTACCAAGTTTCTGGATCACTGGGTCTCTACCTCATTTTTAAAAACTCTTATAATGGAAAATTTCAAACATATACAGAAGTATCTGTCATCCAATCCAACAATCATCAATTAATGCTTTATGATATTTTTATCTATCTCCCTCCTCTAATTCCCCCTCCCTGTAGATTATTTTGAAGCAAATCCCAGACATCATTTTAAGAACTGGTTTGAGAATCCCCTTTTTTTTTAATCCTAAGAACTTAGACTCAGCTTCTCAAATTACGAAAATCTTCCCAAAAGTAAAGGAGAAAAACAATCCACCAAGGCACACCATGTAGCCAGGCAGAAAAATCAATCTACTTAGCAACTGAAATGGTTGAATCATGTGGTCCTGCTCACAAATGCCTTGACCCTGTCCCTCCACCCTTGTTTGTGTCCTCATCAGGGCACTTCCCACTGAATCAGTCCTTTAGATGGAACTTTACCGTAAATGCTAAAACAGCAGTCTCTTTCCCTGTTTAACCTCAGAGTCTAGAAAATTCAATCCAAGTGTAAAGAAGGCTGTGGGTTTCCTTTGAGATAGTGTGTGGACTGAGTGTTCTTAATGCCACTCTATCCGACAAATGAGATGAGGAGAGAGTCTCGGCCAGACCCATGAGAACAGAGGGACCAAACATTTCAGGCTAATAAAATCCTGATTTTTCTATTTCCTTTCCCAGCACAAGCCTAGGTTCTGCAGGGAGCAGATAACTAGCTATTATGATCATTTGGCAGATGAAAATACATGAGGCATGATATCATAATCAGATCTCAAAGTTTAATGGAATAAAAAGAAGATCTACATCCTTTGACATGGACCATCACCCAGCCAGATGCTGGATAAGATCGAAATAGGAAAATGGAACCCTAGAGTAAGAATCAGATAGCTCCTGGCAGGTGAATTGGACATGCTCGATGTTGTGTAACACCATGAACTTCAAACAATGGCTGCCAAGAACCCTCTCTTGGTTATTTGTTCTTTCTTTTCACCATTAATAATTCAGTGTCCATGGGGGTATAAGATTGCAGGCCTATAAGAAATACTTTCTCACACCTGGCTTGCTTCGTTCCAAAAACAAGGAAGAGTTTGCCTGAATTGTTCTTTTCTCCATTACTAGACAAAAAGCAGAAGTGGGAAAATCAGAGAAAGATACACTCATATCATGCTGTGCAGACCAATATTTAATTTGCCCAATTTTCAGAATTTGAAATGCAGGCTATTTTTCTGTGATTTAGATAATGGCACATAGTGTATACTAAAAGACATATTCACTTGGAATCATCCAATGTAGAATTTTCCTTTGTGATGGTTCGGATGCGTGTCCTTAAATATTTATGATTCAGTAATAGAAATTGCACAAATTTGTAAAAGCATGATGTGCAGCCTCAATTTGCACAATTTTCCCTTTTCAGTTCTTTGGTTGGAATAAGAGAATAATAGTACATTACCTTAAAAAGTAAAAATATTGCTTTTAGAGAACACTGAATAAGACAGAGCAATTAAGAAAAGAAACCAGAAACAGAGCAAATGAAATTGATATCTAAAGAGGTCTCCGTATATTCTCTTTACCCTTTACATGTTGTGACTTTAAAATTAAATGCAATGAGCGTTCTATTTCTAAAGAATGGAAATTGCTACTAATTTCATGGAGTCCCTTCAGTTAGGACATTTATTTCTTTATGGTGAGGCCAAGGCTGTTTTGGGGCCTCATGGCACCATCGTACATTTTAAAGACTGCCTCCCTTAGTACGCTGCCATCTACTGGAATATTGTCACAATAAATCTGATGTCTGTGACGTTAATCATGCCCCTCTAGATGTGGTGCTTTTGTGCAGTGCACAGCCTACACCACTATCTGCAGCTGCCCTGACACACATGCTGACTTGAGAGTCTTTTCAGTGGCATTCTTTGCTGTTTATCTTTGAGTTTCTATTTTTCAAAGAAATTAAAACTGACCCTTGAAAACAATGGAGATACACACACGCACACACACACACACACACACACGCACACACGGCCTGAAATTACTTTGTGCATTGTTGCCATTTGCATTTGTTTTTCCTTGCCATTTCACCAAGCCATTTCTCAGTTCTTTGTTCTATTCCTCTACTCCATTGTCCTATAGATATTTGCCCTCTACCATTTTTCCTCCGTTCGTGACATCTATACTGAAATGTTATATTGAACAATATGCTTCGAGAATGGTTCAGTGTTGTGTTACTCTTAAGAGGCAAGTTTAAATCTCCTTTTCAGGATCTGAAGAGGGCTGTGCCTTTCTTTTCATTTCTTATGGACACTCCTGTCTTTATTTCTACTGGCTTGCAATAGTATTCTCTCTTGTTTTTATGACTCCTAATAGTCAGGAATGACGTGTAAATTGGTAAGTCTCTGTCAGAGGGCATCCAGAGACTGTGTTCTCCTCTAGCTACCTTTGGTAGGTTATGCAAGAAAGATATAACCAAAAAGTATGTGTGGCTTAGGTGCTGTTCTTATCTGGAATTTTCTCTCAAGAGTATCTTCAGGGTTGTTACTAGAAATGTATCAAGTCTTTCAAGGGTTGACCTCTGCGAAGCAGCCCTCTTGCATGATGTGGTGGGCCAGGAGATGATCCACATTTCACTAGCATCATCTGTAACTTCCACACGACAGAGGCTTGCGTCACTGCAGGGAAGACAAAGTTCATCCGTTCTCAGCTTACCTCAGCAGAAAGCTCATCATCTTTGTTTGTGTATAAAGTCAGATTCCTGCGGGAGATCCTCCACAAGCTGACATTTCGAGTATCCGGACGTGCAGGGTTCACTTCCTTGGTCTGTGGTTGGCTCTGGCTCCCCCGGTCTGGCCTCTCCACTGCAGCGGCCCTCGACAAGGCCTGGCATTGTGCTCCTTGTTCCGAGAAGTTTCCTGGCTCCACAGTGCATGAATGCTAGAGCAGCAGCAACAGGAACTTGTTCCTTGAAAACTTGGTGTTAGGTTATACATGTTGGCCCACCTTTAAGACAACCTGAAATAGGAGGCATTTATACTTTTCAAAGAAGAAAATACTAAACATGAACAATACGTATATTTTCCTAAGATGCTCTACTTTTCTTCTACAATATTGCATACAACCTCTTCCTTCCATAGCTGTCAGACTTCTGAAACTGAAGCAGACTGATACTGAGGGTCATAACTGAGATGCAGTTGTTTCTGCCTGTGTCTTTTACAACTGTCCCTCAGAGCTTTCTCTTTAAAAGACTGAGTCTTTTCCAAAGTAAAGGATCCTAAACAGTAAAATGTAATAGTTGTTTTTAACTTTTAAAAGTATCTTATTTCCAGATAATATAGGAGCACATAAAGAAAATGTATTTTTAGTCCTACTACCTAGAGACAGCCACTGCTAAGTTGGTGGTGTGTATCCTTGCTGGATTTTTTTTTTCATTTATATATATATATAAATTCATATTTATAAGTATACATATGTATAACTGAATCCTACTACCTATACAGTTTTATAATCTTCTGTTTTCACCTAGCAATATATAAGATTGTCCATTTTTCCATGGACGTTCTCAATGTTATTCTTTTAATGTTTGCATAGTATTCAATATTTGCCTGCATTACAATTTATTTAATCAGTCCCTTGTTGGATATCAAGGGTTCCCCCCTCCAAAATTGTTAATATAAACAATAGTGGGATAAAATGACTCAAAACAGTATTCACATTTTTCAGACTGTTGGTATGAATTGTCAAAATGACTTTTAAAAAGATGGAATCTGCAATTCTAACAGTTTTCATGAGAGACAGAGACAGAGGGAGACAGAATGTTTCAAAGGCCTGACCAACTCTGTGCTTATAATTAAAATTTTTTAACGATTGAAGGGTAAAAAATTACATCTTCCATTTAAAGTCTTTCATTTATTGATTCCTAGTGCTCTTAAGCATTTTGTTCATGGGGAGACATTTGTATTTGCTCGTGTGTGTGTGTGTGTGTGTGTGTGTGTGTTGGGTTTTTTTTTTTTTTTTTGATTTTTTTTTTTGAGACAAGATCTTGCCCTGTCGCCCAGGCTGGAGTGCAATGGCACAATCTCCACTCACTGCAGCCTCTACCTCCTGGGCTCAAGTGATCCTCCCACCTCAGCCTTCCACGTAACTGGGACTACAGGCATGCACCACCACGCTCGGCTAATTTTCGTATTTTTTGTAGAGACGGGGTTTCTGCCATGTTGCCCAGGCTGTTCTTGAATTTCTGGACTCAAGTGATCCTCCTGCCTCGGTCTCCCGAAGTGCTGGGATTACAGGAGTGAGCCACCATGTACAGTCTTGTATTTTCTTTTACTGTCATTTCTTACTCTGTTTGGTGGCTTGTCTGGGTTGGATTTTTTGTTTAGTTGTTGCTATTGATTTTTTATTATTATGAAATTTTTTTACCAAAATAGAAAGAATAAGATAATGAATCACTATATTCCCATCACCCATATTGAACATGTATCAACATTTTGCCACACTTGGTTTACCAGTCCTTTTTCCTCCTGTATTTTAAGTCACATCCCAGATACCAAACATTCATTCCCAGATTCTTTGGTATATATCTCTAAAAAGTAAGGAGATTTTCCATGATACTCTTTCACATCTTTAACAACACCTTCAGTTTTTAATTGCTGTAAAGTTTCTGTTTCATTGGCCCCAGCCAAGTGTGCAGCCGCATCAACGGAACTGGAGGAGAGGAAACCCAGCTTAGCTGCCTTGTCACCTCCAAAAATTAAAGAAGAAAATCTGCTGCCTATATGCTTGTAGAGTGATGGAGTGCACTTGAGTCCCCTCTGCCCACAGGCCCATTTAGAAACCCACTGAATCTGCAATGTCAGCCTCAATTTTTAGATAAATGTCCCAGCTAAAGCTTGCAAATGTATAGGAATAATCCAAGTTTTATTCACAACAGCCCCTCTTTCTTTGAAAATGTGTGAGCCCAACATGATCAATGACTGAGTTTTCAGGCCTAACCGGCTGGGGCCACAGGAGGTCCCTGTTATGTCCCTTGTATGGTCAAATAAGGAATTTTCTCTTTCAGATGGTCGGGGTTGTCTTCAGGGCAGAGACTCACAGTCATTTTTAATCTTGGGCACTCTTGTCCACCCCCACATTACCTAACCTGCCACCCGGGGTCCTTTTCATTACAGTAAATAAAATCCCTTAGGAACAGGGGTTCCCATTTCTATGGTATTGAAAAGGGAAGGGCAATGTTCGTGTGTACCATGAAAACTTTTCTTTCATTATAGATTACCTTTTTAATTGACTGTAAGAATGTTAGTAAGACAACTGGCCCTGACTGTTATAGGTAACATGTTAATATCTGGGCACATTTCAGAAGCAACAGCTATACAACTGCTTATTCGAAATGAAAATGAGGAAGTTAGGAAGACCACACATGGTCCTAGGCCACATGGAGTGATTGCTACCGCAGAACAAAAGGACTGTATCAGGGTTTTCTTCTATATTTCACATGATACTGATGCAACTGGATAGAATATTTACGTTTTATTTTTTAAAGTGTTTGAAATTCTTTTACAAAAATATGTAGAACTAAGCACTTAATATATTTCAAATACAATTACTTATAAATATGTTACACAACATGTACAAATATAAATATATAAAAGAAATGTTAAGCATCTATTATTTTAAGTTATTAGCAAATAAAAGGAAGTAATATTTGAGAAAACAAAATCACTAAAGTGAAGAAAACTGCGTTAATCATGAAAATTAAGTTGAAAATGAAATACTCTTATTTGATATTTTCAGAAAGTGAAATATGTAAAATAAAGTGTTTTGTTTTGAGTTGTGAGCTTATTTTCATGTAAGCTATTCCAGCTTCTCGAAGAATGTCTTCTCACCTTAAAGTGCTTGAGAAAATGTTGAGGAGATAGTTATAACTAATACAGAGATTTCCTTTATTCCTTATCTTTGAATAAACTCACCTTTCTTATCTGATATGTTTAAGAAGCATTTAAAAAAAAAAAAACACCTCTTTTGTCCTTTGGCAAGGCCTGTAATCTGTTATTATTAGCAAGCTCTAGTTTTTGTTCAAAGAAAACATTTCCGGTTTGTTCTCATTTCCTTCAGTTTCATTATATGAAACATAGATATGGAGATTCCCATATGCAAGTTACCTGTATCCATTTTAATTCTGTAACATGCATATTTCACATATTCAAAATATTTTTGAACTAAAGTCAGATTAATTCTTGACATAACTTTGGTCTATTGCCTGCCTTTTCTTGTGGCTTTTGGAGACATGGAAAACTGTTTTCTCAACTACTGCTTCCTGTTCACTTCAAAATGTTAATGCCGTGTGTCACTCCTGGAGGGTTTCTCAAGGTCTAAGTGATTCAGAGGTCAGAGTTTTTAAAATACTGGCTTAATGATTTTGGACAAATCTATGGCATTTCAGTTCTTAAAAAATAACATGATGTATCAACATGGAAAACCAGTATTGCAGTGGCTTAACAACTGGGTCTGAGTAGAGAGGAGGAAGACACTGTTACCGGGAAGGATAGAAAACCACCTGGTGAGGGGCCCAGGGGCTGAGGTCAGCTGGGCAGCAGGTAGCAGTTAGAGAGAGAACACGTTGAACACGCTGGCTCCCACAGAACTGTTCTACCCCACACTGGGACTTCAGCTCTCTTTTTGCAATATATAGTTTCTCAGACATATATCTAAGTGAGATAACTTGTTTTAAAATTTCCTTAAAGTAACGCAAAAGAAAATTAAAATTACCCCAGATTCTTTCAGACATGTTTCACCCAGCTCTCGAAAGAAATCTGTAAACCCTGTTAGGTCACGTAATATATGGCTGAATATATATATGATAATCGAGTACTTTTACTTGATTAATTCACTGAAGAATTTTTTTTTTTTTTTAAGATTCACTATTTTAAAAAAATTTACTAAGGTAATTTGTCTCTGCGCAGATAGAAGTCGGACTACCACTTTAGGATGACTTGCTAGAAACTCTTACATTTAATAGAATTTCATGCCACCCTGATCTATCTAGTCCCTTCTGAGTTCTAAGTAAAAACTCATTACAGTGCAGTCTTTTTTTCTTTGTTTAATCTTTTTCTTTTCTATTTGTCATTCCCAAGTTTAGTCTTGGAAGTTACTGTCTCTTAGAAAAAAAAAATGTTTCTTCTCTATTGCTCCTTTAAAACTGTTGTGTCTGAACTTTCTCTCAGTGTGTACTCACCTTCATTTCATTTTTCTTTTGGTTTTGTTATTGCTGTCAAAATGAGAATCCCTGTAATGTTTGGTTTCAGTGGTGGCACTTGGGGAGGGTTGGTTTTAGGTAGATGGGCCTTGGCTTCTGCATGAGGCAAAATTCCTTGTTGGCCCTCAGGTGTTAAAGGTGGAAATACTGGTGTCACAATAGGCACTTAGCAAAATGTATCACTGTTTAGAGCCATCATCCTTTATGGCCTGTTTTATTATGTATTGTAAATCTTTTCCTTTCTCAGCCCTGTGCTGCCGACCCCACATCCTATGCCTGGCCTGGAATTGTCCACTCACTATGACACCCCTGCCCCTTCATGTCTTAGCCCTTAGATTTTCTACGGGAGAAAAATCAAAATGTACTTTCCACAGCCGTTTCACTTGTATCCAGAAAAGAAACTCAAGTAGATAAAAGTTTTATAAGATTGTATTTTCAAAACCCAGGGAAATTAACAGGGGGCTTGGGCTCTTTGATGTCCATACCATCAACTTCCAGATGCTGCTACTGAATAGTTACTGAATATTTATATGAATTATGTAAGTCTCCCAGGTCGCCTGTCTTTGACCCGGGCCAAAGTGAACATGTTGTGATAGATGATGATTTTGTTGAGCGAAAATAAGTGATGATTCCCTCCCCATTAGCTGTTAATTTCCACCTCTTCCTCTATCAACTTTTTACCAAAAATATTAACCAGAAATAAATCTCTTTTTTTGCTTTTTTCCACTTCCTTGGCTTACTTTCTGAATGGAGGGGCTTTTTCATAATCAAATGACTAAAGTCTAGGCAGGCGAAGATTCAGAAGCAAGGGCTATATGGTGTTCACAAACTGGCTCCTTTTCTGGAATAGTGGGTGACTGGCTGAAGCTACCAGTTGGAAGACAGTACAAACATGCTTCGGGGCACATGCATCATAAAGTCCAATGTATTTCATGGATTGTTTTACTCCCTGGGAAGATGCAGCCTGCTTCATCCTGTGTCCGGTGCCTCCTGGAACTTGCCTCTCCACTGCCCACTGCCAACAGTGACAGTCACTGAGCAGCATGAATGAGGTGTCAGCCTCACCACCCCTTACTGAAGTGCTTTGTCCACCGCAATGCTGAGTGTCACCTGAGAACGGATGTGCTTCTGTACTTTACAGTCACTGTGAGGCACAGGAGAAGAAAAAGAACTTATATACGATCCAGCATTCTAAAAATGAATGGGATAGAGTTACACATGGAGTATCTTCTGTTTTCTTAGTACCTTGTGCAGAGAGTTAAGAATAACCAGTGTTATTGGAGACCTAATCCCATGAAGCAAGCTCTGCTCTATAGGGTATGCTCCAAGTTTAGTTTTTTCTCCTTCCTGAAGCATGAAGCTAATCTGGGCACCAGAAGGATTAATACACAGATGTGTATGTAGCCATAGTGCCACCATGTGCTTTACAGCTTTGGCGAAATAGAAGCTTACAAACAACTAACGACCTCGTTACCTTTCCTTCTTCATTTAGAGTTAATAGCAGAGACAGGCTTGCTCTCGGAAGCTGTAGGTACAGCAGTGGCGAATGTTTAGAGTTGCAAATTGACCAGGCCCACGAGTGACAGAAGTTTTAGGAAATTGGGGCGTATCTTAACTTCTATAGGGAAATAAAGACAAAAATTATTTTTGCTTGCTCTATTTCTCAATAGAAAAGTCTTTCCACTTCCTTCAGTACCTTTACACTGAAACGACTGGTGCCTACTCCCCTCCATCACCTCCTTCTCTTTCTCTTCCTTTTCTCCATCTGTTCCAAGGATTCATGGGTCTCTATTGTCCATAAATTCCTTAGGTGTTAACGGACCACCGAAAGGCAGTGTAGCTGAGCGGGAAAGAGTGCAGAAGTGGAAGCCAGCGTGCTCAACTCATGGGCATGAGCAACTACCTAACTTTTTTGTGCCTAAGTCTCCACATCTGTAAAATAGGGATAATGCAGTAGTCCTTCCTTATCCACAGGGAATATGTTTCAAGACCCACAGTGGTTGGCCAGGCCCGGTGGCTCATGCCTGTAATCCCAGCGTTTTGGGAGGCCCAGGCAGGCAGGTCGCATGAGGTCGGGAGTTCGAGACTAGCCTGGCCAACATGGCAAAATCCCATCTCTACTAAGAATACAAAAATTAGCTGGGCATGGTGGCACACGCCTGTAATCCCAGCTACTTGGGAGGCTGAGGCTGGAGAATTGCTTGAACCCAGGAGGCGGAGGTTGCAGTGAGCCGAGATTGCGCCATTGCACTCCAGCCTGGGCGACAAGAGCAAAACTCTGTCTCAAAAAAAAAAAAAAGACCCACAGTAGTTGCCAGAAACCTCAGATAGTGCTGAACCCTATATACACGATGCTTTTTCCTGTGCATACATATGGTAAAGTTTAATTTATAATTTAGGCTTAGTAAGAGATTAACAACAGTAACTAATAATAAAATAGGACAATTAGAACAATATTCTGCATAACAGTATTGTTATTCTGGATTAAGAGTTATGTGCATGTGGTCTCGCTCTCAAACTATCTTATTGTACTGTACTGTGGATAACTGAAATCAGAAAGCCAAACCATGGATAAGGGGGGACTGCTATAATAATGGTAGCTACTCTCATAGGGTTCTTATGAGAACCAAGTGAAGTTAATACACACAAAGCACCTTCAATCAGTGCCAGATACTTAGTATTTGTTGCTATTTTTTATTGAGCATGTACTATGTACTGAGGACTTTAACATGAAACATCTCATTTCAACCCTTACAGCACCCCTCTAAAAGATGGCATTGTTAAACCTCTTTTTCAGTGATGAAACTAAGGCTAGAGGAGTTATTGATTGGACGAAGGTCCCTTAACTGTGAAGTAACCAATATGAAATTCAGACTCCAGTTTTTCTGATTCCAAACTTTCTGCAAAACCACCACACTCCCTACCTCCTGGCATGAACGGATCCGAATGCAGAGCATGGCGGCTGCATGTTTGGTCTGAGACCAATTCCTTGTTAACCTAATGTCTTCTCTCTGTAGCTAAGACTTACACCAGCCTTAAGCTGCCTTGCCTTCTGAAAGTTTCTCCATTGATTCTTTGCCCCATAGAAACATTGGCAGCCCTTTTGTGCATTTTTAGTATCCAGCAGGACTCCCTTCTAATTCTCTGCTCCCTCAGAAGAAATCTTTTCTTTTCTATGCAGGATAAAGCTGGCATCCAGGGTAGAAAATTATTTTGAATGTTGTTTCCCTCAGTGATTGTCTCCCTTTCAATTCAGTTTCTTCTGAGCAGCTCAGTGATAATAGGGCTCCACTCCTCACATCAGCAGGAATCTGCACTTTTGAAGAGAGCATGTGAAGACACAGCACTAGCCCATTGCCACTACTTAGCAAGACCCAGGAGACTACTGCCAGCACATAGCATGGCAGCCTCTGCTCGCTTCACCTAGAAAGCTAAGTGAAGGTTATTCTTAAATGTACCTGTGGTCTTGACCAGCCCTCTCTTTTAAACTCTTCTTCGACCTGCAAGTGTCGCTGCTGGCTGACAATGTTGGCCACTAGCATCACCATGTCCCATCTGGACTGCTGCACTGGCCACACGCCTTGTCTTCTGCAAGACCCTCAGGCCACACTGCCTGCTGCAGCCACATGGAGCTTTCTGAAACTGAAGTCCGGTTCCCTGATCCCCTCACCTAAGACACTGCAGTGCCCTCACTACTGCTGGGGCAAAGCCATGATCACGGCACACAGGGTCCAGCCTCATTTCCCTCCACCATGGGCCTTCCTACAGCTTTGCAGGCTGGCTGTGCTCTCTCCCAGTGCTGGGGCCACCTTCCCCAGCTCCTTGAAACCCTAAGGACCCTACTTTCCATTCCGCTCATGGTGGCTTTTACAGGAAGGCCCTTCCTGGGCTCCCTGGCCAGGCCAGGCCCCGTGGTCACACTGTGTCCCCTCCTCCCCTGCCTTAGCCACCCTTGCAAGTTATGAGATGTTTGGTAGAAAGCGACATATCTGCCCTTTTGCTTCTCCCCACGTCCTGCCTCCTACTAGCCTATAGCCAGTGTTCACTTCTTAAGCCTGTTTAAATTGTTTTGTGTTTAAGATACAAAGAAAAACCATGGCATACAAAGTGGTGCTAAATCTAGCCTAACATAGTCATGTAAAACTATATTATCTATCAATGTATGTTTTACTTTAAAAAAAAGTGTCTTCCATTTTCATCTTAACATTCTCTTTTTAAAATGGAGTAATAGCAACCATAGCCTTGTGGCATGTTTAGCAAAGCAGCGCTAGTCCTGGTAGTCCTCAGCTTGGTCTGTTGTTCTGCTCCACATCTGCTGTTTTGCCCAGAAGAGTGGTTGGGGGTAGTGATCCCTCCTGGCTGCGTTTCTCCGCCTTCTGGGAAGGTTCAGCCAATCAGAGGCACTGGTGAGAGGTAGGGGTGGGACTTAAAGTAGAACCTGGGTATTTTCCCACTCCCTCTCTGTCTCCCGGAGTAGCTGCATCTCTTCTAGTGTTCCAGCTCCTATGACCTGGGCTCCGTTTATCTCCTCCTTTTGTTCCTCCAGCCTCAGGGTGGCAATGGCTTCCTGCCCTTCCTGTGTCTGGGCTGTGTTACTACCCTGTGGAACTTCCACTATCTGGGTACCCAGTTCCTATGGTTGAATTTCCTCTGTTGTAAATAAATAGGGCTTTCCATTTTCTAGGCTGGACTCTGATGGATACTCTAGTATTCTCATATGTGATCGCGGTGCTTGTTCACATTTTATTTTAGAGACCTGGAAGATGGACCCTGTGACCGAGTTAGAATCCTCTGATTAAAAACTTTCAATCCTTTGTGTTCACTATGGTCATGGTTTTAGGGGGAACCCTGGCAGGATGTCTGGTGACCCTAGTTCTAGTCTAGTTGAGTCACTAGGGGAGCTTAGGATCACTCAGGTCAGGGCCTCTCTTTCATGTTAAATGAGGGAGCTCCTTGGGGTCTCTTCTGGCAGCCCCATTTTCTGACTTTAACTCCTTCAGAACCAACACAATTTCAAGTTGCAGTTGTCATTTCTGTGGGGACCAGTGACATGTTTCCTTCAGTGTTTGGGTCCCTGGCCCCAGCCATCTGTCTTGATGTGTGCAGTGGGTCCCTGAGGGATCAGGTGACAGAATATGGGTGAGCCAGGGCAACTCCATCGCTACTGGGAAAACCACAGACAGGCCCTTTCTGATTCTGACCCAGGCAGGGCACAACACACACACAGGGAATAGAGCAAGAGGAAAATGCACTGCTCAGCTGTCCTCCTCTACGGGTTTAACAGTGTTTCAAAGATGATGTTTCATATATTCCCCCCAAATATAAAACCCATAGGCAAAAGGTACAGCTGGCACTTGTCTGATGTAATGACTTTTCTTTTTCTCCATTTTAAGCACAATCTTCTTATATTCACTAAACACCATTGCAAACAACACCTTATCCAATATTGCGTATGTGTGTATTTGGGGCCAGATGCTCTGGGTGTCTTAAATAACTTTAATTTACTAAACCTCACTCCCCCTCCCCCACCCCAGCCCTTTCTTTTCAGAAGACACATTTAGACAATCACCATTCTCCTCCAATTCAAAAGAACTGCTGCCCAGTGAATCTGTGCTGCACGGAAGAATATCAGCTCCAGGTATGGAAACATTGTTGGCTTTGCTTCTGCTGTTGATTGCTTAAGAATTACTTTTCTGAAACGTGTGAATTTTCAGATACTTTCAGCTTACGGATGTAGTTATTCATATAAGGCTAGGTTTTAGAAAAGAAGGAGAAACTCAATTTAAGCTACAAAAGTTTATTAAAATGTTTACAGTAATAAGCCTCTTCATCTTTGCTTTAAGAGCTTATTGTTCTTTACCTGGTGATATTTCACCCACATAATGAATTTCTTTTTCTTTAAAATAATGAAGTATAACCTGAAAATAATTTGCTTCACACATTGTATTTCAGGCTGGCAGCCAGGAATATAAGGGAGGGCAGTGGCGAGAGCGCTAGTCCCCAGTAGGGCAGGTCATGACCTCAGGGGTGTGGCCCCCACAAAGACTACCTCAGTTTGCATGGAAACAAGACAGCTCATTGAGGAAACCTTGCCACTCAGATTTTTGTGTCTCTTCTTGTCCATAGTATCTACATATATCCATCCAGTGCTCCATCATTTTGCCATCTCAGCCATCAGCACATCATTTTTTATCCATTCTTCCTTTTTTCATTTCTCCTTTCCCGGGTAGAAGGAAGGATGTGCTTGCTGTTCCTTAGCCACAACATGGCCATCCTGGAGGGCTTACATGTGTGTTCTCAGAGTTATTGTGAAATGAGAACATCTGAGAACCGCTGCACTCTAGTTCATACTCCTTACCCATACCCACCTATCTAGCTGCCAGGAAACTTCTGCCAGTTGCTACCTTGCCCCCCGGCTGTGGAGAGGATCTCAGCAGCACTCGGTAGCCTCCATCCGCATTCATTTGTCCAGGAGACCAGGGCCGCCTGTGTGCAGGGCAGGACTCACAGCCGGGTTGTTGGCCCCGCAGCCTCTTCAAGAATAAAGTCCAAGTCTCCTCCACATACTCAAGGAGCCCTGTTTTCCAGGGCACTGGAGAACTGATTAATTTGCAATGCAGAAAGAATTCAGTAACATCTGAAATATTGGCCTCAGGTATCACAGGTCATTGGAAATGGTTTGTGACAAACTGGGGGTGGAGGATGGGGGTGGGGAAGAAAACTGTCATTCTTGAGGCTCATAAGGGTAATTCCATTTCTTCTCATCTCCACACATTCAGCCAAAGAATCCAGATACCTGCATGCTTTTTAGCTTTGCAGGTAGGGCTTTTCTATTCAAACACCAGAAATAACATGCTTACACAAAAACATATTACATAATGGCTGGTTCTAGAGGTGGAGAGAAATTTTGCCTAGTTTATGTTTTCATACTCAAACAGGGGCTCTTGGAACTACTGTTTACTTCCCACAGTGTCATTTTGAATAGCCATCTCCCTGTTCCCAAAATTATTGCCCTGCTGTTAAGTTGATGGATTGTGACTTTCTAATGTCAAAATAACTGCCTAGGAATTGCCTGTCAAAATGCTGTGACCCATACGGCCAGCATCCCATGATATATATACAAACCCTGCACTGCTGGCTTAATGTTTGACTTGGCTGTATTTAAAGCAGGGTTTATCGGTCAAGTTAAAACTTGACCTAAAGAGTGACTTCAGTATATGTTTAACTGTGCATAAGGGGGTTTTCTGTGATTTGGTTGATAAACTTATGTTAGACATTAGATGAACTTACAGTTTAAAAGCTTAACTCTTATTTGGGGGAGAAGGTCAGCATAACTGAGATTTTTAAAATGTAAATCCGTCCTGCTGAAAGATAATCAATCCACCCTACTTCACTAAAGCCTTTCTTTAGGTAGAGAAAAGCAAAATGACTACATTTACATTTTGTTAAAATAAGCAGCTAAAAACAAGACTTTTTTTTGTTTTAATAAGCAAGGTGAAAATGCTTTGGGAACGGGTTAAAATTAGACAAAAAAATTAAAATGATAGGGTCAACCTTGTGGTCACGAAGTTCTCCTAATCTGAAGACAGTTTTGTAAGGGTGGCCTTAATAATTTGAACTAATTGTGGAGAAGAAGTCAGAATTAATCAAAGTTAGCGGTGTGGAGACTTTTAAAGAAAACTTATTTCTTTCAAGTCTGGACAGTGATAAGTGGCCATGGATAAATATACCTACTATACATCCTCAATCCCTTAATCACAATTCTGAAATCGAAAAAACCCTACCAAACAAAATTTTTTTGTATAAATATTTTGTAGCAAAACCTAATGGGAGGCTATTTACTGTCCTTATTTATTGCAACAAGGGGTGAAATTTATATATTTTGTTGCAGAACTATCAGTGCACTTGACTATGAATTGTTGTTCCAGGCCCACTGGGATGTTACATAAAGTGTGTTTTATGCACCATGTTCTGGTCCTAAAATGAGAAAGAAGTATGAATCCCAAATTACATCTGCCCCAGGGGATTCAGATAAATATTGTGAATCTACATTTATTTTAGTAATCTGCTAAATTCTGTGCTGGGAGCAAGGACACTGAAGCTACAGTTGAGGATCTTAAGAGTTCTGGAGTATAAGAGTCATGGGTTCTTATGGAACATTTCATCTGGGATAATAAGATTGGAGTGTGAAAGGAAAAAATGAAAAGAAATTTTTGAAAGACCAATCCGGCAGCAGATTACTGAATCATTGGAGAGGACTGGGGGCAAAAGACAGGAGCCCAGCCAGGATCCTCTAGTTCCAGGGCAGCTTTATTAATGAGGGCCTGAGTTAGAGAGAAAAAAAGGAGTGGGGTAGGAGAAACAGACAGAGGATGAATTGGCTGGTTGAAGACTGGTTAGCTTTGCTAATAAGCACGTTGAATTAGGAAATGATAGTGGCTGTGCAGAAATGGGGAAGCCAGAAAGGAGACAGCTGGCTTTAGTGACTAGGTAGAAAATGATTTGTTGTTAGTATACAAATGAAAGCCTCAGAATCTTTAGAAATCTTCTCTTAGGTAGTTTAAACGTTACTATTAAAAAACTCTTTCTACCCTTTATTTACTTAGCAAACCTCTTCTTTCAGCAGATAATGCAAAAATAAATGTCAGCCCAGAGAATTCTCTCAGATTCCCAATTAGTAGAGACCATAATTAATGAGATATAATGTGCCTAGTTCCATTTCCCTTGCAAATGCTGAAAATACATAGCATTATTTCAACAGTATATACAGCATTGGTATATAGTTATGTCCCTTCTACCAATAGGATGAAGAATCCAGATGCCTTCAGATTAAGACCACAGGGTAAGGAGGTGCCAGAAGAGAATATCATTTAGGGCATAACAGCTGCTGGGCCAAGGGGATCCATGGTAGCCTCAGTGTGTTGTGCTTGTGTTTCAGGCCTGTTGGAGAAGGAAGCCAGCAGTGAGGGGGATTGCAAAGTAGGGAGAGGTTGGTAGAACTGTGGACTGTGAAGAAATCGAGAATAGCACAGTTAACTAGGCATTTGCCTTCGGCAGATGGCATCTGAAACTCACAGCTGCCACCGTCCCAGAGAAGCAGAATAAACACAGAGCTTCACGGTGTCCTGGCTGCGGTTGTTGCCAGTATTTCTAGACTGACTTTCCTGAGAACTAAAGAATGCTCGCGTTAGCCAAGACCTAACATTTTCACTTGCTGAGAATGTCTTAGGCAGAGGTAGCATCAGGAATCTTTAATAAAATGGTGAGTTAAAAACTGCTGTCACCTTCTGTGGGAGGGATGTGGGGACAAAATATCCTTAAAGCCATAAATAGATTACTGAATGTACCCTGGGGGATGATGTTGCTGCTAGTGACTTTACAAAAGAAATAAAAGAGCTTTCCTATCATGGGGGAGATAGAAATTACAGACTATGTGTAATTTAATGTGCTTTATTTAATTTATAGTTGTCTGACTTTGTGCAAGATTTACATCAATAGAAGAAAGATTCCGAGGTCAGGTGATTTTCAGGGCACGTGGGTAATTCTGTATTAAAAGAAGACCCATTGCCATTGTACCTGCAGCTGTCCCTGTTTCCCATCATCTTGCTGTAAGCAAAGGCTGTTAAGAGAAGAATTTATATCCCAGTACTGCTTTTAAACAATGTGGAGCTTCCATTCTGTGTTATTATGATTTTGAAGTCACAGTATGTTTGCTCTGTATTAAGCCAAAAAACAAAAACACAACCAGGGCGGGTGTGAAGGAAAATGTGGGTCTCCGTGGAATTCTCTCCGAGTGTTTGGAGTCCCTGATGCTTCCGTGTGTTATTTCAGATGCAGCCTGGAGTGAGATGATGTAAAGCACATCTGCAATTATGTTCGTCAATCCCTTTCCTCATTATTTCCTAACTTGCATAAAAAAAAAACAAAACTCATTTTGTTGGTTTTGTTTATAACGTACAAACAAGAAAAGATGAACATCAGCACGCGTCACAAAACAAGCTTTTATGATAGGCAGGGGAAGTTTTAGTTTCTTTCAGGACCTGCTATGCCAGTCAGAATTTGATGTTCAATCAAAAGGTGGGTTTGGAATTGTCTGCCTTGTCCCCAATTTTGTTCTGGATCCATTTTCCCCTCTTTGGTCTGCCTATCAATCTAAGATACTGTGTCATATACTTTCCTGAAATCTGAATAAATGATGCCTTGCATTAGAGTGCCACCTGCAACTAGCTCTCAGCCTGACACATTCCTGGTCAGATGTGAATGACCTCTTTAAGACAGTTGGCTTAAAAAGATATGTCTCAATGTGTGCACGTCACCTTCCTTTGTGTTAAGACTTCCGACTCACGCCTCAAGAGAGAGAGACACACATATAAAGCTGTCTTGGATTATATTACAGCAAACTATTTTCTTCAATCCATTCTCAAACACAGCAGATTCTTTTTCAATTTAGACAAAGTCATAGATAAACAATAGAACATTGGATGTTGGTGTGTATCGTTTTGTAACTTGAGCTCCTTTGTGATGAGACAAATTCATTTTGTACAGAGAAAGAAGCTAGCAGTTTTCAAGGATCTATTAAATTGTCAGGCACAGGACATATGTCATCTCATTTTTAATTCTGGAAACAACTCATTGAGATATAGGAATTATCCACAATTTACAAATTACTACCTAGAGGTGTAGAGAGATTTAATAACTTCTTCAAAGTCATACAGTTGGGGAGGGGCAGCACAGGAATTCAGGCCCAGAACTGCGCAGCACATTTTCTCTCTTTCTGCCCTGTCTTGCTGCCTGCTAAGTCAGAAAATGTGTCACCAGACACTGACCAAAAGGAGCACAACTCCCAGTGTCGCCCACATTTACCCCAGCTGTTGGCATTTTAAGTATTACTGATGCACCATCTTCTTTTAGTTAGAAATAAAAATTAATCCTTTAAGTAAGATACTTGCAATAATTTATAAGTACTTACTGTTGATTAACAGAATTCTACTTTTATTCTCTTCTATTTCTATCTTTACTCTCTTCCTTTAATACTTTGATATCTAGTAATATCATAATCACTTGGAACGTTTCTTTCAGTTAGGATGTCAGTAGTTTTTAATGGATCATCTGGTTCATAGAAATGGTTTTATGAAGCTTTGTTAAAACTTTCAGTTAGATAAAACATGTAATGCTCAGTTGTTTAGTGATGATCTGGTCAGCAGCATAGAAGAGAAGTTTCTAGACTGGGATTCCGGAGAACCTGGGTTTGGTCCTAGCCCAATTCCCTGTAGAAAGAGATGAGAAGGTCTACAAGCTCCTGGCACATCCCCTGTATTAAAAGTTCTGTCATCTTGATATGGTTTAGATCTATGTCCCCACCCAAATCTCATCTTGAATTGTAATCCCCATGTGTTTGGATCATGGTGACGGTTTCTCCCATGCTGTTCTCGTGATAGTGATGTCTCACGAGAGCCGATGGTTTTAAGCGTTTGGCAGTTCGTCCTTCATTGGTTCACTCTTGTCTGCCTCCATTAAGATGTGCCTGCTTCCCTTTCTGCCATGATTGTGTTTCTTGAGGCCTCCCCAGCCATGCAGAGATGTGAGTCAATTAAACCTCTTTTCTTTGTAAATTACCCAATCTCTGGTAGTATTTTTATAGCAGTGTGAAAATAGACTAATACACATCTGTTATGGCACTGTAATTTTAGCCCAGACTCCTTCCTTTTCTTTCTAGGGCCAAAACTATACACTAGCACAGTAGAAAATCAATCTAGTCTAGGGGCTTTACTACTAAAATTCTCCCACCTACAGTGAAAGTTGGGAAAGGGAAAAGTCACCATAAGTAGTTCTTGAAAGACACAGTACTGGGGAGAAGTAGTGACTGGGATGGGGATGAGAAGGGCTTTTAGGAAGCTGGGGCATTCTATTTCTTTATCTGATTACTCATTATATGCATAGGTAATTTTGTGAAAATTCATCAAGCTGTATACTTATGGTAGTATTTCTGTATTTGTCAAGGCTAATTGGCTTATTTACAAATAGGTGGGTCTAGATGCCAAGTGGATATCTTCAGGCTGTTAATAGGAGTGCACATTTGCTTCAGACTATGACAGTGATAATGATGACAATAGTTTTTCAATTATGTCACTTCTAGTTTGCAGGAACATTTCTATTTGTAACACAAACTGCCCTAAACTAATGACATGTAGGTTGATATATCTTTTTCCTGTTAAATTTCAAATCGAAAAACTATTCCACACTGCTTATGGCATTTCTTTGATGAACTTGCAGGAGATAAGCTATAGTCTGTGCAGCTGTTTACTAGAGGGAGAAAGTTTAGTAGTTATGGATTTTCTTGATCCAGACAATGTTATTAGAGGCTAATGATTGTGTGCTCCTTGTTAGCCCCATCTGTCCCCCACCAGCCTAGTTTGGTCTTAGAGTATAGGTGTATTTCAAAGGGAGCTGTTGACTCTATTAGAAACTAGTTATAGAGAAAGATCTTTCATTAGGCACTGTCAGCTATGTGTCTGAGTTAGCTCTTCTCAGTAATTCACTAATTAAATTAAGTCAGCGCCTACAGACTAGCATTTATAGGTTCACACACTAAAGTACAGGCCTACTTTTTTAAAGGGCGGTAACCTTTCCGAAGGAGAAATGTGTACCCTGTTTAGATGCCTTACCTGAAGTTTCTGTAGAAAGTCACAAAGGTAAAGAAAAAAAACTGTGATTGTGTGGCCCCACCCCTTTATCTCTGCCCATATGGTTTGAGTCTGCCCAGATGGGTTGAGTCACTTGATATTAAAAATAATTATCAACACTTTCATGTTTGTACTTTGTGGGAAATGGTAACATCTGAAAGCCCTTATAAAACCCAGATCCAAGTCAAGTGTGGTGGCACACACCTATAATCCCAGCTATTCAGGATGCTGGAGTGGGGGGATCACTTGAGCCCAGGAGTTTGAGACCAGCCTGGACAGCATAGCAAGACCCCTTCTCAACAAAACCCAAATCCCATTTGAGGACTTTGTTTCTCAAGCATAGGTTATCCCCAGGGCTGTGGCCACTTTGGCCTTGGCCTGGTTTCTTCCTCTGAACAGAGCAAATTTATCAAATTTATATGTGCTCACATAATATTCCAAACACCCTTTATAAGGTCTCAGCAGTGCCTATGGTTGCTTTTTTACTTTTGCAAAGACTATTTAGATGCCTCGAGAATGAATAGTGCTATAAAAGGCCAAAATCTTGAGTATGTATAATGGATGATGGAGAGTGTTTGTTTGAAAATTGTAATGCAGTGACCCTGGCTTCAGTTTGGGACTGGCTAATTCAATCTACAAGGCCTTTTCTGTATATACAATATGTTCTTCCATTCCTTTGCTATCAAAAATACATATTCTCATTTCATGCAATTTCTTCTTTGTGTTTATTTCTTTTCAGGGCAGCAACTGCCCTCTGGTAACCAGGATAGAAAAAAAGAAAAGTAATTCTGCTCATAAACTAGACCATCTATTTTCATTCAAACAAATCTGTTCCGTATTCTCTTACATAGGCCAAATGAGGGCCTCTCTGTGGTAAGGAAGACACTCCCACATCACACCATGGCTGTCTCCTGATGTAGTGATAGGAATGATGGTCCAGGGCTTCATTTTTCATTTTCTGCTATTCTCCCTCATTCAGTGTGTCTCTTAGCAAGATACTTAGCTTTTCTGTTCTCACTTTATCATTCAGAAACAAAAGATGTTCACTAGAAGTGCAAAAGTGTGGCCAGTCTTTGCATTCGCATGATATAAGTTTGACCACGCCATCCCCAGATGTTCCATTCAGACATCCACATCAAGGTCCCTGGAGCTCTTTCAGTCCAAAGGGCTTCAAACTGAAGATGTCATTTCCCCTGCCTCCCACTTTCTTCATACTCCTCCTCCAAAAATATCAGTCAATGAATTAAAACCCTCTTCTCCTGTTTTTCTGTCTTAATAGATAGCATCATAATCATCACCCACCATTGCACACACCATAAGTTTGGATACCATTTGTTTGGATTCCCCCAGAAGCAGATTGTGAGACAAATTTGAGTGCAATTTTAGGGTTTTTGTTTTGTTTTGTTTTGTTTTGTTTTTTCCAAGACAGAGTCTTGCTCTGTCACCCAGGCTGGAGTGCAGTGGCATGATCTCAGCTCACTGCAACCTCCACCTCCGGGTTCAAGCAGTTATCCTGCCTCAGCCTCCTGAGTAGCTGGTATTACAGGTGCACACCACCACGCCCGGCAAATTTTTTTTTTTTTTTGTATTTTTACTAGAGACAGTGTTTCACCCTGTTGGCCAGGCTGGTCTCGAACTCCTGACTTCAGGTGATCCGCCTGCCTTGGCCTCCCAAAGTGCTGGGACTACAGGCATGAGCCACTGCACCTGACCTAGTTTTTTGTTTGTTTGTTTGTTTGTTTGTTTGTTTGTTTGTTAGGAGGTGAGACTAGGAAATCCTGGTAGCAAGATGGAAACGTGAGCAAAGCAAAGGAAAGCAGCCAAACAGGTTACCAATGTGGCCAACTGGAGATTAATTTCCCTGGGGACCTCTAGGACACAATGTACGACACACACTTCCAGAGTTTCCTACCTGAAGGGTGAGACAGCTGGGATGTTTATGCAGCCAGTCATCAGTTAAAGCTGCTCCCAGGAGAATTAGTTCCCCCAATCTGTGGTCTACCATACAGGTGGGCCAACCAGGTTTCAGAGGCCAGAGAAAGCCCTAGGAAATACGTGCAGGCACTGGTGGTGAGAAGTAAGGTGTTGAAGCCGTGAAGGAAAGGTGGTACAGGTTGAGTATTCCTTATCCAAAACGTTCGGGATCAGAAAAGTATTTCAGATTTTAGATTTTTTTATAGATGATAGATAGATAGATAGATAGATAGATAGATAGATAGATAGCCAGACAGATATTTTCATGATACTTACTGGATGAGCATCCCAAATTCAAAAATCTGCGAGCATTTCCTTTGAGCATGATGCTGGTGCTCAAAAAGCTTCGAATTCTGAGCATTTCAGATTTGGGGTTTCCAGATTTGGAAGGCTCAGTCTGTAATTGGGGAGGGGCGTGAGGAACAACACTATCTGCTGCACCATCTTTCATTCTTACCTCTTCTTCACCCTCCACTTCCATTCAGTTACTATGTCCTTCTGCATTGATCCCTCCTCCTAGATTTCTCCTAACCCTAACTGCAATAACTTTATTCCAGTCTTCATCACTAGTTCTCTGGATCACAGTGGCCTCTGGCTGGTCTTCCTGTCTCCAGTGTCACCCCCTCAAATCCCTGCTCTCCATCCTGCAGTCCAACTATCTTTCTAGACTGCAGATCTCATTAGACCACTGCCTGCCAGGGCGGCTTCCCGTTGTCATCAGGATAAAATCTAAACTTTGACTGATGAACATGCATTCATAAGACTGATTATAATACGGGTCTGTTTTTGGCACAGGTTAAAATGGATCCATTTGCAAAAATAAAATGTACAATAAAGCCTTTTATAAATAGAATTGGTCTCTACCTAACGCGGGTGCTCACACTGCATTAGTCCCCACTCATCCTCAGGGGATACATTCCCAGACCCCTAGTGGAGGCCTGAAAACACAGATGGTACCAAACCCTAGAAATACTATGTTTTTTCTTATACACACATACCTATGATAAAGTTTAATTTATAAATTAGGCACAGCAAGAGATTAACAATAATAATGAAATAGAACAATTTAATAACAACATACTATAATAAAGGTTAACAATAATAATAAAATAGAACAATTTAATAACAACATACTATAATAAAAGTTATACAAATGTGGTCCTTCTCTCAAAAGATCTTCTTGCATTATACTCACTCTTCCTGTGCTGATGTGAGATGATGAAACGTCTACATGATGAGATGAAGTGAGGTGAATGACAGATGCTGTGATGTAGTGTGAGGCTGCTACTGACCTTCTGACACTGTGTCAGAAGGAGGATCACCTGCTTTTGATGATCCTAGATCATGGAGCCATGACAATGTTGATAGATGTTAGGAGCAGAGGATGTCAGTGACTAATGGGAGTTTAGTGTATATAGCATGGAATGCCGAACAAAGGGGTGACTCACGTCCCAGGTAGGACACAGTAGGATGGCAAGAGATTTCATCAGCTTAGAACAATAAGCAATTTTTTTTTAACTTAGGAAATGTTTGTGGAATTTTCCATTTAATCTTTTCACAACACAGTTGACCGTGGGTAATGGAAGTCTTAGAAAGCAAAACCACAGAGCAGGGGACCACTATCCCATGAAGTAACTCTCCTTTTAGAATAAAATGGTTTAGGTTGGGTGTGGTGGCTCATGCCTGTAATCCCAGCACTTTGGGAGGCCGAGGAGGGTGGATCACCTGAGGTCAGGAGTTCAAGACCAGCCTGACCAATATGGTGAAACCCCATCTCTACTAAAAATACAAAAATTAGCTAGGTGTGTTGGCATGTGCCTGAGTCTCAACTACCCAGGAGGCTGAGACAGGAAAATCTCTTGAACCCGGGTGGCAGAGGTTGCAGTGAGCCTAGATCACACTGCACTCCAGCCTGGGCGACAGAGCGAGACACCATCTCAAAAAATAAGTAAATAAATAAATAAATAAATATAAATAAAATGGTTTACCTTGACAGTAGAAAGATTGCAGGGCTATATTCATTTTTTTCACCTTAGATGCAGAGCTGATTGCCAATCACTAAAGAAGCTTTAGGGCATTTCTGGAAGCAGAGAGTTGGGAGATGGAGGCACAATAAGACTTTAGATGGTTTGATGTGAGAGTCCAATACTTAATATGAAAACTGAAGACTGATTTTCACATGTGATAATAAATTTCACAATCATAAAACTTCCCTCTGTCATTAGTCTCATATTAAAAAGCTTGGAGTTGGCCGGATGTGGTGGCTCACGCCTGTAATCCCAGCACTTTGGGAGGCCAAGGCAGGCGGATCACCTGAGGTCAGGGTTTCAAGACCAGCCTGACGAACATGGTGGGATCCTGTCTCTACTAAAAAAAAAAAAAAAAAAAAAAATGCAAAAAGTAGCCAGGTACAGTGGTGCACACCTGTAGTCCCAGCTACCTGGGAGGCTGAGGCAGGAGAATCGCTTGAACCCAGGAGGTGGAGGTTGCAGTGAGCTATGATTGTGCCACTGCACTCCAGCCTGGGTGACACAGTGAGAGTCCATCTCAAAAAAAAAAAAAGCTTAAAAGCTTGGAGTTACTTCAAGTAGAATTTTTTCCCCATCTCTAAGCTAACAGATGTTTTGAAGAAACTTTTTTTTATCAAATGAGCTTCTTTTTAAATATAAATTATTTTAGTGATGGCCAGTTTTATATTTTGATCCCAGTAAGGCAAAAGTTCACATTGGAGTCTCTCATCAATACTTATGGTAAACTGTGTGTAAGACAGATTTAAATTCAGGCCTAAATCACTATGGAATTTGGGCAGCCCATGAAAAGGATATATCATTTTTTTTTTTTTTTTTTTTTTTTGAGATGGAGTCTCGCTCTGTCGCCCAGGCTGGAGTGCAGTGGCCGGATCTCAGCTCACTGCAAGCTCCGCCTCCCAGGTTTACGCCACTCTCCTGCCTCAGCCTCCCGAGTACCTGGGACTACCCGTGCCGGCCACCTCGCCCGGCTAGTTTTTTTTTTTTTTTTTTTTTTTTTTGTATTTTTTTAGTAGAGACGGGGTTTCACTGTGTTAGCCAGGATGGCCTCGATTTCCTGACCTCGTGATCCACCCGTCTCGGCCTCCCAAAGTGCTGGGATTAGAGGCTTGAGCCACCGTGCCCGGCCGCTGTATGTCTTTTAAATGATTAAAATCTTGTGAGTGGTTTTTCCCTTTTGCTTGGGAAACATGTCCCACAAATCTTCTGGCACTTCCAAGGTCATGCACATAAAGAGAGAAACAACGTTCTACAGCTTTTGTCAAGCTGCACACCTCCCTAGTCTTAGACCTCCTCACCCCTACAAGAAACAACAGAGATGGACCTTATATTTGGAAATCACCACATGTACACAGTCATTTCTGTCCTTAGCTTCCTACACTCTCAAGTGCTTTTGCATTCCATCTCCTCCCAATCTCCTTCTCTGTGTCTACTGTGAACCATGGTGAGGCTTACATAATGTAATACTTACATGAAATACTCTCTTAAAATTATAAACAAGAAATGAGAGGCCAGGCACAGTGGCTCGCCTATAATCCTAGCACTTTGGGAGGCGAGGCAGGCCAAACATTTGAGGCCAGGAGTTTGAGACTAGCCTGACCAACATGGTGAAACCCTGTCTCTACCAAACAAACAAAAATTAGCCAGGCATGGTGGTGCATGCCTGTAATCCCAGCTACTCAGGAGGCTGAGGTACGAGAACCACTTGAACCCAGGAGGTAGAGGTTGCAGTGAGCCAGAATTGCGCCACTGCACTCCAGCCTTGGCAACAGAGTGAAACCCTGACTCAAAAAAAAAAAAAAAAAAAAAAAAGAAAGAAATGAATTCTCTTGGTTGCGGAGAAGTATAACCCTCAATGTTAGTTTGTGAGCTGGATGCCAATGTCTCGTTCTAGGAATTTAATCTACAAATAGACTTGAGCAAGTAACTTTAAGGGATATGAACAAAAATACACTTTGCAGCATAAAGACCTGAAAACCTGAAAACAAACTAAATGCACATAGGTAGGAAACCATTTTCAATAAACCGTGAATATTCAGTGGAAAACTCCACAGCCATTAAAAAATAATGAAGGAGATCTATAGGAATCTCTTTGAAAAAATGCCTAAGATATATTGTTAGATTAAAAAAAAGAAAACACTGGCTGCTGACAACATGTGTGACATGATCCCATTTATGTTTTAAAAAAGAGGCAGTACATTTATGTGTACATAATAGGTTGTATATGCATGGATAATTTCTTAAACTGTGAATGGTGATTACCACTGACAAGTGGAAAGAACAGGGATTGGGAGAAGGGGACAGTAGTGAGAAGTATTCTTTTATTTTTGAGTTTATATCCTTTGTTCTATTTTTTTCATCAATTTACATTACATTTTTAATTTCTAAAAGTTAAAAAAGTAAAGTGAGAAACCATTGTGTTCAAGCCATTTTTTTTTTAGAATTGGCCTTTACTCATATAATAATTTGGAGCCATAGTGAATAATCTCTAGATCAAGTAAACTGCTACAAATATAAAGCAGTAATTCCTAGCCATCTTCCTTCAGTAAGCTCCCCTAACCAGAAGCCAGAGCTAGATGAGTTTTTCATACAGTTTGTGAAACTATAAAGCAGGTTACAAATCCACATGAATGGTATGATACCATGATTTGTAAAACTGTGGGCATACAGGAAAAAAAGAGCAGAAAGAATAAATCTAGAAATGTTAGCTTTTCCTGAGATTAGTTGGCATGTCAAGTAATTTAACTTATATTTCATGAATTTCCATTTTTATAAGAAGTGTGTGTTATTTTCATAATCATGTAATTGCCTGATGGGTCCTTCCTGCCTGCTGCACAGACAAAACCAATTCACTGAGATCCTGTTACTACAGTGAAGAGTTTCATTAATGCAGGGCAGCCTAGCAGGAGGACTGGAGTTATCACTCAGATCAGTCTCCCCAGGAACTCAGAGCCCAGGGTTTTTATGGATAATTTGGTGGGCAGGGGGCTAGGGAATGGGTGCTGCTGATTGGTTGGAGATGAAATCATAGGAGTATAGAAAATGGTCCTCATGTGCTGAGTCTACCTCTGGATGGGGGCCACAGGACTGGTTGAGTTGAGTCATGGGTCTGGGTGGGGCCAGTCAGTTGCCAGAATGCTGTCTGAAAAACATCTCAAAAGACCAATCTTAGATTCCACAATAGTGATGCTATCTATAGAAGCAACTGGGGGAGACACAAATCTTGTGACCTCTGGCCACATGACTCCTGAGCAGTAAGAGATTATAGAAACTACACCTACATTTTAGAATTCAGACCCTTCTCATAATCCTAGTCTTGTGGACTTCTATTACTTTTCAGTCCCTGAGCCAGGAGGGCATTAGTTTTAGGGAGGGACTATTATCATCCTTGTTTCAAAGTTAAATTATAAACTAAATTCTCCCCATGGTTAGCTTGCCCTAGGCCCAGGAATAAGCAAAGGCAGACAGTCTGTGAGGCCAGAAGCAAGATGGAGTCAGCCATGCTAGACTTCTCTCACTGTCATCATCTTTGCAAAGGTGGTTTCAGTCAGAAAACATCGATAAGTTAGTTTCATTTTTAACAAAGGAGAAAATATCCTGTATATTCTCATACTGAATGCTTGACACCAACTCTCTCTGGAAGTTTCTATCATGAGGATATTCCTGGAGCTTTGGACAAAATTCACTTTGGCAGAACCACATTTAAATATGATGCTAGCCTGGGCACAGTGGCTCACACCTGTAATCCCAATGCTTTGGGAAGCCAAAGCAGGAGGATTGTTTCAGGCCAGAAGTTCAAGACCAGCCTTGGCAATGTAGCAAGACGCCGTCTCTGCAAAAAATTAAAAAACTAACCAGGTGTGGTCATGTATGCCTGTAGTCCCAGCTACTTGCGAGGCTGAAGCAGGAGGATTGCTTGAGGCCAGGAGTTCAAGGCTGCAGTAAGCTATTAATAAGATCAAGCCACTGCACTCCAGCCTTGGTGTCAGAGAGACATTGTCTCTAAAAAATAAAATTAAAAAACAAACAAATACATAAATGTGACTCCAGAAAAATGGTAGACCTAGAAGCAACTAAAGTGAATGGAGATACTACTTTCAGATGAAAATGTTAGGAAAAAATCTCGCAAAGGGGTATTTGCAAAGTAGAACTCCTCTTTAAGGTATCAAAGTGCTTCAGACTAAGGAACTCTGTTTAAATGTTCTGCGTTTATCGGTACATACTACCTTCATGATTTCCCCATCCTCTGTTGTATGCACCCTACAGAACCTCTTTCCCATCGGGGCTTTCCAGTCAAAATGACTCATCCAGCTGCAGAATCTAGTTTCTCTGCCCTAAGTATCTAGGAATGAGTCACTCAAATGAGTTGCTTCTTTTTTAACATCAATGGAATTAGGCTTGAAAGATTCATGATGGGGGAGGGTCCTGGGAAAGGGGCCTGTGCTGAGGTTATCAGGGAAATCAGCTGTATTATAGGAATGGGAAAGAGGCCAGTAAACAGGATAATGAGGGAGTGGGATAGCCTGGAGGTAGAATGATTTACAAAAAATGATTAGATCCAAATTCTGGCTGTCTTTGTTAGAGTATGAAGGCAGGAATTAATTGGTTATGTGGATTGTAGGTAACCATTTTGTGGCAAGATGACTTAAAAGGTAAGATGACTCATCCTAATTATTTTTTTTGCTCACTAGTTTTCTATGTACTGTATAGGCACTTGTACACACAGAAAAACAAGGGGAAAGTTTACTCGGGAAAAAAAAATGTGTACTCTTGCAAATGCGTTTAACATGTAGACATGCTTTCGGTATGTGAAAGTTATTTCTGACACTATTTTGGTCAAATTGTTTTCATTTTATGAAAATGTTAATTTTAAAGCACTCTGGTCTATCTCCCAACTGTTACTTTTATCACTCCAAAATGTGGTATTTTAAAATATCATCACTGGTGTCATACTAAGACTTGCCATGCCTTTCATAGTAATTAATGTTTTGGTTTTGGTTTGTTTTTTTTTTAAAAAAAAAAAAAAACCAGCCCGGCGCAGTGGCTCACGCCTGTAATCCCAGCACTTTGGGAGGCCAAGGCGGGCAGATAACGAGGTCAGGAGTTCAAGGCCAGCCTGGCCAAAATGGTGAAACCCCATCTCTACTAAAAATACAAAAATCAGCCAGGCGTGGTGGTGGGCACCTGTAATCCCAGCTATTTGGGAGGCTGAGGCAGAGAATTGCTTGAACCAGGGAGGCGGAGGTTGCAGTGAGCCGAGAGGGCACCACTGCACTCCATCCAGCCTGGGCGACAGAGCGAGACTCCATCTCAAAGAACAAAAACCATTGGGACATGAAAAGAAAATGAAAGTTCACCAAAATGTTCATAGCAATTATCTTTGGGTGATGATGGGAACTCTGATTGTAGGTTTTGGTTTTGTTTACCCTCCAACACCTTGTCTCTATTCTTCCAGTTTTCTATAATGAGCATGAAACACTTGTGTAAAGAAAAATTAAATGATTAGAGGGAGTAAGATGTTAAGGAACAAAGGTAAGATTCATGGTGCTCTGAGTTAGTAGGCCATAAGTTTAATAATTATGGTTATACACAGGATAGGTCTTTGTCAGAGACTGCTAAACATCTTGTGTAACAATCTTGTGTAAACAACAATGGTCAGGAAAAGCCTCCCCAGAAGGTGAAATTCTAACAAATTTTGGCAGAGTCATTTCAGAAACTTTAAAGTTACACATCCTGTAAGTTATTAATAAAGAGCTGTGAAATCCTTGTATGAAATACGACTATGAGCACAGTCATTTCCATTTGGAGGTTCACGAAACTTACTCAAGAAGTGATTGAACTTTGAGGGTGGTTACTTATTTTTAACCTTGCAAGGGAGATTCATGAATTAAATTAATCTTAGGGCACCAGGTGTGATAGAAGAACTGCACGCCATTTTCTCTATCTTGGTTGTTGAAAATAGAGTGTTTAATGGGACGGTCTGTTGTACTGTCCCATTGCATCATTGGTCTCATAAGTATCAGTGACATTCGTATAATTAATAAAATAATAGCTGCCATGGGAGGGTATTTTCAGTAGTTATATCAAAATGTATAAGCATTCTAATTTCTGTCACATCTGTTTAATTTCCTAACAAAGGCAGTAAGTTAGAAAAAGAATATCAGTGGCTCTTGACAAACCTGTCCTTCACTTTCCCCTTAGATTATTTTCATTCTTCTCTGCCAGTGTCAAAGAACACTGAGATGTTGCAGAATGAGGATTAAATAAAAAAAGGATCTGAATATCATTAAATATTTGATGAGCAGTATGAGAAGATTGTGAGGTGTGCATATCACTGGGGTGAAAAGAAAGTTCATTCATTCATGACCCAGCACAGTGGCTCACGCCTGTAATCCCAGCACTTTGGGAGGCTGAGGCAGGAGGATTGCTTGAACTCTGGAGTTTGAGACCAGCCTAAGCAACACGGCAAAACCCCATCTTTACCAAAAATTAAAAAAAAAAAAATTAGCTGGGCATGGTGGTGTGTGCCTGTGGTCCTAGTTACTTGGGAGGCTGAGATGGGAGGATGGTTTGAGTCCAGGAGGCAGAGGTTGTGCAGTGAGCCCAGATAGCACCATTATACTTCAGCCTGGGCAACAGACCCAGACCCTATCTCAAAAAAAAAAAGTTCATTTATTCAACATACTTATTGAGCAGCTTTTGTATGCCAAGTATTTCTTAGGTCCTGGGGAACAGCAGTGAATAAAACAAAGCCCCTGTCCTCACGAAGTATACACCCTAGAGAGGGAGGCAGATAATAAACTAGTATTATTATATATAGCGTTATGAAAAAAAATAAGCAAGGGAAAGAGAGGGTTTGGGAAGGGGTCATATAAGGTAGGATGGTCAGGAAAAGACTCCCCAGAAGGTGAAATTCAAGCAGCTACCTGAAGCAAGGGTGGGAGAGAGTCCTGTATTGCCTCCTGGGGAAGAGAGTTCATGTAAAGGGAGCAAGAAGGTCCTGACTTGAGAGTGAGCTTGGCTGGGGAAGTAACAGCAGGAAGGGAGGTGAAGCTGGAGGGGAGGGAGGGAGCTGGCTCCTAGGTCATCTGAAATAGCATGGACTTGGGCTTTTATTGCAAGTATGCCAGGAACCATTGGAATGCTTTGAGCAGAAAAGTGACATGATCTTACTTCCATTTAACTCTTTCCTGTTTAGTCTTTAAAGCCCAAATAATGTCCTCTGAAAGGGTTAATGGGAACAGAGAGGCACTGCATAGAGATAAAAGAGGCAAAGAAAGGTAATTTGCTGAGCAGAATTTTTATAGTGAATGGAATCTGTGCATGTTCCTTTAATAACTAATTATTGATGGTGAGTGTTGCCCAATATTTTCTCATTTAATTTTCTTATTAAGTTATCAAAGAGGGATTATGTTTTGTTACATTTGGTTGAAATTCGGGGATTTTTTTTTTCCTAATCAGTTAAAAATGACTGTCTAGATGTTTGAATACTTATGGGAAAAAGTCTACAAAACTTGTTCTAGTAAAAAAAAGAAGGGCTCAAAAGTTAAGGAACTTGAAACCAGGATTTTTTTTTAAAGAGATAAATCCAGTATTTAGAATTTCTTCTAGAAGAGAGAATGCCTTCATCAGAAAGGTGAATTTTACTTCACACAGGAATTGCTCCAGCATTATTTATAAAGAGCTGTGTCAGGGAACTATGAATTCTCCAATAAAACTGCAAATTACTCCAACAGATGCATACAAAACATGCCTAGAGGCTGTTGTGTATTTGTATTTTGCCAGTACTGCCATTGAAGAGGTGATTTACAATCCTAAAGCCACCTATGATGGCATTTTCTAAATGTTGTACCAAATTATATTGTGTAAGACAGTAACATCTGTCGCTTAGAATGGAATTCTTAAATATTTGTTATATAAATGTAATACTGACAATCAAAAAAGCTCGTGTTTGCTAGTACATAATAGACATCTTTTGGAGGAAGGGATTTGCCTTGTCCCCACTCATGGAAATAGTACCTAATAAGAAATTTATTTGCCTCCCTTACTTAGAAACGCTACTAAATATTAAACCATCAAAAACCTAGTTACTAAGTAGAATGACCACAGCCACTGAAAGGTTCAGGTTCAAGATGAGTTTTCAGATAAATGTACCACTTCCCACTACCTTCAATAATCTTCAGATGTCGAAATCACTTTTTAAAAACATTTTCTTTGTTACTCATAATATCTGAGGAAATGTAGATTCTTCATAGACTTTTCAAGACTTGGATTATATAAACCCATTGTTCAGCTAGATGTTTGTTTTAAATGTTTTTTAGCCACCAGAAAAAAAGTAGGTGATTATCTAGTCTAGACTTGTTCTTGTACCATTATTCAGCCAAGCTGTTCAGAGGCAGTTTGCTGAGATAGGGAGTGAGATAATGTGTTTCAGTGATAAAATAGGCAGTCCACTCCTTGCTGGCAGGCTATGAGGTTGATTACTTAACGCCTGAGCCAGAGAGTGAGTCCAAATTACAGTTTCCTCTGGAATGATGCAAGCTTCAGAATTCACTGGAGTGAGGAGTAGAGGGTGGAGAGAGGAGAAACCTTTACAAGTGATTGGATTACATCAGTTTTCACTTCTGTGTATACACACGCGTATGTGTATGCGTTCATTTCCTTTTGGCATGTAAGAGTAAACTAGTCAAGATTTCTAAAAGGACTTTGCTGCTTTTAATAGAAATTGCCACCGAAGAGACTTTAGAGTTAAAAAATTCTTGGTTGACTGAAATGAACAGATTGTTATCTGGCAATGGTGGCCCCTCTTCTGGGTTGCACAAGCATATACCAGAATAAGTTATAACCAAAAAAAAAAAAAAAAAATGAAGTTAGGGTAAACTACATCCATTTTGAGAAACTGAATTCTTTTTGTATGCATAAATAACCCAACCAGGAGGATCTGGTGTGCTTAGCACACTCTGAATGTGTTTAAGTCATTTTCATTTGATTGGAGAACAGGGATAAAGTTGGAGTTTGGCCTTTGGGAAATCATTACTGGCTCAAGCTAAATGATATAGCCGGCTCTATTAAGTTCTAGAGTCTTGGGGAGTCGTATACACCAATTTATAAGGAATCCTTTGATCAATTGGAAAAACTCCTCTCTGCTTAAAATGGGGAGAGAAAAGATGTCTCCTTGGTCAGATTGTGTGGTTGATTTTCTCAAGATGATGATATTAGCTCTGTGCCTCTCAGACTATATCCATGACAATTTCTAAATCCTTTTGCAAACAGCTAGATTCCAACATGATTGCCTTTATTTGTGCAATTGAAGAACTAAGAATGATCCTGATACACTGTTTGCTAGCAAAGAAGTGATTTCCTTAGCCTCTTGATGGTGGTAACCAGCTTGAGCTCATTTTTTTTCAAATTGCTAAGTTTAATGGGATTAAAGAGATTTCTAAAGAAGGAATTTTAAATCTGCACTAGGAAAAGGATATTGGTCATTGTTTTGTTTTGGTTTTAATAGATTTGGCCTCTTAAGATCCTTTGTCATAACAAAGTAGGTGAAATGATGTATTGGGTTGGTGGCTTTTAAAATTTTTTGAAGAAAACCCAGATACAGTTTTACCTGTTTATATGTGTGTATGCATATACGTGTGTTAAGTAACAATGTAAAATATATACAGATAGGTGTTTAAGTAGATAGGTGGTGATAGATAGGAGGCAAGAAAGGAGGGAGGGAGAGAGGAAGGAAGGAAGAAGAGAGGATAGATAGTTACAGGTAACTGAAACAATCCTCACACATGTACCGTGTCTGCAATTTTTTAATCTATCCTATTGTATTTTACTCTTTTATTTTTGTGAGACAGGGTCTCACCCTGTCACCTGGGCTGGAGGGCAGTGGCGTGATCTCGACTCACTGCAGCCTCAATCTCCAAGGCTCAAGTGATCCTCCTGCCTCAGCCTCCTGAGTAGCTGGGGCTACAGATGCATACCACCTTCTCTAGCTAACTTTTAATTTTTTTTTTTTGGGTAGAGACAAGGTTTTTCCATGAACTCCTGGGCTCAAGCTATTCTCCCGCCTCCGCCTCCCAGGGTGCTGGGATTACAGGCGTGAGCCACTGCGCCCAACCTATTTCACCCTTTTAAAAAATATTGATTGAGATCCACTAAATCAATTTTATGATCTGCTGGCGGGTCACAACCAGAAATTTGAACATCACTGGGCTAGCCAGTAAGAAAGCCTGGAGTCCCCAGCTTTGAGTTCCCTCAGGAAGACCTGAGAACTCCCTCATGCACCCCTGCTCCCACCTTTGTGCCAGCTGCTTTGGTTTTGACTAAACAGGCTGGTTTGTGCCAAACACCTTGTGGATCCAAACTCCCATCCTCATTGAGATGATTGGATTGTTCCCGAACCAGACCTTTGAAGCTGTGCCCAACAGGAGTGAAAACAAACAAAACAAAAGGAATCAAGCCTTTTCCCAGTGTAGTCTGGTGATACTCTGCTTTGTATCTGAGTGGAAAGAGAAAGTAATGGTGTTTTACATTTGAGTGAATCTCATTGAAGAACAGTGTCTCTGAAATGCTTTTCAGAGTCTTAAAGTAATGATAAAGTGAATTTAAGTGGGAGGAAAGAGAAATGTTTTAAATTCTGCATTTAGCCATTTAATTGAACTCTTAGAGTTCTTAGTATCTGAAACAAGTCTTTGGTTATGCACTTTCACAGATATAGGTAACTATGACAGTGCCCAGCCTTCATTCTTATTCAGAGTATTAGATAAGGGACAAATGACCCTCTCTCCCCAGTATGTTGCCTTTGATTTCCATTTTCTAAAATGATCTTTTTCTACGAATAGCAGACCCACCTTCCTGCCCTCCCCACCCTCCCTGCCATGAGTGGTAGAACGCTCACGTTGAAATAATGGAGCTTTTGGTTGCTGGCAGCAATCAGCTAAGCTTTTAAAAGCATACGTATTGAAAGGGAAAAGAAGTTATGTCTTGGATTCCACCCACTCCAGAAATCAGCAAAGAGAAAATTCTCTCAATTAAAACATAATGTAATTTCCATCCCACCCTTGGGGCATTACTTCGGCTAATGTTGATGAAAATGAACATCAAATTGATTGGCTTCCCACGCCCTGACAATCATTAATTATGCCAAAGGTGCTGGAGATGAATGTAGTGATTTGAAAGAAACACAAGTTGACAGCTTCTTCCTGACTCTGGAGTCCCATCTCAGGACAGGTGACGGGCCTGATGTATCTTTTTCGAATATGCTTCTTCCCCACTCTCTCCAACAGGAAAGAGATTTTGAGGATTTTATTTGCTTTGAATTAGCTGATCCCATGGAATGTAGAAAGGTTTCCAACAAAACAGATTCAGTGCTGTCTGATGGGGATATCAAGGTAGAAGAACTTGATAATGGGGCTTTAAAAGCGTACATATTTGAAAATGTCTGCAAATGATTTTCTCTTATTATACATATATAATATCTGAACATCTGCAAGTACAGTGCTAGCAACATACAATTGCTAAAGAACTGGAAGTTTAACAGGGCAATGGTCTTGATTCTGAAAGGGTCAAATTCCCTACTACCATTAGAGATTCTATAAAAGAATACTATTCATACATAGAGGATTTTTTTTTTTAACTTCACATAGGCAATTATTTCCATCTTAACCTTGGATAGAGGAAGTTGGACTAATAGTTAAATGTGCTTGGAATTATGCCTATGACTTTTTTACTACCTTGTGAATTTTCGTATTGAAAGCTCAGTGAACTTTTTAATTTAAAAAATAAGAATTAGCTCATGCTCCTTGCCCTTGGTAATCACCAGGGCACCACTATCATCCAAAGTACATTAAGGACCTACCTGCCTGTATCCCCACTAGAATTTAAATAGTCACAGTCTCTGCTTTCTCAAAATCTGCAACCCAGGATACATTAGATGTATGGTTGTGAATTGGGTGGTATTTTGCCCCCAAGGGGACATTTGGCAGTGTCTGGTGTTACTTTTCATTGTCTTAACTGGGGGAAGTACTGCTGGCATCTTGTAAGTCGAAGCTGGCGATGCTATTAAACATCCTACAATCTACAATGCACAGCACAGGCCCCACAGTAGGGAATTATCCATCAGAAATGTCACTAGTGCTGAGATTGAGAAACACCAAATCATGTTGGCAGATGTGTACATAAAGGGCATGTGAAAACTAAGACTCAGTGACCAGCTGTACAGGCTGGGTGCAGTGGCTCATGCCTGTAATCCCAGCACTTTGGGAGACCGAGGCAGGCGGATCACTTGAGCTCAGGAGTCTGTAGTCTTAGCTATTCGGAAGGCTAAGGTGGGAGGCTTGCTTGAGCCCGGGGGTCGAGGTTGCAGTGAGCCAAGATCATGCCACTGCATTCTGGCCTTCGCAACAGAGCGAGATTCTGTTTCGGAAAAAAGAAAAAAAGGACCAGCTATCCCGATTGCTTCACTATGTTTATACATGTATTTCTGGAAACTTTTCAAGTTTCTAACTTACAGTTTGGTTATTTAATAGCTCTATTAATACTGGTGCTTGTTTTATAAAAGACAACTGGACAACTGTGACATGCAATTTCATTGTGACAGTGGCCTGGAAAATAAGTATCAAACATGATGGAATCTTGCTCATGAATTATTGAAATCTCAAGAAACAGAACATATGCATTATAGAGCAGGGGTCCTACTCTCTATAAACTAAGCATACTTTACATGAAAAAATTACTGTATGTATTAGTTGTGATAACATTTTGATGGCTGTAAAAAAGGCCAAAATAGCAATGGCTTAAATAAGGTAGAAGCTGATTTCCCTTTTTATGTAACAGCCAGAGTATAAGCAGTCCAGAGCCAATGTGACAACTCCAGGCACTAAGACTCCTTCTCTTTTGTTATCCTGCCATTCTTGGCATACATCTTCCATCTTATGGTCTACTATGGCTGCTCCTGCTCCCACCATCACATCTACATCCTAAATAGCAGGAAGGAAGTCAAGGGCATGACCTTCCTTTTAAGGGCATGTAACACATCATTTCTGGTCACACTGTTGTCTTGAACTTGGTCACATGGCCATACTTATCTGGTAAGGAGATTGACAGTGTTTTGTTGGGCAGCCATGTGCCCAGCTAAAACTCAGGGGATTCCTTTATTAAAGGAAGGAGAAAAGTATGGATGTTGGAGGGCAGCTAGCAGTCTCTGCTCAGATGTCTGGTTTTAGGTTAATTCTTTTAGGTTAACCCAAAGACTGGTTAATAATTCCAAATGGCCTTTGGTCAGGATAGAGTTCACAGACTGTGACAGTGTCTGCGATGGCCTGTTATTTTACTCTATTACATTAATCCTGAATAGTCAGCCTTCTGTGCCAGACTTCCTCATTTGTAAATTGCCAGTAATATCTAACTCATAGGCTTATGGTGAGGATTAATGATGTCATATATGTAAAACACTCGGAACAGTCCCTAGCACATAGTGAGCTCCACTGAGAGCTATAAATATTATTGTTATGGGTGATTGCTGTGCCCGACTAGCTGATTTGAGCCTTAACTTATTCAGCACGTAAATGTCTGTTAATTTCATTTTGTTTGTAAATCTCAATATTTGTTGCTTTGATCTAATTTGGAGTTGTAGCCGCAACCCCACAACCCCAATAAAGTATGAAAACGGGAGATCTACTTTGAAGATAATGCTAAATTGGAATTGATGTGGGCTTGAGCCGATCATGAACCAGTAGACTGCCAGCTTCTTACTTCAGAACATTGGTGGCCAAGCTAGAAATTCAGTGTAGTTGTCAACTGTAGATAACACTCTGTGTTATCTATGGCCTCGCATTCATCTGTTTCTCAACAACGTCAGAGATTTCTGGTTTGGACCCACAGAGATAATTAAATTTGTGAAAATTCTTTCTTTACTCCTCAGTAAAGACGTTTAAAACTCACAGTGGAAAAGTGCAACTCAGATTTACAAATGGCAGTAGCTGTCTTACGTTTTACATTATTTCAGAGTTCAACATCATGTAGGAGATAACCTTCCCTGAAATTCTGCCTCATCAGTTCTAATATTTAACATGGCTAAAGATAAAGTTAGAACATCTTTTTTAAAATTGTTATTATTATTATTATTATTATTATTGAGACAAATCTTGCTCTTGTCACCCAGGCTGGAGTGCAGTGGCACGATCTCAGCTCACTGCAACCTCCACCTCCCAGGTTCAAGTGATTCTCCTGCCTCAGCCTCCCAAGTAGCCAGGACTACAGGTGCACACCACCACACCTAGCTAATTTTTGTATTTTTAGTGGAGATGAGGTTTCACCACATTGGCCAGGCTGGTCTTGAACTTGTGACCTCAGGTGATCTGCCCGCCTCAGCCTTCCAAAGTGCTGGTATTATAGGCGTGAGCCACTGTGCCCAGCCAGAACATCTTTAAATTTGCAAGCATATATATATACATGTAGAGAAAATCCTGTATTGATGTTAGGGTAACTTGGCCCCTAAATCACACATATTCATTCTTAGGTCATTTCATACTTTTTACTAGTGAAAATTTTGAAAGCAGGGCAATATCTTACTTGCATGTGAACTGACAGAAATGCAAACCATATATATTGTTTGAAAGGAGCAGGCTGTCTTTTCTATAGGCTATAACCTACTCTCATGCGAACATGAAGTCCGTGAAGGAAGCCACACTCCAGTATGCAAACCTCTGTCTTGCTTTTCTTCTCTAAAAGTTTCTCAAAGTTCCTTTGGTCCTCACAACATGAAATTTAGTAGGATGATTCTGTATCCATTTAATCTTAAATTCGGTGAGGGAGAATGATGGTGACTCATTTGGCAATTCATATTATTTTTATCAACAGAAAATGATAAAACAATTCCATATAATCATATGGAAATGAACATTATTTAGACTGACTTGGGTCAAAATATTTTCTAGGCTGGCTAAAAATGTTAGCACTCACAGGGAGTGAGGGTTTAGCAACAATACAATGAGAATTTCCAGAATAAATCATTTCCATTTATACTACAGAAGCTTTAGTCTTTTAAAACTCAACATATTATAGTATAATGCTTAAAAATTATTCAAGGACTTGATGAACAAGCCTTAGAGTGTTAGTTCCTCCAACAAGAAAAACAAGGATTGTACTCATATCATTTTCTTTTTAAAATAAATGAATGCAGGAACTAGAAAGGCAGAGAAGGGGCAGATGGGAATGAGGACTGATAGCCTTACATTGGTGAACAAGCTCCAGAGAAGATCAAGTCCTTTTTCTGTCAGGCAGCTTTTGTGAGTAGGGGAGATTTCACAAACCTGTCCTTGGCATAAGACTCATGTGAGTGACCAGGTGAACAGTTGTAACTTGATAGGAAGATAATCCTCTGGCTGTTATTATAGAAGAGCAGTAGAGGGAGTATCTGTAAAGGTCAATGTGAAGCTTCCTAAAATAATTTTTCCTAAAGGCAAAGAGTTTACCTTTAAGAGCAAGATCTGGACTTACTTTGCTCTCTAGTCTCTTCTGTCCTACCCAGAGGAACTCAAGTTCGGATTCGAGCCCGATAGGATCTGACCTCTAATTTTTCTTTTGGGATATTAAATTATGCTAGAACACCATTGATTCATAATTATGGCAGATGTAGTACCAGAATTGTGTAAGTCAGAGCCACTGGCTCTAAGAGACCAAAATTCTTTATAAAATGTAACACCTTGCCTCTGGCTTGGCGTGACCCCAGGAGCCACCCCCACCCCCCATAGTACATGCATCCAGTACATACATGGTCAGTGTATGTGGTTCTCTTCGGTATCTATGAAATGAAGGTAGTACCTACCACATGGGTTGTTAGGAGGAGCAAATGAGGCCAGGCACAGTGACCCATGCCTGTAATCCCAGCACTTTGGGAGGCTGAGGCTGGTGAAACACCTGAGGTCAGGAGTTCAAGACCAGTCTGGCCAATATGGCAAAACCCCGTCTCTACTAAAAATACAAAAAAGTAGCCATGCGTGGTGGCAGGTGCCTGTAATCCCAGCTACTCGGGAGGCTGATGCAGGAGAATTGCTTGAACCCAGGAGGCAGAGGTTGCAGTGAGCCGAGATCATGCCACTGCACTCAGCCTGGGCAACGAGAGCAAGACCCCATCTCAAAAAAAAAAAAAAGGAGGAACAAATGATATAATTTATGTAAGATTCTTAGCAGAGTGCTTGACTCATCATTAGCTCTTAGTAAATTGTATTATTGCTGTCACTGTGTTTCCTGCATAGGTGTTAAGAAGGTAGATAAGAGAGGGATGACACCAAATTTTCAAAATTGGTTAGAAAGTTGATTTGCAAGTAGCCAAACAAGGTCTCCCTTCCACCCTTCCCCACCAACAATTCACTGCTCGTTGCTCCGCTAACCTCATCCCTCTCCACCCCCGACTCTCACCCTTTCCAGTGTTCCCAGTTTCGTATACATCCTTCCAGAGATATTTTACATACAAACAAGTGGAAACATGTCTGCGTGTGTTTGTTTTTGGAACAATTATTCTTAAGCAGCTCTGTACTTGAAAGAGTGAAGAACCTCCCTTCAAGCTGATAATTGAAATGGGAAAATAAAGTAAAAGTTTCTTCCCTCCATGGTTCCAAATGGCAAGTTTTTCACCCTGTGAAATCAAGTGGTTACATCCTTCCCAAGTTAACAGAATATGAAGGATATTAGCATTGTTTCGGTAGGGTAGACACTGAAGCCTGAAAGAATGGTTCAGTGGAGTCACCTGGGGTTTATTACTGCTTCTGGTAGGCCATTTTATCTCACTGTAGAGACACGATCGCTTAACTATGTGGGCCAAATATATGCGTGCCCAGAATCAACAGCTAGTTCTCTTTTGCATATTTTGTATGATTTATCCACTGACTGACTCCAAATTAAATTCAAAAGGAATTGGAAGCCTTAGCTGAGGAGTCACTGATAACATACCCTACTCTGGCTAGGCAGACACAGCAAAGATTTTCAGAAATAGTACAACTGCTTCCACTTCCCTGTTAAAACGTTACCTCGCACATGTGAATCTAATGTAGGGATTAACTCGTACACGTTCTATCGTTTAGGGCAAAACGATGGGCTCAAACGGAAATACTTCTCATTATCATGTTGCCTAATTCATGCAGTGAGATCCAACACAGAGGAACTCAGGTTCTGATTTGAGCCTGAGGGGATCTGACCTCTAATTTTTGTTTTGGGAAAGTAGATTATGTTAGAATGCCATTGATTCCTAATTATTGCAGATGTAGTCCCAGAATTGCGTAACTCAGAGCCATGGGCTCTAAGAGACGAAAATTATTTGCAAAACATAACGCCAGCCAGGCACGGTGGCTCACACCTGTAATCCCAGCACTTTGGGAGGCTGAGGCGGGCAGATCACTTGAGGTCAGGAGTTCAAGACCAGCCTGGTCAACATGGTAAAACCCCATCTCTACTAAAAATACAAAAATTAGCTGGGCGGGGTGGTGGGTGCTTTGTAATCCCAGCTGCTGGGAAGGCTGAGGCATGAGAATCTCTTGAACCTGGTGGGCAGAGATTGCAGTGAGCCAAGATCACGCCACTGCACTCCACCCTGGGCAATAGAGTGAGACTTAGTCTCAAAAAAGGAAAAACGTAACATCTTGCCTCTGACTTGGCATGACCCTATGAGGACATCCCCAGCACATGCATCTCAGGGGAAGAAGCAGATTCACCCACTGTCTACCAGCCACTGACTGATTCTTGGGTGGTTTGGCACGTACACATGGTTCAGCAGCCTTGGCTAGACAGCAGAGTTTGCCATTTTTTTTAAATCTTCACTTTGGAAGAGGAAACAAAGGTGCCAGTCCTCTTGAAAGCCCTGTCTTTGAAAACTCACTTTTTAACCCATGGTTTCTTGCCAAACCAATATTTGGGATATGGTGTTATGCAGTGTTTTGTTCTACTGTGGATATTACTGGTTTCCTTAACAGTAGAAATGTCTCTGTGAATTAGGTCTTGACAAGTAAAAACCTTTTCCATCGGCCTTTACTGGTGTTGGGTGTGTTGGGTATGCGCTATTTTTGTTTTTTTGTTTGTTTGTTTGTTTGTTTCTTTTTTTGAGGTAGAGTCTCTCGCTGTCGCCCATGCTGAAGTGCAGTGGCCTTAACCTCCTGGGCTCAAGCAATTCCCATCCCGTCCCATCCCATCCTATCCCATCCCCACTCCGCCCCAGCCTCAGTAACTGGGCCTACAAGCACACACCACCACACCTGCCTAATTTTATAGAGACAGGGTTTCGCCATGTTGCTGGTCTGCAGCTCCTAGCTCAAGCAATCTTCCCACCTTGGCCTCCCGAAGTGCTGGGATTACAGGCTATGTGTGCTTTGAAAATGACAAATGTGAAAATCTCTAGACATTTTACCTGACATTGTCTCCTGTAAGACTAGAATGTGACCACATTTTCAGCTCAGAAAATACCAACAGGACCTTGAGGCAAATTTACACGCTGAAAAAGCAGCCATACACTGATGAAATCAGAATGTGGCAGCCTTCCAACTGGAGAAGGAGGATTTGTGAGTTCCTATATTAATATTAAATGCAAAAATCTTTGTTCATGCAACATTAAGGTTATAAATGTTCACATGCCAAAATTGGGAAATAGCAGAAAATAAGATTCTCATGGTGACATGTTCTAGTACATGTTCCGTAACACAGTGTATGGTTAAAGACCGATTAGTTCTGCAAAGCCTTTGGTATGTAGTGTGATTAAGAACCTGAACTTCAGCATGTGGGGAGGCAGGGGGATGAGGTGAAGAGGGAGCTGAGCTGAGACTGATGTCCCCCTAGTCAGAATTTTGCTGGAAGACCTTAGGCAAGCAATTAGCTTATCTATATCTCAAGTTCTCTATGAACTAGAAGCAATACTATACCTTCTTCCAGTTCTCCCTAATTCACCAAAGATTGAGGCAAAGATTCTGCTGAGGGAAGGTCTCCAAAGACCTTTTGAGGTTGAACTTTTACCATCAAAGTTAGAGGTAACAGCTTTCTGTTACAGGGTAGGAAAGTGTGATGTTTAATACTGAGAGTCAACTTGATTGGATTGAAGGATGCAAAGTATTGATCCTGGGTGTGCCTGTGTGGGTGTTTCCAAAAGAGATTAATATTTGAGTCAGTGGGCTGGGGAAGGCAGACTCACCCTTAATCTGGTGGGCACAATCTAATCAGCTGCCAGTAAATATAAAGCAGGCAGAAAAACGTGAAAAGGCAAGACTGGCCTAGCCTCCCCGCCTACATCTTTCTCCCATGCTGGATGCTTCCTGCCCTTGAACATCAGACTCCAGGTTCTTCAGTTTTGAGACTCAGATTGGCTCTCCTTGCTCCTCAAGCTTGCAGACAGCCTATTGTGGAACTTGTGATCGTGTAATTTAATACTTAGTAAACTCCTCTTTTTATACATATATATATATATATGCACACACACACACGCACACACACACACTATTAGTTCTATCACTCTAGGGAACCCTAAGGGTGCAGTATGCACAGGCTGAGACTTCTCAGCCTTGTCTATGTGGAAGTTATTGACATTAAATTACATATGTATGCATCTATGCATGTTTTCTCTTGCCTATTGCTAGTGGAATTTTAAACAAATCCACAAATATTTATTGTCTATTATATTTAAGATCTATGTAAAGAGAGGGTAGGAAGAGATGCTTTTTAAAGGTGGCCAAGTCATAATGCATGAGAAAAATCAATACACAAACAGCCTACAGTAATACAGGGCACATAACTAGAATGTATTGTATTTCCACTCAGGTAGTCCTGCCATATTTTCCAGTTTATTATTTGATCTTTCTCTAGTGTTATTTGTAGCCAAAATTTTACATTGACCTTTTTATTTAATTTATTTGAATTCCTTTTCAATTTGAAAATTGAAATGGAAGGAAGACATCTTTTTTAAATGTAGGTACTTCTTTTGCTCAACTACTTTGGAGTTGAATCATTGAATATTATCTGTTGTTACTTTAAAATATCCCAAGCCAGGCGCAGTGGCTCAGACCTATAATCCCAGCACTTCGGGAGGCCAAGATGGACAGATTGCTTGAGCCCAGGAATTCGAGGCAGCAGTGAGCTATGACCGTGCCACTGTACTCCAGCCTGGGTGACAAAGAGACCCTATCTCTTAAAAAAAAAAAAAAAAAAAAAAAAAATTATATGTCTATTCCTGGGCTGTTGGATATACATATTTCTGGTTTGTGGGCCAAAAGTCCATTTCCCAATCCTGAAATGACAAATAGAAGTAGCTTAGATTTTTCATTTATTTATATTGACAGTAGTAATGCCATTTCTTTTTTTTTCTTTTTTTTTCCTTGTGACAACTGAAAACAATAGAATGCCCTGACTTTCATATACAAATGCAGTAGTTCAAACTCTTTGTCAATAGGATATGCATTTGGAGTAGGAGTAAATTTACATCAGACCTTCTACACTGTTAACTCCATTCCATTCTTCAACAGGAACATTGTGTTCACAGCAGCTGATGAGGTTGTATTTTGATCTGAGGCCATGAAATGCAGCAGCACTTGCCACCTAGGAAAGAGAAACATTTAAGACATGGTATTGGCCTCCTTAGCACCAGGTCCAAAACGAGGTCACCATCTCATAGAAATCTTGAGGCCAGAAGCTCAGCCTCAAGGCTATCAGCCTTTATCTACTTTGTCACAGAAAGTAGAGGTTTTTGCAAAGAGAAATGACATACCCCATGGACACAACTAGAGTTGTGTGCAGTGTAAGGAAAGCTGTAGAGTACATGTGCTTCCTAGTTGGGCATCCTGGGTTTAATCCTGGCTCTCCCTTTTAACAGCTATGTAAGAACAAGCTGATTTCTTAATCAATTCTGCACCTTGATTTGTCTCATCTATAAAATAAGGATAATGAGACCAACCTTAATCTTCTGTTAAGAGGATTAAATGAAATTATGTAAGTAAAACCTGTAGCCTTAGCACAGTGCTCAGAGTAAAATCAGTGCTAAATAAATCTTAGCTATTCACATGTATAATTCCTCTTTCAGCTACACCTAAATCCAAAGTTTTCTCAACCATTAAAGAAAGTATGTGGGTATTCAAATTATTGAGAATGATACAATAGAGATGGCCTATTTTATTTATATAAAAAAAATACGCCAACTATGCTACTTATTATTACTGGTAACTAATTATCAGTGCTGCCAGTCATTATGACATACATTCATAGGAAAATGCTAATAATCCCTTTCCTCCTCTCCTAGCTAACAAAGTGCTGTGGTCTAAATGTTTATGTCCCCCCATTTCAATTCATACGTTAAATTCCTCACCCCTAAAGTGATGATATTTAGAAGGTGGAGGCTTTGGGAAGTGCTTAGGTCTTGGGAGTGGAGCCCTTATGACTAGGATTAGTGCCCCTCTAAAAGAGGCCCTTATAAAAGACCCCTTGCCTCTTCTGCCATCTGAGGGTAGAGTGAGAAGATGGCTGTCTGTGAGGAAGCAGGACCTCCCCAGACACTGATTCTGCCAGTGCCTTGATCTTGGACTTCTCAGCCTCCAGAACTGTGAGAAAAACATTTCTGTGGTTTATAAGCCATTCAGTGTTTGTTATAGCAGCCTAAATGAACTAAGACACAAAGTATTTCCCAGTCCTATGTCTGTGATTCCCCACCTGAGGAAAAATGATTACATAAACCAACAAACAGAAATTCCCATCATATAAAAACATGTAACTCTGCCTCATCAAATAGGTAGGATTTCTGGATCAAAGAGAAAAAATATTTGTGACCACTGTTGCTTTAAAATGTTAAATCTGCCATCAACTAACAAAAATGTTATAATGTGCTGAAACCCAAGGTCAGGAGAAAGGCAAAGTAGAATAGTTATATTTTCTGTTAATACAAAATTCAATAGGTTAGGAGCAGAGAAAGAGGAAGACTGAAAATTTGAAACTGGATGTCGTCACACAAGAATATTGCAGTGTCTGGGAGCTGATAAGGGCTTTAAAGAAATTTAGAAATCTTTAAGGGAATGGTTGATATGATCAAGGCTTGTCCATAAGAAAAGAAGACTAGAATAATTGAGAATACCAGTGGATTCCAATCTTAGTGAAGAGAACTGCAGAATCCCTAGAGGCTTACTTGAATAATATTTGGAAATGACTGTGACTTGAATTTTAAAAGAAATATATTCAGTATTCTAAAACTCTGTAGGTATGATGCATAGCACATTGCAAAATTTCAGGAGTAAATTAACATTAAAAGTTTAGTATTTTAGAAAGTCTGGATTTACTTTCTAAACTCAGAGTATTTCTAGAATATTAGAGTATTTTAGAATTGTTAAATTTTTAATTATAGTGATCTGCTCTTTTTTTTTTTTTTTTTTTTTTTTTTTTTTGGCGGAATCTTGCTCTGTCGCCCGGGCTGGAGTGCAGTGGCCGGATCTCAGCTCACTGCAAGCTCCGCCTCCCGGGTTCACGCCATTCTCCTGCCTCAGCCTCCGGAGTAGCTGGGACTACAGGCGCCCGCCACCTCGCCCGGCTAGTTTTTTTTTTTGTATTTTTAGTAGAGACGGGGTTTCACCGGGTTAGCCAGGATGGTCTTGATCTCCTGACCTCGTGATCCGCCCGTCTCGGCCTCCCAAAGTGCTGGGATTACAGGCTTGAGCCACCGCGCCCGGCTGCTCTTTTCATTTCATTTATTCCTTTCCTCACTTACTCAGTAAATATTAATATATATTGAAAACCTAGTTCAACAACAAACAAGAGAAAAGAGGAAATTCTTCTATTTGCTCAATGATAATGTTTTTCCTCAAGGTGTTCTTATATGTGCCCATACTTTATACTAAATTACAGAAGATAACTTTTGGATTTAAAGATGTGCTATCACCTAATACAGTCTTTAGGTAGCTCTGCACTTGAATGCCTGTTATTTTTCTTCACTGGGAAAAGTTGAAAGAACAGACTATAAGGGTCTCATTCTGGAGCAAGTGAAAGCTGACCTGAAATAAGTTTTATGATTAAAATTTACATAATTGGTGCTCAGATTTTTCATATGCAGCAACTCACTAGATGTAAAGATGTAAAGAAGAGGCCAAAGAGGCTTTGGGTAACAGAAATGAGGCAGAGCCTCCAAATTCCACCATTCTCTCTCCAGGCAGGCCCTGGGGGAAGCATTTAGGTTGTCTCAATAAAGCTCTCTTTAGATTTATGTGATCGCGGATGCTTCTTCTTTATGGTTGGTGAATTTACAGCGGAACAAATCGAGATTGTAACAGACAGAAGATCTGTCTCTGGTGAAATAAATTAGAACCATTAGATTTTCCTCTTTGGTCTTGTAGTATAATGTAATAAATGGTTGAGAGTATGGGCTTTGTAGTCAGACAGATTTGGGTTTGGGAAAGGCTATCACTTACCAGCTAGATGACCTTGAGTTTAGCCACCCTGAGCTTGATACTGTTTTTGTTCTCTTGTTTTGTTTTGTTTTGTTGTAAAATAAGAGTGGTAATCATAGTGTCTTAATACATAGTGCTGCTATAAGGTTAAATATTAAACATATGTGTAAAATGCACCATATAGTGACTAATGCAGTGGTCAGTCCTCCATAAATATAAGCTATTGTTTTAATTACGTATGGTCTCCTTAATATACTTTTAACAAACTCCAATATTGTTTTGCATAATGGAGATAAACTGCCAAAATTGGATGAAACTATATACTTTAAGTCTTTATTTGTTGGAATCATGTTCAGCTTAACCACAGAGACTTAACCAATTATGGATTTGTTTTCTCCCATAATAAAGAATTCAGAAAGAGGCAATGTAAGACTGGTACAGTTATTTGAGGAAAACGTCAAGGACCCACCATTTAATTTTCTGCTCCTCCGTCATTATTAATGGCCTTCATCTTCATGATTGAAAGAGAGCTGCGGTACCTCCAGACAGCCAAGAAGGAGGAGGCAGAGTGAAGGGCAAAAGTCTTTATAGGAACTACCACCTATATCTCATTGTCCAGAACTGTGTTCCATGACCAGCCTTTAATAGCAATGGAAGCTGGTAAGGAAAGTATGTTTTTAACTGGGCACATTGCCACGTGGAGACAAAACAAAAACCCGCATAGTTCTGTTAGATGTTGAGTGAATAAACATCAGTTTCTGCCACAAAGCCAAACAAACTAACAAAAAAGACATAATTTTCAGGCCTGATTATTTTTCTAACAAAGATTTATAAATGGCCTGAACATTGGGACATTCTGAGGGCATTTGCTAAGACCTTAAATCCTACCATCATCATTAAGAATCCACTGGTCTGTGTAATGGGTAAGATAATAACCAGGTCCTTTAGACATGATTCCTGAATCAATATTGTCGGTTTGCTTCCAAGTTGTAATATAAAATTAGGTTGCCGTTCAGTTCAATAGTCCTGATCTTGGTGATGTAATTGTGTCATTTATTCAATAAGGTTTTATAGAGGATCCCACTAATCTTGGAAATACAAGTACAGGGAAAACATAGAAGCAATATCCAACTTTTCATACGTGGATTTTGTAAAGGATTCAGTTATATAGTTTTTTTTTAAAAGAAATACTGTTATAATGGCAGACATCAATTGTCCTAGATTCTGGCAGTGACTATCTACATTTGGAGGCTTAGAGAAGGTCCCTATGGTGCTCAAGTTCTATGTGATCAGCCTCACTGGAATTAGGGGCACCTAGTACTAGCCATTTCTGTTACCCGAGGAATCAAGGTCCAGTTTTCTACTATTGATTTAAAATGTCCTGCATAAAGAACCAGATATAGAAAACACAGTTATGTACGATACAAATCAATTAGTAAGTATTTTTTAAGCTGTTACCCAGCACTAAGCAAAAAAACAAAGGTCACCCAGTTTTCCTGGGACGATTTTTCAGAAGCAGCTGTTTACTAAGCAGTTGGCATTGATTACATATGGCTTCGAGGAGCAGGCAGACTGTGGGTCTGTCTCTGCTCTCCCAGAGTCACTAGGCAGATTACCTGGGGTAGTTACTCAGGTTCTCTAGGCCTCACTTTTCTTATATGCAAAACAGCAACTTTGAAAAAAAATGATTGTTAAGATTCCTCCTTGATCTTGGGTTTGGGGCAGGATAGAGATTTAATTGCTGTGGAAACTGTTACTTGACCCTGTGCAAGATGTGGGGTACTCTGGGGTCCGAGAAGTCCTGGAGTGACAGGCTTCTTTTTTTGTCCTCCTGTAAATGAAGGAGTTGGATTGGAAGTATCAGAGTCCTCTACTTGATCTAATGCTCTGTCAGAGTTTGATAGAACTGTCACCTAAATTCTATCAGACGGGTTTAATTAATAAAAATTTTTGGAGACATGCTTGATGGGTGTCATCTTCCCAGGGCCTGTGCATGGACCCTCTGAAAGTAGTAATGCAAAATTCTACTTTACTAAGTTTGTTAAGCATTGAAGGTTGAAATGAGCCCAAAGATCAAGGCTGTTAACTCTTTTACGTCTAACAATCTCCACCCAGTGTTTCTAACTGAGCACAGATTGACAAAAACTATTTCTTTTTTCTTTTCTTTTTTTTTTTTTCTTTTATTTTTTGAGACAGAGCCTTACTCTGTCACCCAGGCTGGAGTGCAATGGTGTGGTCTTAGTTCACTGCAATCTCTGCCTCTGGGTTCAAGCGATTCTCCTGCCTCAACCTCCCGAGTAGCTGGGACTACAGGCACATGCCACCACACTCAGCTAATTTTTGTATTTTTTGTAGAGACAGGTTTTCACAGTGTTGGCCAGGCTGGTCTCGAACTCCTGACCTTGTGATCCACACGCCTTGGCCTCCCAAAGTGCTTGTATTACAGGCCTGAGCCACTGCCCCCAGCCAACAAAAACTATTTCTCAATTCTTCTATCTTAGCAGTTCATTGAGGCAACACCTTGACCTACAGAAAAGCCTGTTTTTGGGTGAGTGTAATGGTACTTAAAGGGGAAGCTGGTTCCACCAAGACCTGCAGAGAGGTGGTCATGGGGAGCCTAGTGAGTCTGTTAGGACTGGCATGAGCAACACTTCTGGCATCTTGTGTAAGGTCACTAGTAGTAAATGAAATGATGGGACAGGTCACCAGTGCCAGCCATCTGCATTGTGGCTGTTGTTCCAGTACAGCTGTGACACGGCAAGATAGATCCTCTGAGCTGGAAATTCTAAAACGGTAGATGTTGGCAAGTAACCCTAAATTGAAATGACTCTGAAAAAATTAAAAAGGGATGTAGACGAGCTGCAAGCACTGGAACAAAGATATTAACCCCCGAAGAGTCATAAACCATAGCTGACTCTTAGCTTCACAAGCAGCCCTCAGAAGGTGATAGCTTGTTTTAAGCAGAGGCCATGCAGAACCCATGAAACCAAAGGACAGAGCCAGTAGGGCTAGAGTCTGACCAGAAAGTTCCATGCCCTCTGCTTTCTGCCTGGAAAATGACCTGGTAGGGTTTTAACCTATCCAAGACTACAGAGGATTTCAGAATTTCACTTTGAGGTATGCCTCAAAACAAAACATTCCAGCCTTGATCATGAAAGAAAGAAGTGATCAAAATACCACATGTCACAATGGAAAACCCAAGCGGCCCCAGAGCCTCTTCTTCAGTAATGAGATTTAGTTGATCTGAACAGTTATTTACGCATTGAGGTCATATTTTGGCCAATCTTTTGCTTACAGCTGTCGCCAAATAAAGCCTTCTGTCTTAGCATTTCTTTTACCAAAATCAGGTTGAGAGAGGGTTCTTCGAGAGGGCTGTTTTGTCAGAGAATGCAGGGATCTTTTCACACAGTAAAATGTGCCCACAAAGCCAAACAATACACCAAATATAGGGTCAAATTATGTTAAAATTGAAAGGAAGCAAACTAAAGTCCTTTCCTTTGTCCCTGTTGTTTTTTGAGGTTTTGCTTATTTGTGTGTTTGTTTAATTTTACCAAAACTGCTCCCCAATGGCAATGAAAGGTTCAAGGGAACTTTCTTCAGTAATACCATCTTTACCTCAGAGAGGACTGGCTTTTAGGACTTCCTTATTTGATCTTCCTCTTGTTCCTTCTTTATTCTAAGTTTTGACATATTAGAGTTTCTAACATCTCCGTGCCTGGAAATATTCTAGGCTTACACTTTTAAGAAGAGAAATGGAGAAAAGTGCTAGTGTCTGTGGATTGTTGCTAAATCTGCACATGTCCACGTGTAACCAAGAGTATTAAACTCAGAGCCAAAGAACAGGAAGAGAAGAAAAATCCCTCCTTTGTTTGTTTGTAGACTTTGGCATTGATATCATATGGCTTGGAGGAGCTTGAATGACACCGTGGGTCTGTCTCTGCTCTCCCAGAGTCACTAGCCAGGTTACCTGGGGTAATTACTTAGGTTCTCTTGGCCTCAGTTCCCTAATATATAAAACAGAAAACATTGAACAAGATGATCGTTCAGGTTCCTCCTTGAACTAAGATTTGGGGCAGGATAGAGACTTAGTTACTGTGGAAACTGTTGCCCAACCTTGTGCAAGTTGTGGGTTACTCTGGGGTTGGAGAGGTCCTGGAATATAATGCTTCATTTTTATCCTCCTGAAAATGAATGAATTGGATCTGAAGATAACTGAGTGCTCTACTTGATATAATGTTTTGTGAAGCAGATTTTGATAGAATTCCCTCCTGAATTCTACCAAATGGGTTTAATTAAGGAAAATTTTTGGAGACATGCTGGATGGGTTTCCTCTTCCCAGGACCTATGCATGAAATGAGACATGTCCCTTTGAATAACTAGGTTATAAGAAGCATAGTTTGCTGTATTGTATTTTGACCAACTAGTCCTCATCATTATGGATGACAGACCTCAGTTCACCACTAATAGGAAGAGCTGAAAGCCTTGTTTTCGGATTGCTAAGATGGGATCGTTCTCCTTACACTGTGTTCCTATTTTTCCAGCTGTACTATAAGGACAAAAGTGCTTAATCCTATACACCTGTTTGCTTCATTTAAAACAAAAACCTATATAAGGAAGAGGAAAAGCCCAAATGACATTCAAGGCAAACATCATAGGTGGAAAAGTGGAGAAAAAACATCTGATCACATAATACTGAGTAGCCAGGAATTTCTGGAAGCAATTTATGGTTATCCCAGGGATCAGAACATAAGAGTGTGAAAAGAAATAAAATGCTTTATAAGAGACAAAATCCTATGAGACTCCATACAAAAAAAGAGGTTACCATTAGACAAGTATTTCTGAAAGAAATGAAGAGAATCTTAAATATACATTCAAGCTACTTAAAATAATGAAACAAATGCTAAGGGATATGGGAATCAAGATGAAGAGTAGCAAAAATTTAAAAATAGTACCCATATTCCAAACTGTTTTGTGACTTTGGAACTAACTTAAAAGCAGTTATTGATATGCGCACTTTTCTGTTACATATATTATGCTTCATAAAAGTTTTTTTAAAGGAAATTCCTGAGTAATCTAAAAGAAGCTTTTCAGGTTTTTATTTCCCAACAGAAGAAGATAATTAAGATGGAAATGTGTTCAGCTGGCTGTACACTTGTTGCTGTTGATAATGAATGTGGAGAGTTCTTCACAGGATGGGGGATTTTGGGAATTAAAGCCTGTCAAAAGGTGGAACCTAATGTTCAAAGTCCTAAGACCAAGAGGAACCATAGGGAGGGCCTTCAGTTAAGGATGTTACAAGTAACAGAAAACCCAACCAACGGTGGCTGAAACAAACAGGGACTTATTTCCCTCACAAAACAAGAAGTCCAGAAGTGGGTGGTTGCTGGTGTTCATTCAGCTACTGAGAAATGTCACAGAGGACTGTATTAGTCAGTTCTTGCAGTGCTATCAAGAAATACCTGAGACTGGGTAATTTATAAAGAAAGGGGTTGAATTGGCTCACAGTTCCATAGGCTGTACAGGAAGCATGATGCTAGCATGTGCTTGGCTTCTGGGGAGGCCTCAGGAAGCTTCCGGTCATAGTGGAAGGTGAAGAGGAAGCAGGCACATGTTACATGGCCAGAGCAGTAGGAATAGAGAAGGGGAAGGTGCTGCACACTTTTAAACAACCAGATCTTGTGAGAACTCACTCACTATCATGAGAACAGCACCAGAGAGACCATGCTAAACCATTCATGAGAACTCCACCCCCAATGATCGAATCACCTCCCACCAGGCCCCACCTCCAATACTGGGAATTACAATTTGACATGAGATTTGGGCAGGGACACAGAACCAAACCATATCAAGGACCTATACTTTTCCCATCTTTCCCTTTCTCCATCCTTGGCAGTTGGCTTTTGTCTTCATGCCTCATATTCACAAAATGGCTGCCAGAGTCCTAACTATTTCTTCTGTGATCAAGGCTGGAAAAGAGAAGGGGGCAATACCAGTCATATCCTTCATTTTAACAGAAACGCAAAAGCCTTCTCAGAACTTTGGCACATGGCTACCCCAGCTGCTTCCATGGCTGGAGAAGTCAGGGGATAAGGAAAGTTGACAATGACTGTTGGGTTAACTGACAAATAGCAACTGCCAGAGTTCATCATAAAGGGAATCATCTTGTGGCTTGATGCTATTGGGAAGAGGTAAGAATTTAGAGCCTTTGGGAGTATGGCTCAGGACTGCAAACATTTCCACTAATAGAATCATGAAAGCAGTTAGTAAATTGAGTTAAAACAGTAATTCAAAAGGCAGGTAGCCTGATTTTTCATTCTGAATTGGCCATAGGCCTTAATGAATGCTACTAAATTATTAATCTTTTCCACTATAAAATAAGAATAATGTCTATTCTCTGCCTCACTTGGACCCTTTTATTCAGTCATTCATTTACTCAACAAATATATACTAAGCACCTCTTATGTAGCAGACATTGTGCTAATGCTGAGGATACACAAATAAATAATGCAGAACCCATCCCCCAGGGGAGGGAGGCCAGGGGACGTGTTGACTGAGCACTGCTTCACGATGGACTATACTGGGTGCTTCACGATGGACTATACTGGGTGCTTTATATGCATATATATATATGGCTTATAGAAGATATGTAAACAAGTGATATAACAGGTAAAGTGGTACAATGGAAATATTCATAAAAGTGCCCTGGGACAGAGCAGGGGAAATGACTAACTCTTCCTTGGGAATTGGGCAGGGCTTCACCAAGGAGATGAAATCTGAGATGGGGCTTCAAATTGAGTCTGAGTTTATTGTACAGAAGTAGTTGTGAGGAGTAGCTGTTGGTGGAGGAACAGTTGATTCAAAAGCAATGACACTTAAAAGGGAATTGTTTGTTCCTGAAAAGTCAAGCAATCTACTTTGCCAAGCATTTGGGTGGTGGGAGGTGGCCAGAGCCAGGCCATGAAGGACTCAGAAGCCAGAAGTTTGGCCTTGAGGAGCCGTTGGCATGCAGAACAAGACATGATGAGATTTGTGCTTTCATCATTTTCTAAGACCAGTGGAAGGAATCAGACAGTTCATGATGCTTCAACTTCTTGAGTACATGACTGATACTTGACGGATTTATTAAGATGCTTATCTATTTTTAATTGCATCTACTTGTTTGGTATTTGACCCAATTCATTCATTCTTGTTATGAATGTATTAAGAGACCCTGCATCCTCTTGACCTCTCCTTATAATTATTACCATTATTGTTCTTGGAAGCACTGTTTTTATTATACACTGAAAAGGAGCTACTGATATACTGAAATTCACTGCACAGCTGAAATGCCCACTGCTTGGACTCAAGGACAGCCGTCTAAGAGTAGTTCTTGTTCTCAGAAGTTCAACTCCCTTTTTAAAATTCTCTTCCCCTTGAGAGGTTTTTAGTCACACATTTCTACTTTAATAAGAGCAACTCTTCTCCCTAAGGCCCCAAGTGCTGTGTTTTAACAAACACAGATAAATCAATTCATGTGCTTTATCAGTGTTGGGATTGCTGGCAGGTGCCTCACAGCGAACATTATTGCAGCTTCACCATCATTTCCCCTCCTCCCCTTTCCAGACATACATTCATATTTGTTTCTTCTTCCCTGAGATTACCCTATCTGGCAAATCATTCAAATGAAAATTGATCCCGTTGATTTATCCACATACAGGTGGAAGCCTGTATTGGGAAGCAGTTTTAACCAAATTGTGTGAAATAAAGTTCTTTGTTCTGATGTTATCTCTGACTCGTGTTGTGAGCATTTTCATCTGCTTAGATTATGAGAAGTTCTTACCACCACTCAATTATCACCACATGGTGTCCAGTTCTATAATGCAGTACTGTGCTTTAAGGAGATTTACAATGATTTACTGAGGTAAAAGACAAGATATTAACTTAGTGTATCATTTGTCTTGGTCTTCAAAGTGAGGTGAAAGGCCTATCAGTGGCCCATTCAAGTGTCCTTTTAGAAGTGTCCCCTCTTCCTGGTGTTCTCTGTCACCTATTTTATGACATTATCATAGAAGGAATGTTTGTATAATCTGGTACAGTTCCACAAGAAGAAACATGAATTAGATTAAAGGTAATCCTAGGGATAAGAATGAGAAAATAAAAACTCTTTAACATAATTAGAGAATGTATTAAAGTCCATTTATTTCGTTCATGGCTATGAATTATGGGTGGACAACTTGTGGCACTCACTGTTTTCCCAAATGTGAGACCTTTGGGGAAATTCTGGTTCATTCTTGCGTTAGGGAATTTTCTGTGGCACAGTGTGCGGTAGTCATCACTGAGTCTACTTAGCACAAATTCCTCATTAAGGATTTTGCACAAACTGGAACGACGAGCAAAGCTTTCTTCTTAAAGAGAATGAAAGTATATTTCCTTTCAAGGGATAGCACCATTTGTTTTCACATCAGAATCTGAGATTTACAATTTTTTTTTTTTTTGAGACAGCGTCTCACTCTGTCACCCAGGCTGGAGTGCAGTGGTGTGATCTCAGCTCACTGCAACCTCCGCCTCCCAGGTTCAAGCGATTCTCATGCCTCAGCCTCTGAAGCAGCTGGGATTACAGGCACCCGCCACGATGCCCAGCTAATCTTTGTATTTTTAGTAGAAACAAGGTTTCACCATGTTGGCCAGTCTGGTCTTGAACTTCGCAGCTCAAGTGATCTACTCGCCTCAGCCTCCCAAAATGCTGGGATTACAGGTGTGAGTGACCAAGCCCAGCCTACAATCCTTTATTTACTGTCTTGTGGCAAGAGCCTACATTTCTGGAATTTTAACATGCAAGTCAGGCAACTCATTCAACAAGTATTTATTGAGTATCTGCTGTATACGGGGCACAGTGCTATCAACTGACTAGAGGGTTAGTTGGCTGGTCTTCAGTGATGAAAGAGAGAAAATACTGAAGATTTGACGGGGGTCGGAATCCACTTGCCACCACAGCTTTCAAGAATGGCCTTCTTAGAGACAGGAAATGAGCATGAAAACTAGTTCCGGAGACTCATTTGCAGTTACTAGCCACGTTCTTCAGAGAGAAGGCTCTGCTGAAATCCTGAATGTTGACTAACAGAAAATGTATTCTTGTTGCCTTATTTCTCATGATGCTTTGTTCTTTTGACCCAGAAACAGAAAAGATAGTCCTAGAGGCAGGGAATGGATTACCATCCTGGAAATTCAATGACCAACTTTTTCCCTGTGACGTGTGTGGGAAAGTGTTTGGCCGACAGCAGACCTTATCCCGACACCTGTCGCTGCACACAGGTGAGTGAGTGGGGCCTGGGCTGTCAGCCCTCCATGCTCCGTCACCAACTTCTTTACTCTCCAGAAGCTGAGTTTCTCTAAGAGAGGCATTACAGGAAGTGCTGGGAATGTGTTTATCCTGACATTTTCAAGCCATTTTGCCTGGCATGTTTAAAGAAGACCTTGGAAAGCCTTTTTTATTTATATTGAAAGGGTTCCTTGAATTCCAAGTAGGACTGATGAGAAAATATACACAATTTAGGTTTATTCCAGCAAAATTCCTAAACTCTGTAAAAAAAAAAATATTGAGCTCATCCTGAGAGTGCAGGACAGGGGGACACACTCCATCTTACTGGTTTTATCTTATTGTGATGGGTCAGAGCAGCCGGGGAAAAGGCACCTTGGTGGAGAAACAGCTTCTGCCTTTATTTACATGTAATTGTGGAGAAATATGATTGGTTCTGAGAGTTGGGAAAGGGAAGGCAACCAAGTTAACAAGGAGGAATAAATAGTAACTTAATCCACCCAGCAAAATAATTGAAGACAAAAGACATAAGGTAAAATCAGTAGTAAACATAAAGCAAGATAGAATTAATAAAATCAAACATTTCCATTTTACATTGAAATCAGGTTTTAAGTAATCCAGATGTATCTTCTTTACAGGGAACACAAAAACAAAATGATAAAGAAAAGTTCAAAATAAAGGTTTCGTACATCACACAAAATTTAAAAAGCAAGGAAGTATTAATAGGACAAGATTAATTTTGTCTTTTTTTTCCTCCCAAGACAGGGTCTTGCTCTGACACCCAGGCTGGAGTGCAGCGGCTCCATCCCAGCTCACTGCAACCTCTGCCTCCTGGGTTCAAGTGATCCTTGCATCTCAGCTTTCTGAGTAGCTGGGACTACAGGTGCACGCAGCCACTATGCCTGGCTAATTTTTTTTAAAAAGGTTTTTGTTGTTGGGCACGGTGGTTCACACCTATAATCCCAACACTTTAGGAGGCCAAGGCGGGTGGATCACCTGAGGTCAGGAGTTTGAGACCAGGAGTTTGAGACCAGCCTGGCCAAAGTGGTGAAACCCCATCTCTACTAAAAATACAAAAATTAGCCAGGTGTGGTGGCGTGCACTTGTAATCCCAGCTACTCAGGAGCTGAGGCAGGAGAATCGCTTGAACCCAGGAGGTGGAAGTTGCGGTGAGCCAAGATCACACCACTGCACTCCAGCCTGAGTGACAAGAAGTCTCAAAAAAAAAACAAAAAGTTTTTTGTAGAAATAGAGTTTCACCATGCTGCCCAGACTGGTGTCTTTTCTTTTATATTTTAATATTTTAATCTTAAATTCCACTGAAGACAAAATTTAGTTATATACTTAGCCACAAAGAATACTTCAACATGTTCAAAAAAGTGGAGTTTTATAAGGTCACATTCTCTGAGCATACTTAAATGAAATTTTAAATAAGTAAGGGTCAATAAAACGTCCTGCCTAATTGGACCAAAGAAAAAGGGAGAAAATAAAAATTCAATAACAGACGTCTAAAAGGAATGAAACAGAGAACACTTCATACGTAAACCTGGAGCAAACAGCAAGAGCTCTAGTCAGAGGAAATTTATAGACGTAAACATTTTAATTAGAGAAAGACAAAAGTAGAGGAACTTAACAGTCATCTTAAGGAATTGATAAAACAACAAAGTCTGGAAAGAAGATGGCCATAAAATAGGTAAATCCTTTTAAGTCTGATTAAGAAAATGAAGCAAAAATACTCAAAGTTAGGAATGAAAAAGGAAGCCTAATCATCAGTGTGGAAGATGTTAAAGAATTACTGGAGAATAATGAAGCTCTAAGAAAAAAAGCTGAACACTTAGATAACGTAGATCATTTAAACAGAATGACTAAAATTGACCCAAAGTTGGGGGGGGGGGACTTGAAGCAATCAGTTCCCAAAGGGAAATTTGGAAAAATTATGAAGGACATATCATTAATAAAGGCATCAGGTTCAGAAATTTTCCCTGGTGAGTTCCTTCTAACCTTTTGCGAAGAGGAAATTCCGACATTGTTAAACCTTTCCAAATGATAGAAAAGATTTAAAAAGCTCCACAGTTTCACTTTATGGAGGATGCATAACCTTAATAACAAAACTTACCAACCTCACTTATGCATACAAACTCAAAACTTCTAAAGAAAGGACACATTTTATCTGGATGGTGGGGCTCCTCCCCTGACCCTGCGGAGCCCAGATGCCAGCCCTTCAAGATGTTGGAGACCACCCATAATAATAATGGTCTCATATTTTGTAGAGAATAACTTTTTTTCCATGTTCTTCTCTGTGAACTAAAGAAGACAGGTATTTTCTTTAAGCCGGGCTCAGTAATACCAAGTAAGCATCAAGGATAGAACACTGGAGTTGTTCTTTCCTTCATCTTCTGCTATTACCTTTATCTGTATGATGAAAGCAAAGCCTGCTCCTTTTACTTTAATTTGCTTGATTAATCAAACGAATTCAGAATGCCACTCTGGAAATGATACTGAAACATTTGTCAGTTTTATGAGAGGGTTTCCATTAAGAAATTAATTGAAATTCTTTATTTTATTTATGTAAAATGAAATTTCCAATTAAATTATTTCACACAGCATTTTTTCCCCTTAATTTCATTAGTTTTTTTTTTTTCTTATTTCTTGGCTGACCCAAGCCAGGAGCTTAGGGAAAATGATGAGGCCTCTTTTACACTGCAGTCCTGCAAATGCTGTGTTTCATTCCCCATCCCCCGCTCAGCACCCACCCACTGCTGAAACATGGGGTGCACACACACACACACACACACACACACACTTGTTCACTCACAAAATACTATTTTGGCCTGTATGGGGCTTACCTTATCAGGAAAAGGGGCTGTGGGTGTCCAGGAAAAAAAAAAAAAAAAGGCAGGTTATCTATTCTAGTTGCCCTGGGACTTTTTTTTTTTTTTTTCTTTTTTTTTGTTTTGTTTTGTTTGAGACAAGGTTTACCTCTGTCACCCAGGCAAGAGTGCAGTGATATGATCATGGTTCACTGTAACCTTGACCTCCTGGGCTCAAACAATCCTCCCACCTCCTCCTCCAAAGTAGCTGGGACTACAGGCATGTGCCACCACGCCTGGCTAATTTTTAAAAAAATTTTTGTAGAGACGGAGTCTCGCTGTGATGCCCAGGCTGGTCTCGAGCTCCTATTGTTAGGGATCTTTCTGCCTCCGCCTCCCAAAGTGCTAGAATTACAGGTGTGAGCCACGGTGCCCAGCCAGAGATATTTAAAAGTACTAATACAGGAGTGACCTGCTGGGTAAAAACTTTTAGATACTTACAATTCCAAGGTATTACCATTGTTGCCATCTGAGATGTGACTTGAACCATTCTTTCCTTTATACCTTTAAGTGATTCTTGCAAGGTGTTGGGACTTCCTTTTTTGAAAACGATTTGGGCTTTTTCCTGTTCCTTCTCCCGCAGAGGAAAGAAAATACAAATGCCACTTGTGCCCCTATGCTGCTAAGTGCCGTGCAAATCTGAACCAGCACTTGACCGTCCATTCCGTGAAGCTGGTGAGTACAGACACCGAGGACATTGTCAGCGCTGTCACGTCTGAAGGCAGTGATGGGAAGAAACATCCTTATTACTACAGGTGAGTTGCAGATGGAACATGCTAGTCTGCCTTTCTCAGATTCTTGGCTTCAACACTTCCTACCTGTCTGCTGTGGGCATACATCACGAGGCTCCTTTTCTCAGTCATAGCCTGGCCTTCATTTGAGTAATTTCTTTGCTTAGATTGAGCCCTGCAGTTGCACAGACTCCTCTCTTGGCTTGGGTGCCCCTGGTAGTATTAATTGAAAGAGAAATGGTCTTAGAGGTGGCTCTCTGGGGTGGAGATCCAGACTGGGCCCTGGGGACGATGAATTTTTAGGTCTGTTCAGCTCAGAAGCTCCAACCTTTGTAACTGAGTGTGTTGCTGCTCCCTAAGAATTGTTTAAAAAAAAAAAAAAGCTGAGAAAATGTAAATCTGAGAACCCCAGAGAAATAGCCCAGAGGCATGACATATTTCCCCTTGGCTGTATCACCCTTTAGTACCTGGATTTTATGTTTCATTTCTGTATTCAATCATGAATCAATATTGGTTGGATTGCCATAAAACCCCCAAGTTTCTGGCTGTCTGTCAAATCTTGCCCTAGAGATATGCCATACTGATTGCTGGAAACTTCCTTTTGCAGGAATGGCTCTAGGGATGGGTGGCTTCTATCAGAAGTTGTCCCAGATAGAGTAGCCTCTTGCTTGGAGTGCCATACAACAAACTGGATGTGGTTTCATTGCTACTAGGGAAGGTTTCCAGAGCCAGAGAGAGGCTCCTGGGCTGTGAGGTGCTCTCCGAGTTTATCAGTGTACCAGCACCACTAAATACCTTGGCAACGCTACCCTGCATCTCTTTGCCCAAAGGAAATCAGTTAGGTGATGTGCAGCATCTGGAATCCATGGTTTTAAATTAACTTTATGATTATTTAGCATTGTTATAACACATATGTGATTGTTACATGATGCTGGGCCTTAGTCTGTTTGGCACAGTGACTACTTTAGAGGCATCCCAGAAAGCAGAAGAATTTTCTAATGCAAAATCTTTTGGTGGAAAGACAAATGTGTTTCAACTTCCAGTTTTCTTGAGTGTACTGTGTATAAATGGACAGCCCACATTTAGAAGTATGTGTCACCCTTTTCTCTCCCCCTCTTTTCTTTTACCCTTTCATGTAGTTGTCACGTGTGTGGATTTGAGACAGAGCTCAATGTCCAGTTTGTCAGCCACATGTCACTCCACGTGGACAAGGAGCAGTGGATGTTTTCAATCTGCTGCACTGCTTGCGACTTCGTCACCATGGAGGAAGCAGAGATAAAGACTCACATTGGCACCAAGCACACAGGTGACCATTCCTGTCTGTCCTTCTCACACTCCTCCTCCATCCCCTGCACCCCAGAGCAGCTGCCTCCTCCATCCTCCTCCATCCCCTGCACCCCAGAGCAGCTGCCTCCTCCATCCTCCTCCATCCCCTGCACCCCAGAGCAGCTGCCACCTGGCCGAAGCATCCCCACCACCCTGAGACATTGCCCTTTCCTTCCATGGAAGGAAGGACTTTCCCAAGGCATGAGAGCCACATTTCCCTGTAGTCGTAATACTGTTTCCTGGCAGGCCTTGTGCCTCACTGCTCTGAAAGACTCCCAAGTTCAGATGTGGTTGAGAGGTGCTGAGCTCTTTGCTTGTTGCGCATCCTGATCCTCTTCTTCATCACCATATGTGACAGTCTTGCAATGCCCCAGTCTTACGCCTTTGGACACTGGCTCTCATTTAAGCCCATAGCAACCCTCTAAGTGAATACTACTGTTATCACACTGTACAGTACAGGTGAAGAAACAGGCTTAACGGAGGTGGGGTATTCCATCCAAGGTCAGCAACTAGGGGTTGCTGCAGTCACTAGTTTCAGTGACTACTGAAACTCAGCCCAGAACAGTTTTCATTTCAGAGCTTGCTCTCTGTATCATTGCTGTTCTGACAGCCCCTAGAAACATTTGGCAGAGCTTTGAACCTTTCTGTTTTCCCGTGCCAGGGCACTGCACACCTACTTCTGTAGGCTCCGTTCCTCTTCAGTGAAACTGCACCCCTGACGCTCTCCTTAATGACGCATGGCATGTGTGTTCACAGCCAAAGAAAACCAGATTCTCCTGAAACAAACCCATCACTGTCTAGGCCATGGCCAAGGCTTCACCAGTGCTCGCCTGTTATTTAAGCTTCTTGCCATTCTGCTTAACTTCGTCCATTTATTGATGTTAACATTCTGACTTCACCATGCAATTATACGCTCACAAGTGATGGTTACAAATGATACCAGCAAGGAGTCATTAAGTGAGAATGAGGAGGAGCTCCCCTGCATTTGCAGGGCTTACAAATTAAGAGCTGATGTTGCTGATTGCCAGCCCTGGGTGTTGGATCAGCCCCTCACTTCATCAGCACTTGAAGGATTCGGGAAGGGGAATTTCCCTGACAGTTGTGCTGACGATGTACACGGCAGAGAAGGATCTCTCTATGCTTCTCTGGCCACTTTGGCTCAGTGGTGCCAACAGTAATAAAAGCTTGTTTTTGTCAGTAAATTGAGCAGCTATGACTTGGAGGTCTGCAGAGAGCTGTTATGCTGAGTGAGAAGGTGCCATTTTTACAGTCAGTTGTCTGACTGTAACCACATTAGCCTGTGGGCAGCAGGTGAGCTGGGAAACCCATGTTGAAGACAAATTAAATTCAGCATTTCTGGAGTGGCTAATGGAGGAAAAGGCCAAACTCTTTTCCATTACCACTGGCTTTTCAGATAATCTTTTTTTTCTCCTTTCTGTTAACCTTCATTCTAACCCTCTTTACCCCAAAGTATACCTGAACCCAGCTGAAAACCTTCCTCCCTCCCATCCTACTCCAAAGCCCCCTCTACGCCCATACCACCATACAGAAACCATAGAAACCAAATGACTAGGAAGAAGCTGGACTTGTCATCGCTTAATTGTCATGAGTGGAAACTTCACAACTAACCAGTGCAAACACATACCTCGTAATTACCACAGGGAATGAAGCAAAGATCTTGTTCTCTCTGATGTAGCAGGGCTCAGGGCTCATTGTCTAGCAGGAAAGAATATCTTGTTTGTTAGTACAGTAACCCAAGAGTGAAGTGCATTAAAGAAGTTTCTTTTTTAATTCAGTAGGAGCCTTTAATGCTGCTGCTGCTCTAAGAATAAGATTAAAACCTAGTTTATAAACCAGGGCCCTGCAAGCTTTTTTCAAAGGGGCAAATAGTAAATATTTTAGGCTTTCAGGTCATACAGTTTCTGTCACTAGTACTCAACTCGGCTGTTGAAACTTGAAAGTAGTCCTAGAGAATATGCAAATGAGCGGGCGTGGTCATGTTCCAATAAAACTTTATTTCTAAAAACAGGAGGCTCATTTGAGCCCAAGGACTGTAGTTTGCTGATCCCTGTTATAAGCTAATGGTCTTACAGCAAGGGTTTCCTATTTTTAATATAGTTTTGAGGTGTTTGGGTTTGACCCAAAATAGATCAATCTAAATTTGTAAATTACTAAGTTGGATTATTACAAAGTTATGATATGAAGCAATATATACGCTATATAACATAAAAAGCAATATATATGTTATATGACATATATAGCAGTATGTATTCCCGAGAACAGGGAGCTTGTCTAACTCACTGCTGTATCTCAGCACCTGGAACAGGCCCTACAGTACAAGTGGGGAATCAGTGTTCCTTCAGTGAATGAATATATTTGTGTGCAAGCTCATCTATGCACATTTGTGCATGCTAAGTAAGAAAACTACTCAGACACGGCCGTTGCTTGAACGTTAGAGTCCTAGTGACTTATTTCTGTAATCTGTGTGGCAGTTACTTGGCATGGAGGAAAGCACACACTGAATTCTAGATCCAGGTCCTAGACCCTATAGTACCATCAGTAGTACTGTGAATGTAGGACCTCAGTTAACTTATCTGGGCCTCCATCTGTTCCCTATATTTTCAGATGTGCAGGAGATGCCCTTAGGCCTAAGATTCTCTAATTCTATGAGCCTTGTTCTCTAATTTGATTTTCCTGTCTTAGGAAAAGTCACCTATTATTTCAGTACCTTAGAAAATCTGCCACGCTATCTTGTTACTTAAGTGAAGTTGTGATCTCCAGGATGAGCTCTAATCAACAGCACACATTTTGTTTAGTCTCCTATAGAACCCATGCTTTCTCACATTTTCTAATGGGTTTCTGCTACTCCAGGCATGCCTGTGAGTGGGATGTTAAGGGGGTACCTAAGGAACTGTCCTCTCATTAGGCGTTTCCGCATAGTGACCCCTCCTCACCTTTCTCCCACCATCTGTTGTCCTGTCCCTGCAGAGAATATCAACAAGGGGAAAATATCCCCTCTGGTGCTTGTGACTTCTTCAATGCAAATTTTGCTGCAATTTCTAAATGTTGCAATAAATGGCATTGAGGAATCTAAATGGCTATTTGGAAAATACAGCCATCAATACCTCACCTCACATTGACACCAAAATAAATTCCAGATAACTTACAGGATCCCTATTAACAAGTCAGCCCTAGAAAAGCCTGAAGAAAATAGAATATTTATCAAGCTTACAGAGCGAGAAGGATTTGTAAAAGCTTAAGTGATAAAATAAAGCACAAATGAAAACAATCAAGAGATTTGACACATAAAAATTTCCTCAGTTTGCAAAAAATAACAGAAAAAGAGAAGCAAAACCAAAACCTGGGTCTGAAAAGTATGTTTACAAAATGACAAAAGGTTAATATATTTACCACATGGAATATTCCTATAAACTGTTAAGAAAACCTTTAGGCCTCTAATTGAAGAATTAGCAAAGGATATGAGGACATGAACAGTCAATTCACAATGAAGGGAATAAAAGCTAACCACTTACATAAGGAAACACATACAACCTCACTGGCAGTCCAGCTAAAACTCGAGGCTTATATTCCACCTGTTAAGTTAGGAGAACATTTGGTATTAATACTCACTGTTGCTGGGATGATGCTGGTACTCACATTGCTGTTGCCCTGCAGAGTGGTGAAACTTCTTGGAAGCTAATTAAGCTGTATATACCAAGAGGCTTAAAATGTAATGCCCTGTGACCCAGTAATCCCATCTCTGGGAATTTATTCGTGGGAAAATATTCAATCAGTGAAATATTAATTTTAACTTTAAGTTTCATTTTAAGGAAATATTTAAGTAGACTGATCCCTTCCATGGATATAATACAATCATGTAAAACAATACAAACATTTTCATGAATTTTTTGAGAGCCGACTATGTACAAATATCTAAAATAGCATGGGAAAATACAAAGTATTAGTTATCATTATTATTACATTTTGTTATGTGTGTTTTATAATAGAATAATAATATTTTCTATAATGCTTACCATGATCCAGACATTGTTCTTAGTGATTTACATATAAAAACCTATTTAATTATCATGACAACCATATGAGGCAAGTGCTGATATTATCCCCATTTTATAGATGAGATAATTGAGGCACAAAGTTAAGTATCTTGTTCAAAATAATACAGCTACTAAGTGGTAGAGGCGAGATTCAAACTCACATATTCTGATCTATTTTTTATTTTTATTATTTATTTACTTATTTTGAGCCAGGGTCTCACTCTGTTGCCGAGGCTGGAGTAAAGTGGCGTGACCTTGGCTCACTTCAACCTCCACCTCTCACATTCAAGCAATTTTTGTGTCTCAGCATCCTGAGTAGCTGGGATCACAGGCAGGGGCCACCACACCCAGCTTGTTTTTTGGTATTTTTAGTAGAGATGGGGTTTTGCCATTTGGCCAGGCTGGTCTCAAACTCCTGGCCTCAGGCAATTCACCTGCCTCAGCCTCCCAAAGTGCTGGGATTACAGGCATGAGCCCCTGCACCCAGCCTGGATCTACAGTCTTTATTCTTAACCTTAATGGAAACAACTTAAAAGTAGAAGTGCTTACTTTTTTAAGAATGAAAAGAAGTGCTCTAAAATGTAACAGTGCCTGTATTGAGGCAGCAAGATGATTGGTAATTTTTTTTACGGTTTCAATTTCCTAATTTGTGATGTTTTAAATTGTGCAATATTTAGGGGTTTTGTTTTGTGTTTTAAGTTCTCTTCAGCTAGTTGTCCTAGTGTGTGAAGTTGCATCACCTGTGCACAGGTGTCCTTCACCAAGATCTTTGTGATGCTGAAGAAGGTAAATGATCACTTGGGTCACAGTTAGCCTTGGACTTGGCTGGCAAGGGCACCATGACTCTTTCCACAGACATAGCAAAACAAGATGAGGACAGAAACGGGAGGCTGTTTGGACTAGGGATTACACATTGAGCAGGCTGGGCTGCATCACAGAGTGGCTGGCACAGCACATTGTATCTTTATAAATTTATTAATTTAGGTATTTCTGCCTGTGCCTTAAGCCTAAGGGTACTTGAATCTATGTTTAGAGATGGTAGTTGAAATTAATATGTTTTAATTCTAAAAACGAATTTAAAAGAATCACTTGCAACAGGCCAATATTAGAAGATGGAGTTGTAATATCAGGGGTTCAGGGTCTCCACTGAAAATGTTCTATCTAGAAAATGTAACTAAGCTGGCTAAATATATAAGATAAGCAACTGGCAATAATGGTACTAGTTTTCACACAGCTTTCTTGTACCAAGAGAGGAGTCTGTAGTCTAAAGTCATATGCCATTGTTCCTCATGATCAGTGACTGAGGTCACATACTTGCAGTTCTAATAGGAGCAAGATTTTTAAAATTGTGAAATGAAGTAAGAGTTATCTGCCCTGGACCCTAAGTGCAGTTCTGACAGGAACAGGATTTGAAAACATTGTAAATGGATACATATTTCTTCCTTTCTCTTTTTAAAAACTTTAAAAAATATGGTCACTCTAGAAGATTTTGAAAATAGAATAAAAGTAAACATGACACCAATAATTTTACACTCTAGAAGTGTGTGTGTATATATATGTGTGTGTGTATATATATACACATAGATATGTGTGTGTGTGTGTGTGTATATATATATATACATATATATATATATATATATATATTTTTTTTTTTTTTTTTAGACAGAGTTTTGCTCTGTCACCCAGGCTGGAGTACAATGGTGCCATCTCCACTCACCGTAACCTCTGCCTGCACGGGTTCAAGTGATTCTCCTGCCTCAGCCTCCCAGGTAGCTGGGATTACAGGCCCATGCCACCACACTTGGCTAATTTTTTTGTATTTTTAGTAGAGATGGGGTTTCACCATGTTGGCCAGGCTGGACTTATTTTTTAATCTCCTAATAAAGGAAGTTAGGTTCTAACATTTACAGTCACTAGATTGCTTAATTAACTGATTTGAAGGGAACTGAAGAATAGTTTCCTTATATTTTCTCCCTTAACCTACAACTATGGGGTCACGTTGAATCTGTAAATCATTTTGTGGATAATCGACATCTTAACATTCTCAAGTCTCTTGAACCAGGAACAAAGTCTAGCACTCCAGTTACTTGGGTTTATAATGTACATCTTTAGGCCGGGTGCGGTGGCTCATGCTTGTAATCCCAGTACTTTGGGAGGCCAAAGTGGGCAGATCATTTGAGGTCAGGCGTTCAAGACCAGCCTGGCCAACATGGTGAAACCCTGTCTCTTCTGAAAATACAAGAACTAGCCAGGCATGATGGCGCACACCTGTAATCCCAGCTACTTGGGAGGCTGAGGCAGGAGAACTGCTTGAACCCGGGAGGTGGAAGTTGCAGTGAGCTGAGATCACTTTACTGTACGTTGCTTGAGCAACAGAGTGAGACCCTGTCTCCAAAAAAAAGTACATCTTAATTTATCACAGTAGAACTTCAGTTAATTGATTAAACCACTTCATATGTTGTAGAAGAACCTCACACTAGTAGACTTCCATTTCTCTCCTCCTAGCCTTTATGCTATTGTCATGTTTACTTAAAAAATGTTTTATAAACCCTATAAAACACTTATTTTTGTTTAAACAATGTTACTTTTATCTTTTAAAGATATTTCAATAATTTTAAAATTATGAATTTATCCATGTGTTTATTATTTCCAGCCTCTTCATTCGTTTGTGTAGATCAGTTTTATATCTGATTTCATTTTCTTCTGCCTGGGCTTTGAACATTTCTTGTAATTCAGGTCTGCTGGTGATGAATTCCTTCATTTGTTTTAATGTGAGCTTTTGTTTCTTGCCTTCATTTTTGAAATATATTTTTACTGGGTATAAGATTTTAGGTTGGCAGTGTATCTTTCAGTACTTTAGAGATGTTGCTTTACAGTCTTCTTACTTGCATAGTTTCCAGTGAGAAATCCACTGTCGTCCTTGTTTTTGTTCCTTTGCACATATCTTTTTTCCTCTGACTACTTTTAGGATTTTGTTCTTTAGCACTGGTTTTGAGCAATTTATGATGTTCCTTTGTATAGGTTTCTTCGTATTTCTTATGCTTCAGGTTCATTGAGCTTCTTGAATCTATGGGTTTATAATTTTCCTCAAATTTGGAAAATTTTGGCCGTTTCAAATCTCCGCCCTCCCCACCCCACCAGGGATTCCAATTAAACTTATTTTAAGCTTCCCAAAGGCATCCCTCAGTTCACTGTTGCTCTTTTCATTTGGGGGAATTCCTTTCTCTGTTTCATTTCAGATAGTTTCTGCAGCTATTATCTTCAGGTTTACTCATCTTTTCCTCTGCCATGTCTAATGGGATTACTGCTGGCAACAGACACTGCAGTTTTCATCAGTAGAAATTTTATTTAGATCTTTGTAATATCGCCCATGTCTCTGCTTAACTTCTTGAACATATGAAATACAGTCACCACTGTTTTAATGTCCTTGTCTGCAAAGTCTAACAACTGTGTCTGTTCTGGGTCACCTATGATTGGTTGATAATTCTCAATTTGAATTGTGTTTATCTTTTTGCACATCTGATCACCTTTGGATGCAGACATTGTGGTTTTTACCATGCTGGGTGCTTAATATTTTGTATTCCTCTACATATTCTTGACCTTTGTTTTAAGATGCAGCTAGCTACCTGGAAACCTCGTTCCTTTGGGGTCTTGCTTTCATGATTCTTTGGCAGGTCTAGATCACTAGGCAGTGATTTATCTAGGTTTAACCCACTACTAAGAGACCTTTCTTAGTTTTCCACCTAATGCCCTGTAAATTACATGTTTTTCCAATCTGACTAGTAGAAACAGGCATTATTTCTAGCCCTCTCTGAGTGCCAGGCACTATTCTCTAAGTCTTTTAGGTGGCTTTTCCCCCTCCAACTATGGGTAGTTTCTTCATCCCCATGCTCTGATCCATACTTTGCTGAATACTCAAGGGGGACCCTCTCTGTGTCTCTGGAGTTGTTTTTTGTGCTGCCCTTCCCCTCTGATACTCCGTCTTGCAAAGTCTAGTCAGACCCTCAGCTCTGTCTCCTCCACTCAGGGCGTCTGTCAGGTTCCACCTGGTTCCTCCTCTCTGCACTGAAGCCTGGAGAGTCTCAAGGCAGGAAACTGATCAGTCATATGGCTCACCTCTTTTGTTTCCTGTCTCTCAGGGACCACTTTTCTTCACTGCCTAACATCCAGTGATATGAAAACTAGCATTTGGTATATTTTGTCTGATTTTTTTTCAGTTGTTAGTAGTAATGGTAAACCCAGTCCCTGACACTCTCTCTTGAGTAGAAGCAGAGGTCTTCTGACACTAGATTTTAATGGCCTGCTGACTTGTTTGTATCTGGCTTTGAGGGAGAGGGTCCAGTGTACTGATGAAAAGCATGGACCCTGGAGTCAGACCAACTCAAACCTCTTCTCCAGCACTTCCCAGCCATATGATCTAGGCCAGATTAACCTTTCTGTGACTCCATTCCCTCATCGTAAAATGGGGCGGATAACCGTTGTGCCACATAGGATTTTGAAAAAACAAAAGGAGGTAATTTAAAGTATAACACAGTTCCTGGAAAGCGGTAACATGTTCACTACATCTTAGCTATTACTGTCATTTTATTTTAATTCATGTAAGATCTTAATAAACACTTCTCAAACGAATGAATGCCTGCTTTCCCCCCCCAGTACCACAAAGGGGGTAGGTACCTTAGGGCCTGGGATCCCTCAGTGGTGGGGGAGCTGGGGACATGAGTCTTTGCTCCCAGAATGATGATGCATACGTGAGACTCAACTCGTCACCCTCAGTTGCTATCATTCTAAGGATTTTCATCTCAGTAACAGACTGGGTTATTTGCTTATTTTTTAGGGGAAGACAGGAAGACCCCCAGCGAATCAAATAGCCCCTCTTCATCCTCCCTCTCAGCCCTGAGTGATTCAGCCAACAGCAAAGATGATTCAGATGGCTCCCAGAAAAACAAGGGTGGGAACAACCTGCTGGTCATCTCTGTCATGCCTGGGAGCCAGCCCTCACTGAACAGTGAGGAAAAACCAGAGAAAGGTAAGGAGGAGGTGGGTGTGAGCCTGCTTAACCCTCTGCACCCAGGATGACCCATTCTTGAGAATAAGCCCTGGACAGGAGCAATGTCAGAAACTGATAATAGGCCCAGGATGCAGTATACTGGGCCTCACCTAAAGTTTGCATTTCTTTTGGCTTAATTTGCATTCGAATATGGGGTGGAAGGATGGGGAGGGTGACATTGACTCCAATGTTTGTACATTTAACTCCTTTTAGCACGGAGATATGGGGAACAATGCCTGGAAGGGTATAGTTGTCAGGCGTCTGAGGAGGTGGGAGAAAGGCGGAGCTTGGCTCCACTCCTGCCCTCCTCTCCCCGCTGCCCTGGGCACCTCTATACCCAGCTTCGGTCCTTGCAGGGTTCGAATGCGTTTTTTGCAACTTTGTCTGCAAGACGAAGAACATGTTTGAGCGTCATCTGCAGATACACCTCATCACCCGGATGTTTGAGTGTGATGTGTGCCATAAGTTCATGAAGACCCCCGAACAGCTGCTGGAGCATAAGAAATGCCACACTGTCCCCACCGGTGGGCTCAAGTAAGGAAAGCAAGTACAGAACCTTTTACTGCGTTGTTATTCAATACCCTTTCCCCTTCCCTACCCTGTCCCTTCCCGTGAAGGTTTTGGGAGTCATGGAGAAGGGAAGCTTGGTATGAGGGGAGTTAGTCAGGAACCCCTGCTGCCTTTAGCTGGATTGAATTAGCCCTGTCCCCCTAGGGTGTCAACAGATGTCAGTAGAAGAATCCATTTTGCAAATATCCTGGGATTCAGAGCAAGAAAAAAGACACGTTGGAACAACCCAGCATGCAAGAATAGACTCCTCCTACACTGCCTGAGTTTTGTTCAGACTTAATTTTGATGGACTCAGGGCTTAGTGTCCCCAAGCATAAATCATATTGTCACCGAGACTCACCATCTCTGTTTCTCCGATGGCTTGCTACATATCCTTTAAGTAAGCATTACAGCCACCCCATCCTCCAAAATTGGACAGTTTGAACAGGCAGGAGGCAACATTTTTCATGCAAAGATCATGTGCTTCATGGTCCTCCTGCAAACATCCTGATGTCTTCTTCCCAAGATCTAGACAACGAGCATCATCTTTAACCGGTATTTTCAAGAGGCTCTTTGGTCTCAAGTGAAACCAATCAATTAATATCAAACATACTGTGTGTCTGGCTTGATAATAGGTGCTAACGGGCACACAGGAATAAAACACCATTTCCACCCTCAAAAAATGTATGTCCTAGTACTACCTAATCTGCACAGTGAAATCAGAGTCCCTGTTCACAAGGCACTTAGGGTCTGGTAAAGAGAAAGCAGCACAGGTAGGAGGACACAGAAAGACACAGTTTTCAAGGCATAATTACTAATTCTCAGCTAAACGATCATGTTGAATGAAAAATTACATTTACTTAACACGAGGGGGAAAAAAACCTTTTGTTTTAAAACATGTTCATCATTGAAACTCACAACCCACAAGAGAGGTGGCATGACTCCCCCAGATGGCTGAGGAAGGGAGAGATGGAAAGGACCCTGGGAGTGGAGTGTTGGGGGCAGTGCGGGCTGGGTCCCCCCAGGCTCCTGCCTCCTCAGAAACCCCCCCACAGGAGAATCAGGGAACAACAGGACCTACCATTGAACTCCATTTTGTTTCACTCGTGGGGGTGCTTCGAAGGGATGGGGAGGGGAGGGCAGAAGGGATTGGGGAGGGGGTGATTCTAATTCAAGGAAACCAGTAGATGGGAAATGCCTAGCGAGAGCTTATTTGGGGATTTGATTTGGTTCGTTCCCACTGTCCCTTTATAAATATTTGTGTGCTCTCATTTTAAAAAGAAACACCAGAACCATGTTTTTCTATGGTTGGACCAGTGCTCACTGCCCTTCCCAGTAGCCCAATCACACCCATGAACGTTGCAGCCCCTGCCAGTTGTGGCTTTGCCAGTTCGCCTTTCCTCAGGGACCTCCAAAGTCCCAAGCCTCTGAAGCCATTGGGGAGAATGCACAGTGAACTCTGATGCTTTTGCTGGTACAGACACTTCCCGTGCGGTGCTAACCGTCCCCTGTGTAATAGTTTATGTTCTAGGATGACCAAGTAGAAGAATACTTTGAAAAAATTGATAATGCCTTCTGGCTATACAGTGAGTCTTTGTTTTGTTTTGTTTTGTTTCCTTTGCCATATCAGAGAATTAATTTGCCTGAGAGAGTGTCTTTAAGAAAATAACGGGAGCACGGAAAACCCTTAGCACTTTGCCTGAGCAGTGAAAGAAAGATTGAGCTGTGGGTCACAGAAATGTCCTTAAAATGAAACAGACTGCTGATGTCTAAATTGCTTTTCTGTGATGGAACTGCTTGTACTCTATATCCTGTTCATAATGCAGATCAAATAAGATTATACTATTATTTTTCTTTTGCCGTAGCTCAGGACAGTGGTGAGTTTCAGACTCCTCTAGGTAAGGCCCAGCTTGGCGTAGGGGTTGTGTGTGCACCTGACCTGGGAATGGGCTTTATATTTCTCTCGTGTGCACTCTTCTGTGAGCTGAGGTTCAAAGGCTAACGGCGAGCTTGGCGCTGAGGAGGCCGTGCACGGTGCACTTGGTTGTGTTGGGCTCTGCTGAACACCTCTCCAGACCCTCCGAGGACAGTCCACTCCTGGGCCCTGCCCTGCAGGAGCCAAGCAAGAGCTGAGGCAGCCACTTTTGCATTTGCATTCTTTGTGGAAAGAGAGCAAACACGCTACAGTTCTCATATAAGCCACTGACTCCAGCCTGGCAGCTTCTAAAAGAGAAGCTCAGCAGAGTTTGTTAACATGGCCTCACCACTCCTCGTGGCCCCTCTGGACAGCCAGGAGGGTTGGTGGTAGCATAGCCTCACTGCAAAGGATGGAGAAACTGAGCCACAGAGAGCCCAGGCTAGGGTATCCAGCTCCAGCCTGACAAGGTGATGGAGCTGGGACCAGCATCCGCCCTTCCAGAATCTACCTAAATTGCCTGTAGAGACCACTCAAATAATGAACCAGTATGTCCTGAGTGCTTACCATGTGCTGAATACTCTACCAAGCACTGCAGAGAATGCAGAGGAAATGTAAGATACGGTCCTGCCCTCTGAGAATTTCCAATCCAGTTGGATTATTATCCTGTCTCCAGCATAATCATGTATAAATAATGTCTTTGAGCTCCAGATAGCAGTTGTCTCCCTCCCTCCTCCCTTCCTCATTAGCAGATGGGCCATTGGGTGGGCTTCCTTCTCCTCCCATGCCCCTGCCATAGTCCTCAGCTTCCTTTCCTGACAAAGAGCCAGTCCTGCAGGGAGATATGTTTTACGAGTACATAGATATGCACACACTCACACAGAGATACACACACAGGCCTTCTCATCCTAACAACCCCTTAATAAGCACGATTCTGACCCCTGTGACTTTCTGTTTGCTGGAGGTAGCGCTCCCCCTATAAGCTGTTCTTTAAAACCTCTTAGCCTTTCTGCGTGTGCTTGGTGTGGTGCATGAAAAGTCGATTCTTTGTGTTGCTCCCATCTAGAGGGGAGGTCAGGAGGTTTAGACCTCTGCGCTGTCTGGTCGGGAGTGGGGAGGGCTCCGAGGGGCCGGGCGGGGGCTGGAGGGGAGCACCAGCAAATTGATTCCTGGCACTTTATCTGCTCCCCTTGGTGAGGGCTGGCCTTGCCTGTATCGGCCGGGAGACCCAGAATAGGCTGAGCGGACCTCGCCAGAGCTGCTTGCCAGCGGGGACTGCTCTGTCAGCAGGGAGAGCCAAAAAGGGCCTTTCCACCCCTGAGAGGCGGCAAGGGCTGGGCTGGGCTGGGCTGGGCAGGTCAGGCCTCAGACACTGCGGGGTGGTGTGAGGGAAGGCTGGTGAGGCGGGGAGAAGCGCGGCTGCCTCTGAACCTCCCCGGCTGAACCTGCCTTGCGTTGCTTCCCCCGGCAGGTGCCCATTCTGCATTTATTCCACCAACCGCCCCGCTGCCATGGAGTGCCACCTCAAGACCCACTACAAGATGGAGTACAAGTGCCGGATCTGCCAGACGGTGAAGGCCAACCAGCTGGAGCTGGAGACGCACACCCGGGAGCACCGCCTGGGCAACCACTACAAGTGCGACCAGTGCGGCTACCTGTCCAAGACCGCCAACAAGCTCATCGAGCACGTGCGCGTCCACACCGGGGAGCGGCCCTTCCACTGTGACCAGTGCAGCTACAGCTGCAAGCGCAAGGACAATCTCAACCTGCACAAGAAGCTGAAGCACGCCCCACGCCAGACCTTCAGCTGCGAAGAGTGCCTGTTCAAGACCACACACCCTTTCGTCTTCAGCCGCCACGTCAAGAAGCACCAGAGTGGGGACTGCCCCGAGGAGGACAAGAAGGGCCTGTGTCCAGCCCCCAAGGAACCGGCCGGCCCGGGGGCCCCGCTCCTGGTGGTCGGGAGCTCCCGGAATCTCCTGTCTCCCCTGTCGGTTATGTCCGCTTCCCAGGCTCTGCAGACCGTGGCCCTGTCAGCAGCCCACGGCAGCAGCTCAGAGCCCAATCTGGCACTCAAGGCTTTGGCCTTCAACGGCTCCCCTTTGCGCTTTGACAAGTACCGGAACTCAGATTTTGCCCATCTCATTCCCTTGACAATGTTATACCCCAAGAACCACTTGGATCTCACATTCCACCCTCCCCGACCTCAGACTGCGCCTCCCAGCATCCCCTCACCCAAACACTCCTTCCTCGCCTATCTCGGACTGAGAGAAAGAGCAGAGACTGTCTGAGGGCAGCCATGTTCTGTACCAAAAACAAAGAGACAAAAGACAAAAAAAAAAAAAAAAAACCCACAAAACTTAAACACAACCCCAGCAGGTGTATGTTGCTGCAAAACCTACAGACCCCCATGGGTCTGAAACATGTGTACTGTATATCTTTAGTAAGGAATAGAGAATTGGCTCTGTGTGTATACCTATTGCATTGACCTGAAAGCTGCTTTATCCAGTCTTCAGAGAGGTGACCTACTGCATACTTCTACCTTCAGAGGCATGCCTCCCCAGCCACCCACTCCCACTCTCAGCCCTTCTCCGTACTTTTCTCTGAAAGGAATCTTGTCTTGTTAAACCCTAAAGAGAGTGTCCTTAATAGCAATCAGCACTTGTAAGCTTATATACTGGTGCATTTGGTTTTCTGTTGGGTGAATGCGGTGTGTGGGCGTTTGTGGATTCTGAAAGAGAAAGCCGTGTGTCGAGTGCCATGACATTTCTATTGCACATTCTTTGTACTGGCTTCTTTAACAGCGATGAACGTTCTTTTCCCTCCTGGGTTGTTCATCCACGACAGTCTCTCCCTGTGCTCCTTCATCACCTTTCCCTCTCTCTTTGATGGCTACAGAGTGGTAGGGCCTGGTGCTTAGTCGATGAAGGAATGGTAGACATCTACAGTGCTGCTGGAGATTTCCACCAGAGCGCTGGAGACCTTGTACTCAGATCTTCTCTGGTGACGAAGAGGCGAGGAATCAAGTGACTGATCTGGAAGAAATATCTCGCAGCACTGCAGCTAACATCACAGAACTTAAGTGTGTTTTGTGTGTGTGCCCACACATAGACAAATGTGTACGGTGCACACACACAGTGCTCATTTTTTAAGGGCAGATTATATATATATATATGATGTATTAATTCAGTGGTTACCATTTGTTTGCAGGAAAAAGAAATGTATGAGTGAAAAAAATTTATGGTTGATAAATCCAGCCAAGGAGATTAAAAGGGGTTTGGATAAATTCTGGGTATAAATGCTCAGACTAAAAAAAAGAAACGGCAGTTTTGCACAGTGCTGTGGTCTTGCACTAGTTTTTGTTTCTCATCTGAAAAAAGTAAAATAAAAGGAAGAAAATGTACCTTTTTTATGGAATGAGTAGACTGTATGTTTGAAGATTTAGCCACAACCTCTTTGACATATAATGACGCAACAAAAAGGTGCTGTTTAGTCCTATGGTTCAGTTTATGCCCCTGACAAGTTTCCATTGCGTTTTGCCGGTCTTCTGGCTATATCGCGGTATCCTCCATGTTATTAGTAATTCTGTATTCCATTTTGTTAACGCCTGGTAGATGTAACCTGCTAGGAGGCTAACTTTATACTTATTTAAAAGCTCTTATTTTGTGGTCATTAAAATGGCAATTTATGTGCAGCACTTTATTGCAGCAGGAAGCAGGTGTGGGTTGGTTGTAAAGACCTTTGCTCATCTTAAAAAGTAATGGGTGATTTAAAAAGAAAAAAGGAAAAAATCTTTGGCTGAATATGTTCATTGCTTGTATTTTTAAAACAACAGAATTTCCAGTATGAAACAGGCTGAAAGAGCAGGAAGAAATGTTCTTTGTATAATAATGGGAAGTTTGGAATATAAAAGTTTATATATTTAATTTATCTATTGGAGAACTGGTGTACAGGAGGAACACTTTCTTACTGTGTTGCTGTTTTCCATCATGTGTTATCCGAAGAGTTGGGGTTTTTAAAAATCTGTTTCACCAGGGAAAAATAAAAGCATCCCTAATGTTCTTCCTCTAGTCAGTTTGCTTTGCTGAAAGCTCCCTGGAAATGAGTACAGTTCTACAGGAAGCCAGAAGACTGTACTGTCTGTCCACACCATGGTCTCCTCAGTCCCCTCCATGCCAGCCCCTCTTCCCCACACCCAGCAGGTATGCTACACCTCCCTTTGCCAGTCATCCCGCCATGGATGGGGAGTCTGCTTGGTGCCCTGGCAAATCTGTTTACACTAAGGAGATGCCCACAGGGACAGGGAGGCCAAACCAGCTAGAGCGGGAAGCTCCCAAACCCTCAGTCATTCTCCGGCAGAGACCTTTGCTCTTGGCCAGGTTTGAAACGATGTTCAACCTCGCCACGTCAATGTCTCAATAAAAGACACTATAGATAGTTATGGACAATACACTCCAAGAATACTGGGCTTATGGGTGGGTTGGGTTGTTTTGTTTTCAAGTCATGTCTTTATCCCCATATAATGGAGAATGTGCCACTTGGCTAATAATGTGTTTTCAAAATTACAAGTTCAGTGATGACGGGAAAGAGGGCTAAAGTGATCCCACAGAGGCTGGTAGAAAAGGTGAATCACACTCAAGCACCAGCAGGTTAAAAACCTGAAAGGGTGGCCCTGACAATTCAGACTATAGGTTTTACAGCATGCCACTTGTGCAATAGGAGGTCTTAGGATTGAAACTTTCAAGAACAAGAGGGGGTGAAAGAAGGAGACGTTTACTGCTCAAATGCCATGCATTTCACTGCTTGCCACTGAACTTGTATTTGAATGACTTAGTCATGCTTAATATAATTGGGCAACTTTTTTAGCACTTTGGAAAGAGTCATCAATCTTTCTGGTAAATTATAAAAGTTTTCTGAGTGAGAAAAGGTGTGTTTGGAGTTTGTTTGACTTTTTATATTATTATTGTTATTAATAAAGAAAAAAAATCTACAGCATTTTTCAGACTCCACCCTAGAAAATATGTACCCCTGAATTTGGTTTGCAGTTTGATACTCAGGGAAGGATGTATTCCATAGATATCCTTTCCGTGTAAAACACTAACATCTTTGAGAAATTCACCTGCCAACTAACTTCAATTGTTGTCACTATGCATTCTTCAGTGAAAACTAGCTTATTTTTCCATATAGTAATGCAGTTAGGGTTCTCAGCACTTTCTTTCTTCTATCCTTTTTTTAACTCTTCATATTATGTTCAGATGATCATACTGTCAAGGTTTGTGTACATTACTGAAAATTTGTATTGTATAAAGCTTTTTGCATTACAAGGCTGTACAGGGTCATTTTGACAGTAACTGGTATATTCCTTTGCATCTTATGTTGCATTGCCAATTTCTAGTGTATCCAGTTTGAAAGTATAATATACTCTAATTAAAAAAAAAAGTTGGCTATACTCTTGTTTCTTTTTCTTTTTTGGTTTGCCATCCTTGACTGCTTGTTAGTCTCAGGGTTTTGTTTGTCTTGCTTTGTTTCGTTTTTTACTTCTCAGTGTATTTTAATCAGATTTCAGAAGTGTCTACTCCTGGTTTTAACTGTCACAAAATTCAAGTGTTGAACAGTGATGGTTATAATGCAAACTGTTATTATGTACATCTTTAGTGGCCATTAAGGTTGAGAGCATATCCATCATTCAGGACAGTGGCAGGCCAGCTCCTTCCTGAAATTACTTAGTGACATTTGAAAGTGTTTGCCAACCCTATCCTCTCCTGCTTAACATCATTTCATTGACCCCATAGCCAAAGGGGGGAAAACAGATGAATAATTCCATTTATCTTAATGAAGTTGGGCAACTATGAGATTTTAATGAGTGGAAAAATTGTATGTTTTGCAAACTAAATAATAATCTATCCAAATGCAAGTAATAATAGTTCACCATTCAAGAGAAGGTTCCAGAGAAAGAAACTGAGAGCAAAGACAGAGAGAAAGAAATGAAAAACACGCTCAGTTCAAACAATTTTTTAAAATCCATTTTGTTCTATCTATTTGAGACCTTTCCATGAATCTATGATGGTTGACAAAAATATATAAAGCAGCAGAAGAGACTGTTTTGCCTGGTTTGTAATTTGCATGCTTATAAATATAATGTCCTTTGCTTATTTCAAGCAATTGTGAACCACTTCACTCTAACATTTAAAAAGATCAAATTTACTTTTTAAAAAATGAGATAATGTAGGAGAAGCCACTTTGAAAATGGCCAGTCACTAATTAGACACTATTTTCTCTTTTATTTTTTCATCCAACAGCTATTTTTTAGGTGATTGAGTCAAATACGTTAATTTGATTCAAATACTAATTTTGTTTTGAGGTGGCCGGTGTTGAAATAAGCCAGACTTCTTTGATTTTTGCTAGTGCTACAGGCAGATGTGGCTTCTCATTTTGTGTACACTTTTTTTTTTCCTTAAACTCCACAGCTACCTTACATTTTCCCTGAAGTTGAGAATAGCCAGCAATACAAAGAAAATAATCATCAGTTTAGTAATCATTTCCCCAGAAATGGGCCTTCAGTGACTTTGAAAAATGGTCTGGAAACAGAACTGTTCGTGACAGAACAGATCACACCCTCTCCCATCTTGACTTCTCTGGAAAATGGTGTGTGGACCCCGGCATCTGCAAGCCAGTCATGAGGCCTTTGTTCGAATTGTAATCCAAGCACAATTAGATATTTCTCCTACTGTCATGCTACATAAATATAGTTTAAGCTAAGACTCAAAGCCATGTTTTCTATAATGTGTCCAGTGCTGATGGATTGTTTGGGAGCCAGCAACAAACTGTGCCTGACCATTTAACAGAGCTGCCGCACTGGTCACGGGAGCAAGGAGAAATTTTGCAAGCCGTGGTGAGCACGTATTTCCCCTTATCCGCAGTCAGAAGCACCACAGTAGAACCCCTGCCTGCCAAAGGTCATGTGGGACTTGTGAACAATTTGAAGGGGAAGACACATCTCATTAGTCACCTCCATGCTTTCAGTCTGTGGGGACGAAGGAGAGCCAAGAGGTGCTTAGTGAGAGATGGAAGCGGATAGCAGCTGAGTGATTTCATCGGTGCTTCCAGAAGACAGAGAATATAGAACTGGAACCCTTCCCAGCAGCAGCTTAGAACCTGTGAGCAAAATCACAAGATAAAAGGGGTCTCTTGGAGATTTAGGATTCATTCTGAGGAGCCATCCATCACAGATACTCAAGATACTCCAGCCAATATTCTTGCTTACATCATTCCCTCAGAATAGAAGAGTCCCACACAAAATGGGGTTTATTTTGGGAATAACTACAATTAACTAAGCAGGCAAATGCCTGTAAAACAGGCCCCAGGGTAAGTGAAGTACAGTGACTCCCAGAAATTGGGGCACTCTGTTTTTCCCTGTGCAACATCTGAAGGGTGTCAGGTTATTTATTAATCAAGGCCTCTTCTTCTTTATGAAGTAGTAGAGCTTCTGTTCATAATTCTTTCTTTGTAGTTGAATCTGTAAAACAGGAAAATGCAGATCCTGCTCACATTAATAGGAGGTGCAAAAGGGAAAAGCAAAACCAATTGCTGTATCCCCCTGGAATTCCTTTCTCGCACAGCTAAGTATTAGTTCATTAGTTCTTGGTTTTCAGTAGAATTCTAAACCTGGAGCAGAGAATCTACTTCAATTCACACTTCAAAATCATTTCCCCTTACACAATTCCCTACAGGTGGTTTTTTACCCTGTATAGTGAGAAAATTTGGATTATTTGGAGTCAGACTACCTGAGTTACAAACCTGGCTCAGACACGAGCTAGGGGTGTGATTATGACATACCATTAAGCATCTTCTGAAAAGAACCGCTGAACTGAATGATCCCTAAGGCCCCTTCCTACTCTCATATAACATATAATCAACTACGATTCTACAACTTGCTGTAAACAAGAAAAAGTCAGCCTTTTGAAAGAGAGACGGTTGCAAGGCAGAATCGTTGTAAGGCAGTTACAGCAAAAATGGCACCTCAACATTTTCAAGCCACAACAGGCTCAGTGAAAATGACTAAAATATTTTCTGCTCTGCTCACTTCACAGGTTGGGAGATCTAAAGTTTATCTGTTTTTTGTTTATTTGTTTATTTGTTTTTGAGACAGAGTCTCAATTCTGTTGCCCAGGCTGGAGTACAGTGGCATGATCTTGGCTCACTGCAACCTCCAACTCCCAGGTTCAAGCAATTCTCCTGCCTCAGCCTCCCTAGTAGCTGGGATTACAGGTGCATGCCACCATACCCAGTTAATTTTTATATTTTTTAGTAGACACACAGTTTCACCATGTTGGCCAGGCCAGTCTTGAACTCCTGACCTCAAGTGATACTCCTGCCTCAGCCTCCCAAAGTGCTGGGATTACAGGCATGAGTCACTGCGCCCGGCTTACAGTTTTCCTCATCTGGTTAAAGCTAAATCTCCATGCTTGGATTGCCTGCAGTCATCTTGAGGGTGGCTTAAACATATTTTACTGAACTGTTTGATCTGCTTCGATGAGTCAGGGGTTTGCCAGATGGATGGAGAGGCTTTGCCCTGCCCACTTTCGTCTCTCCAACTTTCTCCATTTCCCATCCCAATTGCTACCGGCCTCAAAGTCACCAGTGCCACTGTGACCACTGAGCTCTGACAACCACTTTTCAGATGTTTTCTGTAGAAGAGTAAATGGTTTCTTATAGAAAGTAAAATGAAACATTTTATTGAGTTTTAGCATAATGAAAGAATACACTAAATATTGAGGTGGTAAAGAAGCCCTGGGCAGGCAGCAAGAGCTAATTGGTGAAGCCCGAGAGGAGATCCTATCAATGACGTCTGACCCAAGCTGGTTGCTACAGCAAAAGGTAGAATAAGGTGAGTCTGTGAGGTAAGGAACAAGTGGTATCCAATACAATGATCATATTTGGTGTGAATGTTGCCGTGTCTTTAGCCTCTAGGTCAATGTTGGTTACCCACCCATCCTGCTGGGTTAGCTCAAAGCACTTCTCCTGGCCCCCTACTCCTGAGAAAGACTGATGGTCTTGGGCAGAGCCAAGAACAGCGTTGTGTCCTGATGCTAAGAAATGGTGGAGTTGGCACATTAAGAGGCAGGCAAAGGCTTCTCATTCATGTAGCAGGGTCTCTTTACAGTCCTCCCTTACTGAGGGTGTTTTTTTTTTTTTTTTTAATCTCTCTGATGGGATGTAGCTCTTCTAGGACTTTTTAGGGAGAAGCCACTGGAGAGGGTTGTGTGCTGCCTTCCACCATAGCCTCCTTGACCTAGGAAACCCACATGAGAGCCAAAACAGGGCTGATAGGGACAAGTTACCACCCAGGCCTCTGCAGGCAGCCTCAAGCCCAAGCAAAAGGCATCCCAGTGGCTCTCGTAGGTCCAAACTCACCATGAAAGGGGTTGTGAGCCATACTCCAACTAGGAATAAAAAGATTACATTTATCTGGCATCTCCTTTGTGCATATAACTCCCCCAGGAACATGGGACTGGATAAGGAGTAGCTGCACTCATAACAGATAATTGAAAATTAAAATATTCAGTATAGGGGTTTTCTCTGTTTCTTACCATCTTTGACACACAACTAGCAGTTGTATTACTAATGGAAGATTGGGATAAAGATGGACTGATGGATAGGATGGCCACAAGGATACACAGAATGTGTATATAAAGAATGCATAGGTACATACATAATGAAGATAGAAACATAATAAATATGTATGTGTGGGACCACCCAGAAGGAAAGTCATCAATTTTATTATTCTAGGATTCATATTAAAAGATCATATTTTTCAAGGGTGGAGCAAGCTGGTCGAATAGAAGCATTCACCAATCGTCCTCTTTTACCCCCACCAGAAACACCAAATTTAACAACTATCTACACACATACATAAAACCTTCATAAGGACCAAAAATCAAGTGAGCAATCACAGCACCTGGTTTTAACTTCATATTACTGAAAAAGGCACTGAAGAGGGTAGAAAAGACAGTCTTAAATTGCCAAGACCATCCCTCCCCCAACCCCCGGCAGTGGCCACATGGCACACAGGATCTATGTACTTGGGGGAGGGAGAGCACAGTGATTGTGGGACCCTGCGTTGACCTCAGTGCTGCCTTCTTACAGTGGAAAACAAACCTAGGCTGAACTCAGCTGATGCCCACTCATGCTGGCAGCATTTAGAACAGCCCTAGCCAGAGGGGAATTGCCTATCCAAGTGGTCAGAACTTGAATTCAGGCAAGACCCACCATTGTTGGCTGAAGCACTCTGGAGTGCTAAATAAACTCAAAAGGCAGCTTAGGCCACAAGAATGACAAGTCTTAGTGCTGTGCTGGACATGAAGCCAGTGAACTTAGAGGGTATATGACCTACTGAGACACCAGCCAGGGCAGCTAAGGGAGTGCCCATGCCACCCCTCCACCAACCCCAGGCAGTACAGCTTACAGCTCCGAAACGGACCCCTTCCTTCCACTTGAGCAGAGAAAGGGGAAGAGAAACGAGGGCTTTGTCTTATAACTTGGATAACAGTTCAGACACAGTAGCACAGGGCACTGGGCAGAGTCGTAAGGCCCCGATTGCAGGCCCTAGCTCACGGATGTTTTTAGACACTTCCTGGGCCAGCAACAAGTTGCTGCATTGAAGAGAAGGAGCTACTCCTGGCAACATTCATCACCTGCTGACTAAAGATCCCTTGGGTCCTGCATAACCAGCAGCGATACCCAGGTAGTACATCAAGAACTTTGGGTGACACTGAGATATGCTGGCTTCAGATAAGACCCAGAACATTCTGAGCTGTGGTGCCTACTGTGAAAGATTCCTTCTGCTTGAGATAAGCAGAGGGAAAAATAAAGCGGACTTTGTCTTGAACCTTAGGTACCAGCTTGACTACGGTGGGGTAGAGCACCAAGAAGGCTCTTGAGGTTCCTGATTCCAGATATTGGCTCATGGACAGCATTTCTGGACCTGCCCTGGGCCAAAGGGGAGCCCACTGCCCTGACAGGTGAGTCCCAGGCCAGGCAGCATTCACCACAAGCTGACTGAAGAGCCCTTGGGCCTTAAGGGAACATCGGCAGTCACCTGGCAGTACCCACCATATTGTGGACACATGGTTGTGATGGTGGCTATGGGGAGAGGCACCCCTGCCTGTGCAAAGGGAAAGGAAAAGTGGGAAGGACTTTGTCTTGTGGATTGAGCACCCGCTTAGCCACAGTAGAACAGAGCATGAGGTAGATTTCTAAAGTTTTTGACTCCAGGCCCTGACTCCTGAAGAGCATCTCTGGACCTGCCTGGGTCCTGGGGGAACTCACTGACCTGAAAGGAAGGACATTAAGCCTGGCTAGCTTCACTATATGATGACTGTACAGTCCTAGGGCCATGAGCAAACGTTAGTACATAAGTAGAGCCAGGCAGTAGTTACAGTAGGCCTTTGGCGGGACCCAGTGCTGTGTTGGCTTCAGGTCTGACCCAGTGTAGTCCCAGTGGTAGTGCGACGGGTTGCTTATGTCACTCTATCCCCAGTTCCAGACAGCTCAGAACACACGCAGAGACTCTGTTTGGGAGAAAGTAAGGGAAGAAGACAAGAGTATTTACCTGGTAATCCAGAGAATTCTTCTGGATCGTATCCAAGATCACCAAGGCAGTACCTCTACAACCTGCAAGAACCATAGCATTATTGGGCTTGCAGTGTCCCCTAATGCAGAAACAAATTAGATCAAAACACTCAAGTCCCTTCGAATAACTGGAAAGACTTTCCAAGAAGGATAGGTACAAACAAGCCCAGGGTACAAAGACTAAAATAAATACCTAACTCTTCAATGCCTAGACATTGTTGAACATCCACAAGCATCAAGATCATCCAGGAAAACATGATCACATCAAATGAACTAAATAAGGCACCAAGAACAATCCTGGAGAAACAGAGATAAGTGACCTTGAAGGCAAAGAATTCAAAAGAGCTGTTTTGAAGTAACTCAAAAAAAATTCAAGATAACACAGAGAAGGAAATCAGAATTCTATCAGACAAATTTAGCAAAGAGATGGAAATAAAAAGAATCAAGCAGAAATTCTGGACCTGAAAAATGTGACTGACACACTGAAGAATGCACCAGAATCTCTTAATAGCAGAATTGATCCAGCAGAAGGAATTGTTGACCTTGAAGACAGGGTATTTGAAAATATGTAGTCAGAGGAGACAAAATAAAAGATAATTAAAAAGAATTAAACATTCCTACAAGATCTAGAAAAAAGTCTCAAAATGGCAAATCTAAGAGTTATTGGCCTTAAAGAAGAGGTAGAGAAATAGATAGGGGTAGAAAGTTTATTCAAAGGGAAAATAATATAGAATTTCCCAAACCTAGAGAAAGATACCAACATTCAAGTACAAGAAGGTTATAGAACACCAAGTGACTTTAATCCAAAGAAGGCTACCTCAAAGCATTTAATAATCAAACTCTCAAAGGTCAAAGATAAAGAAGGCATCCTAAAAGCAGCAAGAGAAAAGAAACAAGTAACATAAAATGGAGCTCCAATATGTTTGGCAGCAGACTTTTCAGTGGAAACCTTACAGCCCAGGAGAGAGTGGCACGACATATTTAAAGAGCTAAAGGAAAAAAAAAAAAACTTTTGCCCTAGAATAGTGTATCTGGTGAAAATATCCTTCAAACATGAAGGAGAAAAAATAAAGATTTTTTCCCAAACAAAAACTGAGGGACTTCATCAACAATGGAACTGTCCTACAAGAAACACAAGACATCCATTGAGGGGGCAGTTCCAAGATGGCCGAATAGGAACAGCTCCAGCCTCCAGCTCACAGAGTGAGCAACACAGAAGATGGGTGATTTCTGCATTTCCAACTGAGGTACCGGGTTCATCTCACTGGGGCACATTGGACAGTGGGTGCAGGCCACTGAGTGAGAGCCAAAGCAGGGCGAGGCATCGCCTCACCCGGGAAGTGCAAGGGGGAAGGGAATGCCCTTTCCTAGCCAAAGGAAACCATGATACACAACACCTGGAAAATCGGGTCACTCTCATCCTAATACTGTGCTTTACCAAGGGTCTTAGCAAACGGCACACCAGGAGATTATATCTTATGGCTGACTCAGAGGGTCCCACGCCCACAGAGCCTCCCTCATTGCTAGCACAGCAGTCTGAGATCTAACTGCAAGGTGGCAGGGAGGCTGGGGGAGGGGCGCCCGCCATTGCTGAGGCTTGCCTAGGTAAACAAAGCAGCTGGGAAGCTCGAACTGGGTGGAGCCCACCGCAGCTCAAGGAGGCCTGACTGCCTCTGTAGACTCCACCTCTGGGGACAGGGCATAGCCAAACAAAAGGCAGCAGAAACCTCTGCAGATTTAAATGTCCCTGTCTGACAGCTTTGAAGAGAGTAGTGGTTCTCCCAGCATGGAGTTTGAGATCTGAGAACAGACAGACTGCCTGCTCAAGTGGGTCCCTGACCCCCGAGTAACCTAACTGGGAGACACCTCCAACTAGGGGCAGAGTGACACCTCACACCTCACATGGCCAGGTACCCCTCTGAGACGAAGCTTCCAGAGGAACAACCAGGCAGCAACAATTGCTGCTCAGCAATATTCACTCTTCTGCAGCCTCCACTACTAATACCCAGGCAAACAGGGTCTGGAGTGCACCTCAAGCAAATTCCAACAGACCTGAAGTTGAGGGTCCTGACTGTTAGAAGGAAAACTAACAAACAGAAAGGACATCCACAACAAAAGATACATCCCCACTCGTATCTCACCATCATCAAAGACCAAAGATAGATAAAACCACAAAGATGGGGAAAAGCAGTGAAGAAAACTGAAAATTCTAAAATCAGAGCGTCTCTCCCACCAAAGGAATGCAGCTCCTCGCCAGCAATGGAACAAAGCTGGATGGAGAATGACTTTGACGAGTTGAGAGAAGAAGGCTTCAGACGATCAAACTTCTCTGAGCTAAAGGAGGAAGTTCGAACCCATAGCAAAGAAGCTAAAAACCTTGAAAAAGATTTGACGAATGGGTAACTAGAATAACCAATGTAGAGAAGTCCTTAAAGGACCTGACAGAGCTGAAAACCATGACATGAGAACTACGTGACAAATGCACAAGCTTCAGTAACCGACTCAATCAACTGGAAGAAAGGGTATCAGTGATTGAAGATCAAATGAATGAAATGAAGCAAGAAGAGAAGTTAAGAGAAAAAAGAGTAAAAAGAAATGAACAAAGCCTCCAAGAAATATGAGACTATGTGCAAAGACCAAATCTATGTCTGATTGGTGTACCTGAAACTGATGGGGAGAATGGAACAAAGTTGGAAAACACTCTGCAGGATATTATCCAGGAGAACTTCCCCAACCTAGCAAGGCAGGCCAACATTCAAATTCAGGAAATACAGAGAATTCCACAAAGATACTCTTTGAGAAGAGCAACTCCAAGACACATCATTGTCAGATCCACCAAAGTTAAAATGAAGGAAAAAATGTTAAGGGCAGCCAGAAAGAAAGGTCGGGTTACCCACAAAGAGAAGCCCATCAGACTAACAGCAGATCTCTCGGCAGAAACTCTGCAAGCCAGAAGAGAGTGGGGGCCAATATTCAACATTCTCAAAGAAAAGAATTTTCAACTCAGATTCATATCCAGCCAAACTAAGTTTCATAAGTGAAGGAGAAATAAAATCATTTACAGACAAGCAAATGCTGCGAGATTTTGTCACCACCAGGCCTGCCCTACAAGAGATCCTGAAGGAAGCACTAAACATGGAAAGGAACAACCAGTACCAGCCATTGCAAAAACATGCCAAAATGTAAAGTCCATTGAT